>NW_020537646.1:55380783-55888283 GCF_003426905.1 Ctenocephalides felis
GTATTTCACCCGCATGTGCGCACGTGCGTGAGTTGAACTCACATTCGCCAAATGAGCCAATAAATGTGCACATTCACCGGTGAATGTGCACATTCGCCGAAATATTCACATTTACCGTAACTATAAAATATATATATATATATATATATATATATCTTTATGGTGATAGTTTTGTCGACGTTGATACATATTTGTAATATTAATATTACAAATATATATCTTTATTTAATTGAATTTCATTATTCTAGTTTCTCTCCTTAGCTTGATAAGTGTTGTTGTTTTGTTAGTTCCTAGTTTTTTTTTCTATTTATAGTTTCTATATAAAATTATAATTCCCATAGTTACCTAGTTTATCAATTTTTTTCAAAGCTTTTACCTTATAGATCCACTGATGATGACATCGAATTGTATGTCGAAACGTTAGAAATTAAAGATTACTTTATAAATCTTTGCCTTTTCTTTACTTGATGTATCGCCCTTAAGAACTTACTCATATATATATATATATATATATATATATATATATATATATATATATACGGTGGTGTTGTCGAGGCCGGAACGCGTTCCGGTAAAAAAAATTAAAAAATCGCTACATACAGAAAATAATTTAATAAGTGAATTTTATAAATTATAATTCAACTATTTTTTATTAAATGTCCCTATTATAGTAATAAATATACATATATGTGCACAAAATGAGTTTTGTAATAATTTTTGTTCCTTTCCTTTTCGAAAGAAACCGCAACAAACATGAAAACCGGTTTTTAAACCGGTTTTTAAATTTTAGCGTTTCGGCAAAAAAAATATTAGCACAACACCACTTATATATACAATAAGTATATAATATAAAACATATAATTGGAAATCGATGATATAGTTTTTTATTAATTTAGAGAACGCATTTTTCTCAAGTAACTTATTTAATACTTATACAATTACTAAAAATATAGTTCTCTGCAGTGAAAGCAGCCTTTGCAATTATTGTATTTATATACAAATTTTTTAGTTAAGTATTATATTTTTGATACATATTACAAAAGCTATTTTTTGTTGTATAATAATTTATGTTTATAAAATATAAGTATTTTCGTTGTTAAAAAAATTTCGAAATATTATTTTGTTTGTAATAAGATTAGGTTAGTACTATCAAACATTTTCAGATACCTCAGACATTCGCATAATAGTTTTTTCAAAGTAATATACTCAACGAAATTTATCAGTTTAATATTCTGTAAGGTCCAGCAAACTATTGTGTATACTAAATGCTAATAATAAATAATAAATAGTTATTTGAAATACAATGTGTTATTAACGTATACTCACTTTAGCTGAAGATTTGATGGATTTCCATATTGCAAAATATACTAGTACCCAAGCACAAACCAGACACGCTCCTAGCTCCCATCGTATATCACCGGGGAATTCGATACCTTGCGAAATTTTTAATAGCTTGTTCCTTTAACATAATAGTAATTGTATTAAATATGTACACAAAACTAGTTAGAAGCAGGTAAAGTAGCATTTTATATTTGAAAATAGTTTAGTCAAGTAATAATAATAATTCAAATTATCTTTTTATTTTTTCAATTCATTACAAGACAGGTATCTGAACAAAACCAATTATTATGAAAAAGAATTGAAATTTATCAAGTTTTAAAAATGTTTGCGATACCTAAAAATATTTAATATTAAATAACACAGTAAGAATAATTGAAGAGAGTGTCAGACCGACTATTAACCAAAAAGCAAAATCATAATTTTTTGCTTAAGGCATGAACTACCTGACAACTATAATAACTGATGTTTGTGTTGATCAATTAGACAAAGAACTATTTGGCAATATTCAATAAGCAAAACTTATTGAGTTAATTTAAGAAAAAACTATCCAATATGATGCTCGCATAAATATAAACAAAATAAAGTTTATTTTAGAAATATACGCTAAAATTCACACTTTCTTTATCTATCGACACATTATATTCAATACAACGTAGTTTGTGCTAATTTTCAGAAGAAAAAATGATACCTACCCGTTGACTAGTGTATAATAATTAATACATTTAACCTAAAGCAAATGATCTTACACAAGTAGAGAATTAGACAAACTAACCTTTCAACTAAAAACTAAAACGAATTTTTCATAAAGAATATATAATTTCTGTTTTTATCTAGTATAATTTTTTTTTAATATACATTGAATGACAATGTATATTAAAATGACAGTTCCATTTTATAAGCCACATAAGCCATTGTGCTATAATTTTGCTCTAGGAGCCTCCTAATACCGGGGTTTGATAGAAGCGAAGAAGCGGTTGGGTTCATGTAAGTCTGTAGTCTGCCGAAGCTCCGGGGTCTTATGCGAAACTCTCTTTTTTGGACTACTTCCTGTACAGTTTCAATCTTGAGGATGTTGTGCGTAATTCTGTTTGAAACATACCATGGTGAATTAATCATACCATGTAGCATTCTTAGAATTGCGACCTATAAGCCAGTGTGATGATTTAATTATGTTTTCTTTTTGCTTTGCTTTTTTACCGATGTGTGGTACCCAGCTCAATTTTCTGTCAAGAAAAAATCCGAGGTATTTGACGGTAATGTTTTACGGTGACGGTAGCTTCGGGAATGTTTTTTTCATTATAACTGATTGAAAGGAAATTGCCCTTTTTCAGTAAAAATATTATGTGCAACGATTTGTTTTGATTTATTCTGATTCTACATTTACTTGCCTAGTCTGCTATTTTATCGAGATGCTCCTGTACGTTTTGGTTGGCTGCTGCTGGACTAATGTCTGATGCCATTATTACCGTGTCGTCTGCAAATGTTCCTATAAGGGTGGTAGTTGAAGTTAGGGTGTCTTTTGTGTGTAGTACATATATCATCTGTTCTAGCAAACTTTCCTGAGGTACCCCTGCTTCAACTTTGCAAAAACTAGAAACTTCATTACCAACTTTTATATAAAATTGTCTGTCCTTAAGGTATGATGTAAAAAAGTGATGGTATTCTGGCAGTAGTTTATTAAATTTCATCAAACCACTTTTGTATTCTGTATATATTTCAATAGATTTCAAGAAACGTCACAATCAATCACGCTTATTTTGATCATACTCTTTGACAAAGTTTTTGTTGTACAAGTACTAGGCATTGTTGGAGAAGTTTGTTTATTAACTTCCCGTAAGGCAAGTTATAGTAATCGCAAAAAAATTGAAAATGAAAATTTTTGTATATCTTTACGTTTCAGAAGTTTCTGAATATTTTGACATACTTAAAAAAAACGGATATATGTGTGTGTGTGCGCGTGTGTGTGTGCGGATACAAATTTTCGTCGAAGATTTGGGGAACATGGATCAACCGATTTGAATAATTCAAAAAACATCCGATTCGTATTGTTAAGGAGACGTGCTAATTAGTTTTTGACGTAGGTCTAGCTGTTTCGTGATACGGGGCAAAAAGTGATAAAAATGGCAACTCAGTTTTCAAAAGAATGAAGCGTCCGATTTTAATAATTCAAAAAAACATTTTACTAGTATTGGCAAGATAAAAAACTGATTAAATTTTTGGGAAGGCAGGACTAGCGGTTATAGACTCTTAATAAAAATAAGTTAAAAAAATGCCTTTTTGTGGTCAAAAATGATAATTAGATAATTGCACATCAAATTATCAGAGATTTTAATAATGTGTACACATTTTGTGTATATTTCATTGGGTTCCGCACCAAGATTTTTAATTGCGGTACGGGAAGAAGGCATGATACACCCCACAAGTTTTCATATCGGATAGACTAGGTGAATCATTGATGTTTGTGTTTGCAGAATTAGAGTCGTTAACTAGCGTACTATATTTATTAGAAAGTTTAAGGTTAGCATATTTATAACATGACTTATTTGCCTCTTGTTCTGACCCTGGAATAATTGCCACTTGTTTATGTTAACTTTCGTATCACCTTACGTACTGAGTTTATTTATATTCACCAAGTCACTACCTTTGAGTACACTTAAATTTGTTGTATTATTAGTTTCTGCACCTTTGTTATTAATTAGTTTCATTAAGTGTATCACTTGTATTGACACTGAGATTCAAATCACTATCATAATCCGTATACGTTTGTTTTCAAAACATTGATAAACAAAATGATTTACAAACATAATACAATTTGTATTTAATAGTACCTATCTCTAATTTGGATAATCAAAGCTATATATCTCAAATTTCCTCTGATACAAATTTGAAAACATTATTCAGAACGTATAGGTAGTTTTCGCAGGAAATGCTTTTTTTTAAAAAAAAAACTAGGCACCTATGCTCGAAAAACCCGTGAACAATAAAATAAAAGAACAAATACTAAAAAAATATTGCCTAAATCTAATACAAGTATTTGTTTCGGTAAAAGGATTTAAATTGCATTACCAGAATTAAATTGCATTAATTAACTTCCCGAAGGAGAAGTTTTTGTTCGCAGTCTTGTGTGAGCATTCGAAGCGTACACATCGTTCGAAATAAATTTATATTTTTTGAAGTTTAGTGAAAGCAAACCTTGTACCTGTTGTGTTTTGATAGTGAGCTGATAAACAAACAATGGAGTCGGGCCCGTTCGGGCACGAGGGCAGTCGGCCGCCTGATAAAGGCATTACACAACATTCAGATTTAGGCGCAACCATTGCAGGTGCAATGCATGTGCTAAATGACCTTGAAGATTTTAACAATGAAAGTAGTATGGATTATAGTATAGATGATCAAGAAATAGATTTAAGTAGTTGTGAAAGTATTCACAATTTAGATAGTAAATCTAATAAAATCAAGATTGGAATTAATAAAACTAATCCCACAAAAGTTAATAAAAAAGAAACAAATCTAAGGAACTCTAATTATGTAAATAGTAATAAAGAAAATAAAATTAACAGAACAATGAAATTCATTAAAAAGGTGACTAGCGCAAAAAATAACAAAGTCAAAAGATTAGAAAGTGGAGTCAATTCAAAAGTTGAAGTTCAGAAAAGTAATGATACAATAAATAAAAATGTAAAGGCTATTCAACGCAGTAGTAATGATAAAATAAGAGAAGAAGCTGATAGTGTACCTAATGCGAATAATGAAGAAAATGTTAATCAGAATGAATCAAATTCTATTAACAATAACATGGTTAGTGAAGAAATGGTTGACATGAATGAAGTAAAGTCTAGTAACTATGCTCGAAACAATAAAATACGATTTGAAGAATACGATAAAGGACCATATCATATATATGTGGAATCAATAAATAAAAATATTGGAAGGTTACATCACATGGCAATCGGAAGGATGTTATATAAATCAGTTCCAAAATTGAAGACAGAATTATCAGAAATTGTACAAATTGGAAAAAACAAAATAAAACTAGTAATTAAAAATGCAGAAATAGCCAATAGTTTACTGGAAGATGAATTTTTCAAGATGAATAATCTCAGGACCTACATTCCTAAATATCTAGTAGTAAGACAGGGGATAATATTTGACGTTGATATTAATTTATCGGAAGACGAAATAATGGATGTTATAGAATCTGATTATCCAGTGGTGGAAGTAAAATGTTTAAAGTCAAAAAGAGGTAATAACATCAATTATAAATCGCAATGTGTGAAATTAACATTCAGGGGCTCCAAATTGCCGGAGAAAATTTCAATATATTCAGTAAAATGTAGGGTTAGTCCATACATTAAAAAAGTAGTGCAGTGTCATAATTGTTGGTTCTTTGGTCATATAAAAGAACAATGTAAAAGTAAAAAAAGATGTCCGAAATGTTCAGAACAACATGGAATAGAAGCCTGTACTGAAATTTTAAACTTAAGATGCTGTTTATGCTCCGGGGAACACGTTGCAAATAGTACTGAATGCCCGGAATTCAAAAGGCATAAAAATATTTATGAATTGATGGGGACTCATAATATAGCCTTTCATGAGGCGAGGAATATTTTGCGAAATGACAAATATTCAAGAGTTGTTAAATTTAACCCTTACACTATAGATAAGGAAAAAGATTTTCCGACGATAAAAGAAAAAAGGAGGGATGAATACGGACTAGAAAAAAGTTACTGTGATAAAAATAAATATAACGAATTATCAAAATTAATAGAAGAAGAAAAGGATACAGAAGTAGAAGACATAGTATGGATTAGAAAACCAAAAAGGTCACATGTCAAAGATGTAACAAGGGTAGGAGGTCAAGGTACGTCTAAAGTATCTAAGTATAATAATATAAATAAAGAGACGGATATTAAAAGGGTAAGTAATAGAGAAATAATTAGTAGAAAAAGGCCGATTAAAACGTCGGAAGATGATACGGATCAAGAAGGAAATGAATCAAGAAAAGAAGAAAATGATCCACTCGAAATTCTTAAGCAGTTAGTTAACCAAATTAAGATAATAAATAGATCTGATGATTCTTCCATAAATAGATTACTGAGTATTGTGATAAGTAAATTAGAAAAAGATAAGAGAACTACAGGAAGTTCAATAAAAGAATAGAAACAATATACACAATATAAATAAGCCAAAATGAATTTAAAAATACTACAATTAAACTGCAGATCATTGAAAGCAAATAAAGAAAGCATAGAACATTTCTTATACAATAATCAGATTTCGATAGCGGCCCTTTCCGAAACATGGTTCAATCCTAATGCAGTATACAAAATCAAGGGGTATAAGATTTTTCGGAAAGATAGAGAAGATGGATACGGCGGAGCAGCCATCATCGTCAAAAACAACATAGATTGTGATGAATATGAAACAATAAACAACAATAAGAATATTCAAATATGTGCGGTAACAATTAAAGCAAAAATAACCTTTTGCTTAGTCTCCATTTATTGCTCAAATAGAGAAGAAATAGATTTTACTGATGTGAGAAAAACTATAGAAGGGATCCATTTAAAAACATTGATCGTTGGAGATTTCAACAGCCATCACTTTGCATGGGGAAGTATGGCGAACAACACATCAGGAATAAAATTACAAGAAATCATAGAAGATCATTCATTAATAATTTTCAACAACGGCAAACCCACAACAATCGAGACAAGAAACAAAAAAGCGACGAATATAGATTTATCTTTATGCTCCAGCAATCTCACAGATTATATCAGATGGGAAATACTCGAAGAATCTCTTGGATCTGACCACTTACCAATTATAATACATATTTACACAAATGCAATTTCAAACATCAAAATCTTCCCTACAAAAAAATGGAATACCAATCAGGCCAATTGGAAAGGATATGGCGAAGAAATTTCCAAAACTCTCCAAAACTCCAACATACCTAATACAGGAAAACAAAAATATGAATTTTTAATGAATTGTATAGATCACGCTGCAGAGAAAAACATAAAGAAATGCAAAGTGATAATTAGCTCAACCTTCAAACCAGCAGCATGGTGGGATCAAGAATGTGATACCATGGTAAACGCAAGAAAAAACGCATTTAAACAAATGCGCAGAAAATTTAATTATGATAATTTCATCCTATACCAAAAAATAAATGCACAAACCAAGAGATTTTTAAAGAACAAGAAAATACAAAAATGGGCGGAATACACAAGTTCAATTAACAAAAACACAAATCCGGCTACAATTTGGAGGAAAATCAAAATATTCAACAACAAAAACACAAATAGGAACATAAATCCAAATTTTATGGAAGAATGTGGACATCAAATATTACAAAACATAGCACCAGATTATGTCTGTAACAAACAAGATATATTCAGTAAGAATAATAATGAAGAAACAGAATTGATGGCACCTTTCAAATATAATGAATTGAGAAGAGCTCTGAAAAACAGAAAGAACACGGCTCCAGGTAAGGATAACATTTCATATAATATGATCAATAATAGTCCAAATAATTTTAAAATGGAACTTTTAAATGTATTTAATAATATGATCACACACCACTGGATTCCTGAAAAATGGAAAGAAATAATTGTAGTACCAATAATTAAACCTAATAGAAACCCACAATCTATAGACTCTTATAGACCAATATCACTAATATCATGCGTAGCAAAGATCTTCGAACGAATGATAAAAGAAAGACTGGAATGGTACATTGAAAACAAGAACATACTCCATGATACCGTATTTGGTTTTAGAAGCGGAAGAGGAACAATAGATTTATTGAGTACCCTTACCACCGACATAAATATATCGAGGTCAAACAATGAATATATGTTGCTACTGTCAATAGATATTGACAAAGCCTATGAAAACGTAGACCATAATATTCTACAGAAAAAACTACGGAATATAAATATCCCAGAGAATATAATTAAAATAATATTGGAATTGATATCACCAAGATATATTTATCTACGAACTAATGGAGATATGATCGGCCCTAGATCAGCATACAACGGGATCATACAAGGTTCCATTTTAAGCCCCACATTATTCAACATATATACTGCGGATTACCATAAGATACCTGATACATGTGTTAAAAAATTACAATATGCCGACGACATTTGTTTATACATATCAAGACCGTCAATAGAATCATGTATATCGCAAATGAACTATGCTATTAAAGAAAACATAAAATGGTTATCAAGCAATAATTTAAATATATCACCAACCAAAAGCTCAGCAACGATTTTCACTAGGCACAGACTCCCCCAGAACATAGGTCACATAAGGGTTGGAACTCAAGATGTTATAGTAAAAGACAACGTGAAAATACTAGGCATAACCTTTGACGCCAAAATGTCATTTAAAAAGCATATACAAGAATTATCAAGAAAATGCGAAACAGGCATCAATATACTTCGTAAAATAACAAATACTAGATGGGGAGCACACCCAGAGACATGCCTTTTACTGTACAGAAATTTGATTAGAACTCAAATAGATTACGGATGCTTTATATATGGATCAACGTCAAAAAGTGAACAAAATAAACTTGATAAAATTCAATATTCCGCAATAAGAACATGCATGGGAGCATTTAGATCAACACCGACAAATGCGTTATTAACAGAAGCAGGAGAACCTCCTCTGAGCATAAGAAGAGAGATCCTAGCAAACAGATTCTTGATGAAAAAACTTAATGGATCATGTAAATTATTACCCAAATAGTTAGAAAAACTAGCAAGACTACATTACTCCACATGCTACTGGACAAATAAACCAGCTCCATCACTAATAAATAGTTTTTATACAATTAAACCTCACGAAGAGAACATCATAATCAATGATAAAACTCCATATTACATCTACCCACCGCTAAACGATTATGTTAAACCATACATCGATATAGATAATAAGAGCACAAATATAGCAAACACAGGCATATATATCCGTGAATTAGAACATCATATCAACTCAAATTGGCCGGATCATTTGCAAATATATACTGATGGCTCTAAAACATTAGAGGGAACCGGATGTGCCATACATATCCCAAAAATCCATTACAGCAACAAAGTAAGACTTCCAAATTATACATCCATATTTTCAGCGGAACTTATAGCGATATACACTGCCGTAAAATATGTGAATGACAATATGATTAACAAATCTTTGATACTAAGTGACAGCAAATCAAGTCTAACAGCCATAAAACACGTCAATAAGCATTCAAATATAATAATATACAAAATTATAGAAATCATAAAGAAAATCAATACTGATGATAAATCCATGATTCTTCTTTGGATAAAGGGTCATTCTAATATAAAAGGCAATGAGATGGCAGACAGTCTAGCTAAAGAAGCATGCACGAGCGGCGATCAATTTGCGAAAACTCCTGCGCTAGATTTAAAACATTTAATAAAACAACAAGGTTTGGAACTATGGCAGAAGTCTCACTCAGAAACAACAAAGTCAAAAGAATCCACATACGCACTAACGAGAGAGATTGTTTCACCAAACACATGGTTTAAAAATATAGAAGAAAGTCGAAATTTTATTACAGTAATCTGCAGATTGAGACTCGGACACTCCTACTGCAAATCGCATCTGAGGAGAATAGGTATCATACAGGATCCAAAGTGTGACTGTGGAAGCCTAGAAACACTCGACCATTTATTTTGGGAATGCAGGTATTATCAGCAGGAAAGATCGAAATTAGTTAGGAATTTGCAAAACGTGAGGATTGTTTTTCCCATCAATATACAAATGCTTATTTCAAGTAATGACATAAGGATTTATAAATATTTATATAATTTTATAAGTAAATGCAAAATTAATTTATAGCATAATCATTATTGTATAAGTATCAATGTATTATATAAAACTGATACAACTGTATAAATATTTGTAATGGCAAAATGATGCAAATCAGAAGCCAAAATAAATAAATAAAAAAAAAAAAAAAAAAAAAGTTTTTGTTTTCATCAAAAAATCCGATTCGCTAATTTTATGTTTTCTCGACGTTTCAAGCCATTCTGAATCAAATGAGACACGAGAAATAAAAATTAGACTATTTACTTGGTATAATGAAAGAGTACTTAGTCTTGAACATAAACTATTGAAGTCCTGGAAACTGGTTCAATTATAAAAATTATTGATTTTTGAAAATGTGCTTTTAGAAAATACTCCGAGTCAAAGTGTTCGTTCATTTTTAATTATGTGTAATAAATCCACTCGGAAAACTTTTAATAACTCATAAATTAATTTATTTTTTATTGATTAAGTCGATTATTTAAAAATATCGGGAAGTTCATGTAACTTGCCTCAAGGCTAAATACCAAACCAACTAGTTTAATTTAAATACTGTAGAAAAAACAAAACCATCAACATTTGCTCTGAATGCGAAAAATATGCAATCATACCCTTGCTGGTACTAAAATTTTTTTTTATAAATATTTAAACAGCAATCAGAACCTTACGTCCTATGAGCTGTTGGGCTGAAACTTCTTCTTACTTCGTGTTTTTTAGATGGTAACCCAATGGATAATCCATCCAAAATTGTATCGAATACCTAACACCGCACTACTCAACACTATCACACACGGTATATATCGCTGTGTTCTTATATTGCAAACAAGTGCCGAGTTTTTTTCAAAAACTTTTGTGGTAAATAAACTTTTCTCGAATGAACTACATCTCGTTTATAGAGTTTCTAAAAATATTTTATAAAAAAGTAAATTATTAAATGTTTACATGTTATTCGTTGTTAATTTGTATTAACAACGAATAAGTCCTTGTTTTTTTTAATTTATGATGTAGATGTATTTAGTCCGTCCTTTTAATTGAATTTTTTTCTCTTTCTTTATTAATATTTAGTTTTTAACTTTACTTTTTCCGTTTATTTCAAAATTGTAGATCCATTGATGTGACGAGAAATTTTGCGTTAAACCTTTACTTTATATATTTTTTAACTTCATGTTACGTCCTTCAAGAAATTGATATATATATATATATATATATATATATATATATATATATATATAAATTGATTGTTTCTTTTCCGAACAGTAAATCCAATAATAAAAAACAATTTGTTTTCTGAAGATTTTTAACTGATTTTCGGAACTAGATACGTTCTATCATCAGGTTTATTCTGTCAAAGACAATGGTTTTTAAAACTATTGATTAACATTAATTAATGATGGTCATTACAGATTATTTAGAAAAAAAATATAAAGGAATGGATTATGTACCAGTGTAAAGAGTAATAAAATTAACTAAAAAAGGTTTTATTAAAATTTGAGAATTTGAGAATTATGTATATATACATGCACATACATATGCACACCTACATACACATACAGACATATGCATATATCTATATATTCATGTACATATAATTATATACACGAACTTATACGCAAGTACATGTATACACAATTATATAAATATACACTTATTTTTTATAATATGAAAGTGTTTATCGTATTTTGTATTTTCGAATTCTAAAAATTTATTAAAAGTATTTTCATCTATTGTTTTTCGGAGTGTATTTATTATTTGATCTATTCGGGTTTTTTTATTAAAAAAAATTTAAGTAACATAGAATACAATATCAGGAACATTGAGACTGACAAACAAAATCGGATCAGGTCAAAACTATGTGAAAAACTAGTTAAACATTTAAAAAAAGTTGCTAATAGTTTTCAACATATTCATCTAAAAAGACTACACAAAGACATAGCGGAGACCAAATTATTTATTAAATCTAATAATATAATTGTTTGTCCGGTAGATAAAGGCGGATTACCGTCATGGTAATCATCGACAAAGAATTTTATACCAACACAACATTACGTGATTTTACACTTAACATTAGATTTTACATTTAACATTAAGATGATACTACCTACAAAATCATTACAAATGATCCAACACAACAGTTTTCTAGACAATCAATTAAATTAATTAATGAATTAAAAAATAAAAATTTCATTTCTGACAAATTTGCCTATAATTTAAAAGTACAACATCCTATTTCCCCAAAAATGTATTGTCTCCCCAAAGTCCACAAACCTGAATGCTCCTTTAGACCCATTGTATCCTACGTCGGCTCCCCTTTCTACAATATCGCTAAACACAATGTCAAAATTTTAAAAAATGTCACAATTTCCTCTCCTCACTATGTAAGGAATTCTTACCAATTTGTGGATCTAATCAAAGACCGAAACATTACAGACGATCAAATTTTTCTAAGACTTGATGTAATTAACCTTTTCACATGTGTTCCCCATGATTTAATACTTGATTCAATTAAAAAACGCTGGCCCACTTTTTGTAACTACACCGACTTTCCTATAAATACTTTCAAACACGTCATTAACACCGTCTTTAACACCGAATTGTTCTTATTTAATTGTTTAAATAATTTTTATTTACAAATCAAAGATACTGCTATGGGATGCCTATTATCCCCTGGCCCCTTGGCACAAATTGGTACAGAAAACCTATATGGTCAGGAAGGTACCTTCATTACGCGTCATACTGTCCGAAAAATTATAAATTCAATACAATCATTTCTTTGAGAGACCACGCAGTCATGTTGTCTCACTCTTCCTTTCATAACCAAAACACAACATTAGTAACCAAAACTTTATTAGAAAATGGAAATCCCCTCACCCTCATCAATTCCATTACCAATAAAAGATCTTCTTACCATAAAAATAACAATTATCAATCCATCACCAAGTTATTAGAGGACAACAATATTAAACCTACTTTTCACAGCATGCCTTACATTAAAGGCTTATTTGATTATTTTGCCAAATTACTCAAAGAAGAAAATATTTTTATTTCAGGAACAGCTTTATATTCTTTTAAAGGAATGTTTTCAAAAATTAAATCCACCACCCCTTCTAAATTCAATACTAACATAGTTTATTCAATCTCTTGCAAAAATTATCAAAAACAATACATTGACCAAACATCACAATACATCCATAAGAGAATGAGACAACATGAATTAAGCGTCATTCATCATAAAAGCCAAAGTTTCCAAAGCACTCTTGTCCAACATTCCATTGAAAATTCACATATTTTTACCTTTGAACCCAATATTTTATATAGAGAGGACTGTACTTTTAAAAGACTTTTTTATGAAAGCAGTTTAATCTTTTTGAATTCGTCAAATTGTGTTAATAAAAGATCAGATCATAATATCATTCATGATTCGTATCTAAATTTTTTAAACCTAATTAAAAACGATTAATCCTTTAATAATTTTGTGTGTATATAAGCATGTATATATGTAGTAATATATGCACATCCATACATGTGCTTATATGTATGAATATATAGATATATGCATATGAATGGATGTGTGTGTAGGTGTGCATATGTATGTGCATGTATATATACATAATATTTCTCAACATTTACTGAAGCAACAAATTCCCTTTTTTCGTAAATTGCCAATACAAGATCCATAAAAAAATATTTTTGCCTAAATTCCGTACATATCACTTACATCTGGCCGACAGAACTCCATATCAATGTGTTAAAGTCATGTGAAGTCGAAACATTTACAAATATCCTCGGAAAAAATCGAGTGTTTTTAACAAAAAAATATTAGTGATATGGATATATAAATTATTACAGGTAAATAATTTTTGCTTCTCAATTTTATATAAAACCTTTTTTAGTTAATTTTATTACTCTTTACACTGGTACATAATCCATTCCTTTATACTTTTTTCTAAATAATCTGTAATGACCATCATTAATTAATGTTAATCAATAGTTTTAAAAAACATTGTCTTTGACAGAATAAACCTGATGATGGAACGTATCTAGTTCCGAAACGTCGTTATTAAACATCTTCAAAAAACAAATTGTTTTTTATTAGTGGATTTACTGTTCGGAAAATAAACAATCAGTATATTGAAAAATCCAAGACTTATCTATTGATATATATATATATATATATATATATATATATATATATATACATACATACGGACACACATACATACATACATACACACACATATACACGTCACACAGACACACACCTACATATATATATATATATATATATATATATATATATATATATATATATAAGACACCCACATATACTCACATACATACAACCAGGGCCGGTCCAAACTTGCATGCAATGCATGCGAAAAATGCCCCCCAAGCCTTAGGGGGCGCCAAAATGAGGTTCGGAAATAAAATTTATAATATATTATTTATTTTTTTCAATATAAAATCAAGAATACTTAATAGATTATAATAGTCTATCTAACTAGTTGAAACGGAACTTGTTAAAATAATAGATACAAATTAAATCAGAAAAAATAGAAAATGGGGTGTCAGTGCATAGAAAATGGCTTATTTATTCCGAGAAATTGAATTCTAACTTTTGTTTTTATAGCAAAAGCTTCGCATCTGATAAACTTTTTAATTTTGAAGCCATGGAAATAAAGAAAATATGAAAAATGAAAGCAAAATTTACATTGGAACAAAAGTCTTTGAGCTTTTTCATATATAGTGGTATTCATACTCTAAATTTGATTATTTACTATACGAAAATAATACAGATACAAATATAATTAGTTTTTTTTTGTTTCGATATAGTACAAGAAATATGTAATTTTTTGCATTTTTTACTAATCTTTGAACTATACCTTCAAAATACGTTAAAAACTTAACTTCAAAACAACAATCTGGTACTCACAATTTAATGGGAAAGTAAAGATAAATACAGTTTGGCCCTTACGATATCAATAAGGAGATGCAATCTAACATGAAATACGAGTGTTATGTTTAAAAATGAAAGTCTGTTTTTTTGACTTCTTATTATGATTTGCTCAATAGGAAATATGGCATACTAAATAAGTAAAATGTTTCAAAACCCAAATATTAATATTACACTTACGATAGAAATAAGTGAAAATTTAAAAATTTGATTATGATCAACTCGCAAATGAATTTTATACGGTTTTAGATTAATTTTTTATGTACTAAATCCGGAATGATTAATTAAATTAAATACAAAAAATTACGTTATTATTTATATAATTTTGACAATAAACAGTTAAAATTACTAGTGGGGGGGCGCTAGAAAAAAAATTGCATGCGGGCGCTGAGGACCCCAGGACCGGCCCTGCATACAACCATATTACACATACACTTTTACTCATAAACATACACATATATACATATACATATATAAGTACATGAAAAACTACAAAGTATTAATAAGATTTAGATATGTATCATGTAATATATTGGTATCTGTACGTAAATTTACTGTATTATATGTATGAGCTATTAACATCGATTCTGCAATACTTCTTTTAAATAAATCTTTTTCATAATATAATATGTGCGGATTATTGAAATCGAGACCATTGTTGTTCGAGATAGCATGGTCTAAGAGTGTATTCCCCTACATTTAAAATATGTTTTTGCCCTTGATCCAAAAATTTCTCTCTCCCCTTCCAAAAACATTTCAATTTCATAAAGATCCCTAGCAATCTAGAGTTGGGTATTTGTAAAAGAAAATATCCAGAATAATCTTTTATTAATTTTTTTTTTTTTAAATTTTATTTGAACAGCGATCAGAACTTATGGGTTCTATGAGCTGTTGAGATGAATCTCTTAAAAACTACGTTTGTTTTATTATAGATGGCAACCCAAACAGTTGTCTCATCTCTATGTGCTGAATTTTTATTCTTACAATTGTTGTAATAGTGATGACTTTTTATTAGTGCAGCAATGCTGGGCAAGGGCTATTTTCACTTGAAAACATATTGCTATCTATATTTCCAAGTGAAAATCGTTGTCACTGCTGCCTGACAACAGGCTGCTCGAAGTGGGTATCGAACCCGGGACCCCTGATCCAGGTCCAGTCGTTCTAGCCACTTACCTACGAGCGAGCCCATTAAAAAAAATTAATAATAATTCCAGTCTTTTATAGTTAGAAATTGCGAGAGATTTAAAATTATGCAAAAAGTTTTTTTTTAGAGACAATCCTGACATTATAGTTACCAGAGCTGATAAGAGAAACCTTACTGTTATTATAAATAAGTCTGATTATCTCTCTAAAACCGAAGCCCTTTTAAAAGACACATTTACATACAAACCTTTATTATTGTGTTCACTGTGAAATTGTGAACAAAGTAAAAAAATAAGTTATTCATTTCATAACATTTCAATTGGAAACCATCAAATCAATCACGTGTATTGTGCAAATTTTTATTCAATTTCAACAGCAGGCATTTGTCTTTAAGGTGGTAAGTTACACTGTGTAAATTATGTGGATAGTGCATTTGAGGTTAAATTCACCACCTTGTCCCTAGTTTAAAAAGCATATAATAAGATAAAATGTCCAATTGAGACAATGCACGATCCACATAATTTACACAATTACGTAACTTACCACCTTAAAGACAAATGCCTGCAGTTGAATTTGAATAAAAATTTGCACAATACACGTGATTGATTTTATGGTTTTCAATTGAGCATACGAAGATCATTGGCATCATATATGCTTGGCATTCCAATATAATCCCACTGCAAACTACAGTGATGACAAAAATGTTGATATTGGACCAAATGTTGATATTGGACTATATGCCGATATTGCCGACGGGTTGAAGTTCAAAAGAGAAACGGATGAATATACGGGCAGTTATACGTTGCGTGTTCACGAGTTGGAAAACCAAAAATGTGGTTTACCAAAGAGCGCTTTAATGAAAAGGATAATTTGCGGACATGTATAACGTTTCGATTCAGTATTTACTTTGATTTCACTTTCATTTACTTCGAGAAGTTCAACTAAATAACACTTCATTTTTGTAATCGAAATAAATTAATTACTATTGTGAAATGATTTTTTTTTCTTTGCAAATATAACACAAATAATTTTTTTTTTCATCTTTTAATCACCAAATAAAAGAGTTACATAAAACGACACCATCTGGTGTCAAAACGGAGTTTGCCGGATTTGCTAGTATATATATATATATATATATATATATATATATATATCTTATATATATATATATCTTATATATATATATATATATATATATATATATATAATACATATATATTTGTTACAGTTCTAATTATATCTTTCTTGTATATACGCTATATCTTTTTAGGTTTATTTATTGTTTCGTTTTTTGAAAAGCTGAACATATCTTCTTCTTTCAAGTCTGGTAGTACCAGCAAGAGTATGGGCGCATATTTTTTGCATTTAGACTATTTAGAGCAAATGTTGATGGTTTCACTTTTTCTACAATATTCAACTTGCAACCTCTTACTGGGACAAACATCTGTATTAGACTTAGGCAATATGTTTTTATAATTTATTTTTTTATTTTATTATTCACGGGTTTCTAGAAAATAGGCGTCTAGTTTCAAAAAACAATTTAAAAGAAATTCGAGACATTTAGCTTTGATACCACAAATTCGAGATATTTGTGCCAGTTAAAATAAGGATATTGAAAAATAAAACAACTTGGAAAGGCCATCCGCAACAGTTAGAATTTGTAGCAAATTTTCTCGCCACTAGCTTGAACATTTTTTCGATAAATGCTTTTCATTGCTCTATATTGCAAGAGAACTAGTGGTGCAAGGTCATCCTAGCTTAAGGCAAATTGCTGAAACTACTCGTTCCGTAATTAAACAATCAAAGAATAATAATAATTATTCAACTAAAACGGATCAATGTATAATAACAATTGTGTTAAATATCCTCAAATCACAATAGATAATCACATTTTGAGCACTATTAACTTACGTTTAATTATGTTCGCATCTAGATCAATTCATTTCATTATTTGTATTACATAAATCAATATTGTTCTCAATTTCGACATGATATATTACATGCAGTCGGTCGACCTTTTAATTGTTCGTCATCGGACCGCATGATAACAATATATTAATTACTAGCTGGCCCGGCAAACGTTGTTTTGCTAAGTAACGTATATTCTAAACAATTTCAAAAGAATTAAAGTAAATTTAATATAAAGTATATATGTATATCAGGGCGAGGCACAAAGGTCAAATTTGACTTTGAGCAAAGATAAACCATATTATGAAAACCAAGCCAATTATATCACAACAAATAACACATTTCAAATAAACGATTATCTGACTACGTTCAGTAAATTTGCCACTTATTTCATCATTGCAGAAATGTGCTTTTTTATGCCTTTCAAAAATTTGTTATCTAGACCTTTTTACCCCATAGACGGGGTAACTTGGAATGGCCAGATGGCAAACAGTTTTAATGTGTTATTGTAATTCTAAAAGTATTTTACAAAATAATTACACTTTAAACTAATGCTAAAAAACTACCAACAGAAGAAAATATTTTTATCAAGGATTTTAAAAGATTACCGTTTAGGTCCTGCGGAAACTGGTTCAATTATAATAATTATTGATTTGTAAAAATTAGCTTTTAGAAAATGCTCCGAGTTCACGTGCTCGTTCGTTTTCAATAATGTGTAATAAATCCACTCGGAATATTTTTTAACACTCATGAATTAATTTATTTTTTATTGGTCCTATGCAAAATACCAATACCAACTAGTTCTTTTTTTAATTACAATATTTGATACAACTGTTAAATAATTTAACATCTAGTAATAATAATGAACAATAACATAAATTTAAATAAAATAGAGTACAAAATAAAGGATAGTATTTACATTAAAATGATATCCGTAGTATGATGATTTAATATTAAAAAAAGCAATTAATAATAATAATAATACAATTAATAAATAAAATCAGTATTCGTTCAGACGTTGAGCTGTTAACATCGGTGAATAAATAATCATTACATAAATATCAAAAAGTACTAATATTTTATCTACCTGTCCAGTAACCTGTGTTAGTGTCTGCATTGTGTACAAATAGATATCGTTAAACACGTGTCCCCTTGCCGGGGGCACGCAGTGTCGTATAAACATTGTGTATTTTATGTTAATATAAGTGGTTATTAAGTAAATTAACCGCATTTTTGCTGTGTTAATTAATTTAATGTCTTCATGGAGTCCGATACCGGACAATTAAAGGGCCGTCCGCCCGATAAAAATCCTCCTACATGTTCGGAAATTGGCGTGACTGTTGCAAATGCAATGAATGTGTACTATGTCGGAAATGAAAATAATACAGATTTACGTAATTCAAATAATGAGGAGAGCATAATAAGAAGTGAATATATTCCAATGCAAATTAATAGTGCTGAAACGGTGATTGAAGAGTCAATTCGAATTGAAGATTCGATTAATATGGTTAATGTGTGTGACAAAAGCAATGAAGCACAAAATATTGAAATGACTGAGCAAGTACCTAGTGATGAAAATTCTAATCGAATTAACGTTGATGAAATTCATCTACCGAATCGTTTTGATATGTGTGATACTGGACCTTTTTACATTTACGTAGAATCTTTAAGTAAAAACATTGGACGTTTACACCCAATGGCTCTCGGAAAATTACTACACAGATCACGATCGATTCCGAAAGAAGATTTGTTGGAGATTATCGTGATTGGTAACAATAAAGTCAAACTAGTTCTTAGGAACGGTAAAACAGCAAATAGCCTTCTTGACGATAGTTTTTTTACTGATAATAAATTGAAAGCTTACATTCCTAAATACCTATTAATTAGGGAAGGTATAATCTTTGATGTAGACATTAATCTCACTGCAGAAGAAATATTAGAAGAGATAGAATCAGTTATTCCGATAATAGATGTAAAGTGTTTTGTACCACAAAACATCAACAAGCGCAGAATTAACTCGCAATGCGTGAAATTATCTTTCAGAGGTTCAACTCTGCCGGATAAGGTAGGCATACATTCTGTTAAATGCCCAGTCAGCCCATTTATTAAAAAGATTACCCAATGCCACAAATGTTGGCGATTTGGCCACGTTTGGGAAAAATGCCGGAACGACCTAACGTGTCCCAAATGTGCAGGTCCTCATATTAAAGACGTATGTATAGAAGATAACAACTATCTATGCTGCCTGTGCAAAGATAACCACGAGGCTTATAATAAAGATTGCAGAATATATAAAAGATATAAAAATATTAATGAATTAATGGCAACACAGAATTTATCTTTCTACGAAGCAAAAAAATCTTTGATAACGATAAATACTCGAGAACAGTTAGAGTCAACCTTAGCAGCTTGAATAAAGATAAAGATTTCCCTCCAATGAAAATCAAGAACTCTAACCAGAGTGGGGCTTTAATAAACAATAAATTCATGGTTCTATCGGACCTGGAAGAGGAGGAAGACCAAGGTTATGTTGCAAACTTCCAGACATTTAATAAACCTAAAAGGAGTCATGTTCCACCCTCAACCAAGAGAGAAAAGAATGGGGCTGTAATCAGACATAGCATAAAACCTGTTTATAAAGAAAATATGGCTGACAAGGGAAACTTTATAAACCCTAGAAAAAGAGTAAAAACAAATCAGATTCTGATTCTGAAAATGAAGTAAAATCCAATAGGAAAAATGAAGATCCTAACACATCAGGTGGCCTATATCATTTCATTAGGCTGCTAAAGGACGTCTATAATCCAAATGATCCCGTATTAAAAAATTTGTTAAGTGATGTTTTTCTCAAAATGGTAAAAATTAAACACAAAATAGATCCTGCAAGCTTAAAAAAGAAAAAATCTAATAAGGATTTACCTGTGAGTTCAGAAAAATAAATCAATCAGTACTCCTTTCATTATGAAACAAATAAACATTTTACAATATAACTGTAGATCAATGTTAGCAAACAAGAGTAGTATAGAACATTATATGTGGTCGCATAAAATTCATGTGGCAGGCCTGTCCGAAACCTGGCTTAAAGAAGGTCACAAATATTTTGTCAAAGGTTATCGGATTTTCCGAGAAGACAGAGTTGACGGTTATGGCGGTACTGCCATTCTAGTCAAAGACAACATATTATGCGAGAAAATTAACCACCCATTTCAGTGCCATCTTATCCAAATGTGTGCAGTGATTTTAAAATTAGAAAACCCGGTATGTATTATTTCAATCTATTGTGCGCCGAACTCTAAGGAATATTTCAAGAATATTAAAGATTTAATTGAAACTATCTCCATGCCTATACTCATAATAGGGGATTTTAACTGCAAAAATTTAGCTTGGGGCAGTAACTCCATTGACAGAGGAGGCGAGATTCTATACAACATTATTGAAGACCTAAACCTCACCATAATGAATGATGGAAGACCAACCACTATCGGCACGGCAAGTAGGAAAGGAACGCCAATAGATCTCACTTTTTGCTCTAATAATTTATATGACAAAATCCAGTGGGACATTTATGCGGGCAGCTTAGGATCTGACCATTTGCCGATTAACATTACGTTAAAGACTAATTTTGATGGAAAATACTATATATATCCCTCTAGAAAATGGAATACTAAAGAGGCCAATTGGAATAATTACGCATGGGAAATAGAAGATAAGTTGAAAAAAGTGGTACTCCATGAGGATCATAAGTCTAAATATCGAAGCAGCTGGTAAACACTTCAAGGAACGTAAAACAGTGGCAATTAAACAATTTAAACCCGCTATCTGGTGGGACAAAGAATGTGAAAATCAGATCAGGCAAAGAAAAATAGCGTACAAAAAGATGATAGACGAGTTTTCTTATAACAATTTTATTGAGTATCAAGAAATAAATGCTATTACAAAGAAAATTCTCAAATCTAAAAAGAGAAAAAAGTGGATGGATTTTACAAACTCACTCAATAGTAATATTAATACGTCAAAGCTTTGGAATATAGTTAAAATTTTTAACAACAAAATTAATAGAAACTCATCTAAGCATCCCGTCTGTAGCTCATTCTTCGAAGACATGCTAAAAATGTTCGTTCCAGACTTTGTCTCCAATGAAATCAATCTGAATTTTGCAAATAATTGCGAAAAAGGTCCCGTTGACTTTCTCCCATCAGACTTTACGAATTAGATAATATATTGAAAAATAAAAAAGACAGCGTGCCTGGTATGGATAATATCACTTACATTATGCTAAAGAAGAGCCCCATAGCATTAAAATGTTTAATCATAGAAGTATTTAATTCAATTCTTTCTACATGCTGGATTCCAGAGGATTGGAAAAAAATTATAATTATTCCCATCTTGAAACCGAATAAAGATCCATTGTCGATAGAATCCTACCGACCTATCTCTTTATTATCATGCTTGAACAAGACATTTGAAGCCATCGTCAAGAATAGACTGGAGTGGTATTTAGAAAATAAGTCTCTTTTCAATCATAACCAATTTGGCTTTAGAAGAGGTCAAGGCACAAATGACCTCTTAAGTACCTTATCCAATGACATTCATATATCCAATTCAAATAATAGATACCTGCTACTGTTAGCGACGGACATACACAAGGCTTACGATAATGTTGATCATAACATTTTACTTAACAGACTTAAGAAGTTGAATATTCCCCATAATGTTATAAAAGTGATAATTCTTTTACTAACGAATAGGTTGCTATATGTAAAATACAAAAATAAATTAATAGGTCCCAGAGTAGCTCTAACAGGCTTACCACAAGGATCGATTTTGAGTCCATTATTATTTAATATTTACATGTCGGATTTTTCTGCAGGTACCCAAGACGATGTTAGGAAACTACAGTATGCTGATGATTTATTTCTGTATATTTCTTGCAACTCGCTTGAGGAATGCATTCACAAAATGAAGCGGTCGATCACAGGTGTCTCAGAATGGATGAGGTCCAACCACCTAAACCTTTCCTTGATCAAAACAAAGGGCATCCTGTTCACTAGGCACAGAAAATTCCTTTACCCTCAAGAAATCAATATGGGAAATTGGAACTGTAAGATATACGATAGTCTGAAAAATTTAGGGGTTATCTTTGATAAAAAGATGACCTTCCGGGCGCACGTAGAAGAGGTGGTCAAAAAATGTGAAGTAGGTAAGAACATCATTAGAAGATTGGTTGGAACTGACTGGGGAGCCCACCCAAGTTCATGTTTGGCTATCTACAAATCCATAATTAGATCTCATATTGATTACGGATACATCATTTACGGAGGAATCTCAACTTATATACAAGGAATGTTAGATAAGGCTCAACTCTCGGCTTTAAGATTGTGTTTGGGAACTATAAGGTCAACTCCTCGCATTGCCGTTTTAGCGGAAGCCGGGGAAGCTCCATTGAATATTAGGAAACAAATATTAACCAATAGATTTTTAATTAATAAATTCAACTCGGATTCAGCTCGAATCCCGAAGCAATTGGAAGATTTAGCTGTTCTGCATTTTAGAGCGAACTATTGGAGAAACAGACCTACACCTCCGTTAATAACTGGTTTTTATAATTTGAAACCTTTAGAAGATCTAATAATTACAAATGACAAACTTCCGTATCATAGTCATTCTTGGAAATACTCATTTCCCAAGAAATATATAGGGTTGAATGATTTCAATTATACGACACATTATTCTAACAAAAATATAATAAACTGGGAGTTTGACAATTGGTTAGATACGGAATGGAAAGATTTTACGGTTATCTACACTGACGGTTCCAAGTTAGAAAACAAAGTTGGATGTGCTGTGTATGTGCCTAATAGAGATAAACATTTACAATTCAATTTACCGGGTTTTGCCTCAGTCTTTTCGGCAGAACTTACAAGTATTAATGCTGCCTTAGACTTCGTTATACAAGAAAAGACTTCGAAAACCATAATCCTAACTGACAGTAAATCTGCACTTCTGGCTCTAAACCATCCTAAACAAAATTGCAATTTTTTATTATTTGACACTATCCACAAAATAGAAAGCATCTTAGCAAATAAATATGAGTTCAAATTAATATGGATAAAAGGGCATTCCAACATTCGTGGAAACGAATATGTGGATGGACTTGCAAAAGAAGCCTGTTTATCAGATTTTCCTTCAAGAAAGGCTCCTGCGACTGATCTTAAAAGCTGGGTGAGGAAACAAGGATTAAGGTTATGGCAAAATGAATATGATATGGAAGACAGAAAAGGAACCTTATTTAAATTTTGCAAACCAAAAGTGTCTTTCAGTACATGGTTTGCCAAATCCAGGTTTAACAGAAACGAAATAACCATCATCAATCGTATTAGATCTGCACACACATTTTGCAAATCTCATCTTTTTAGAATAGGTATGGCAGAAGATCCCTTCTGTTCGTGCGGTTTGGAAATACACAATCTTGACCACATCTTCTGGAAGTGCAAACTCTATGCTAGTCAAAGAACATCCCTACTACAAGAACTGTATAAACATAATTTCATTTTTCCTATTAACACCACAATAGCCTTTTCCTCTAATGATGAAAATATATATAAAATTTTTGTAATTTTTTACAAAAATGTAACATTAAATTATAGTTATTAAGTATTAGTTATTAAGGTTTTATGAATTAAATCACAATCTTATGTTGTAAACAATTTGTAAAATATGTATATTTCTCTGAAAGTTATAAATTTGTAAAATATCATTTTGTAATAAGAGGCTAAATGACCACACGGTCAAATGCCATTAATAAAATAAAAAAAAAAAAAAATAAATAAATAAAATAAATAAAATTTCTAAATAATAAAAATAATACTAGAAAAACAATAAAGTGGAATAAAAACAATAAGTGACAGATAATAAAAAAATAACAAAATAATAATATTAGAAATAATATGATACTAATAATAACTAGTTGGTATTGGTATTTTGCCTTGAAGCAAGTTACATGAACTTCTCGATATGTGTAAATAATCGACTTAACCAATAAAAAATAAATTAAGTGATTAAAAGTATGCCGAGTGGATTTATTATACATAATTGAAAACGAACGAACACGTTAACTCGGAGTATTTTCAAAAATCAATCATTTTTTTATAATTGAACCAGTTTCCGAAGGACTGTAATGGTTTAGTATGTTTATTAAGACCAGGTACTCTATCGTTATACCAAGTAAATCGTCTTTTTTTAATTTCAATAAGTATTACAACTGTTAAATTATTAACATCTAGCAATATTGTAAAATAATAACATACATTTAAATAAATAAAAGTGCAAAGGATAAAATTTACATGAAAATAATATCCATAATATGATTTAATATAAAATATAAGCAAATAATAATGAAAATAAAACTAGTGGGGCGCATGGCATCGCGCCTTAAGGCAAATTGCTGGAACTTCCCGTACCAAAAATTATTTTTTTTTTTGAAAAGATTAACATTTTTGAGAAAAATTTACTCTGAAAAAAATAGATTTTTGAGGAACAATATAAATTTTTGACAAAAACTTACTTTTTGTTGAAAAATTTATTTTGAAATATTTTGGAAATTCTGAACTTTTTTTCAAAGCAATCGTACTGCTTTAATGCATAGAGACTAAATATCGAAGCGCGTAAGCGCCGTGTCGCTGTCTAACGCATAAGCATTGGTACGGAACCCATAGGAATGTTAACAAAACGTATACTTATTGTTAAAATCTCTATAAAATATCTGATAATTTGATGTGCATATGTCTAATGTCTAATGATTAATGTTGACCGCCAAATGTTATTTTTTTTTTTACTTTTTTTACTAGATCTCCGAAACCGCTAGACCTATTTTCATGAAAATTTGATCAAATCTTCATCTTGATAATGCAAGTAAAATGTTTTTGAATTATACAAATCGGACGCTCCGTTCTCTTAAAAACTGAGTTACCGTTTGTGGCCCTTTTTGCCCCATGTCTTCGGAACGGACCTGCCTTTGACAAAAACTAATCAGCACGTCTCCTTATCAATACGAATCGAATGTTTTTTGAATTATTCAAATTGCTTCATCCCGGTTCCCGAAATCGTCGACGAAAAGTTGTATCTGAACACACACAAATGCACGCACACACACACACATACATCAATTTTCTCTAAGGTGTGCCAATATATTCAGAAACCTTTGAAACGTAAAGATATATAAAATTTTTCATTTTCGATTTTTGTGCGATTACTATAACTTACCCTATGGTAAGTTAATTAGAAATAAATCAATTTATCACCTCCAGAACATTAACAATCATCATTTCATTTTGAATCAAATTTCAAAAAAAAAATAGTTGCCACAAAATTGAAAAAGTGCTCCCGCATAGTCACAGTCTAAACGCATTGGCAAATAATTCTGTGCGACATTTTCACTTATACTGTGCTTAGCTTGGCGGCATTTTCACATTTTTCAATAATTTTCACAAAATTGGAAAAGTGCCCCAATACATAAACAGTCTAAACGCACTTGGGTAAACATTTGTACCAGAGTGGCGCTTAGACTGTGCTTAGCTTGGGTGATTTTTTGAATTTTTAATCCAAAATTACAAAAAAAATTTTTTGAAAAAAAAAAAAGAAACAAAAAATTTTTTTTTCCAAAATCAATTATTTTGTTGAAACAAGCAGAAAGTTCTTTAAGTCATTTAAATCGGACACTTAGTTCTTTCAAAAACTGCCATTTTTTTAACATTTAGCTCTGTATTTCCGGAACCGCCGGGCCTACCTTTGCCAAAAACTAACCAGCACATCTCCCTATCAATAGAAATCGAATGTTTTTTAAACCATTCAAATCGGTTGATCCGTTCCCTCAAAAACTCGCTTTCTATTTTCTGCACTCTTTGCTCCATATCTCCGTAACGGCTGGACCTGCCTTTGCCAAAAACTAATCAGCACATCTCCCTATCAATAGGAATCGAATGTTTTTTAAACCATTCAAATCGGTTGATCCGTGCGCCCGAAAACGTGGACGAAAAAAAGCGGACATACAAAACACACACACACACACACACATCCATTTTTTCTGAAGTATGCCAAAATGTTCAGAAACCTTCAAAACGTCGAGAAATGTAAAAATTTTTGATTTCGATTTTTGGACGATTACTATAACTTACCCTACGGGAAGTTAATTAATAAATAATATAAATAAAATGTCTGAATAATAAAATAATACTAGAAAAATAATAAAATATAACAAAATAATAATAATAGAAATAGTAAGATAATAATAATAATAATAATAATAATAATAATAATAATAATAATGATGATGATGTTAGCGTTTACAAATTTATGAGATCATTGGGAATTTTTCGTTTTAGTTTTGTTGGGCGCGCTTATGAGAATACTTTGTGTGCCAAGTAATTTGGGTGTTCATCTATTCTTCTTTTGTAGTTGTTTGTTTTTTGTTGAGCTTCTTCATTTACTGTCATCATGTTGCTGTCCTGGTAAATCAACCAGTTGGGAACGTACCAAGGTGCGTTCAGTGCCTGCCGTATGATCTTGTTCTGCACTCGCTGAATAATCTGTAGATTGTTTTTTTTGGCGGTGCCCCATAGTTGAATCCCATAAGACCACACTGGTTTGAAAATACATTTGTAAATAATTAGTTTGTTGTTTGTCGACAATTCGGAACGTTTATTCAGTAGCCAGTAATGTTTTTTAAATAGTTCATGAATCTGCTGTTTTTTCTTGTTAATGTGAACTATCCAGTTCAATTTTGTGTCTAGGTGTATTCCGAGATATTTTACGCTATCTTTTACTGGGATTTCCTGTTCATTTAACTTAATTGTAGGGCATATACCAGTACGCAGCGTGAAAGTGATATGCGTAGATGTTGAGCCGTTTGTCATAATTTTCCATAAAGAAAGCCATTTTGTAGCCATATCTAGATGTTCTTGTAATAGTTGCGAAGCTATTGCGGGATCTTTATTGGAGGCAATGATACATGTATCGTCAGCAAATGTCGACACGCTTTTCCCGAGTATAAAGGAAAATCCGCTGTGAATATAAGAAATAGAGTTGGAGAAAGGACGTTTCCCTGGGGCACCCCAGAGAGGATCTTTCTTTTGGTCGACTCCTCATTGTTAATGCTGACGAAAAATTCCCTATTTTCAAGGAACGATTTTATTATTGAAAATATGGGTTCTGATAAACAGAGTTTTAGTTTGTACAACAAACCAGTGTGCCATACTTTGTCAAATGCTTGCGCAATGTCTAAAAATACAGCCGAACAATATTTTTTTGCATGGAACGATTCGTTAATTATATTTACGATGAACCTGTTCTATATTAGGTTTGCCACTTGCATTTGTATGTATAGTAGATTTTTCAGCTGCTGATGATAGTAGAATTGTAAAATTTGTTGTCGCCAAGTTTAAATCCTGTTCATTTTTGAGAGGTAAGTTGCAAGAAATTTTTTCATCAATTATCTCTTGGAATAATGACCGATTAGTAAATTTATTTATGAGAAAATATGAGTTTTGATTTACTTCTGTAGTTGTAGAATATTGCGGAATAATTGGCGAATGATCAGAATTTAAATCCAAATTTGATTTGATATCTAAACAATTATCGTTAACGCCTTTAGTTATGAAAAAATCTATTAGATCAGGGATTTTGTTAAGATCTGTTGGCTAATAAGTATTCTCGCCGGTGAATATTGGCTTAAGATTGTTTTTTTTTTTCTCAATCGATTTATAAAGTTCTCGACCCCTGGGTGTGATCAGTCTAGAACCCCAGAATGTGTGCGTAGCATTATAATCTCCTCCTGCTATAAATGAACTGCTCAGCGTATTAAAAAAAATTATAAACTGATTTTCGGTGATCCTGTGTTTAGGAGGACAGTAAACGGCTGATAGTACTAGCTGGTTATGCGATGGTATATTAACTGAAATTGATGTTTTGAAGAAAGTCCTTCTGGAATGGTTTAGCCTCATGATGATTTATGTTAGCTTTTATAATAACCGCAGTTCCTCCATGAGGTCTTCCACTTGGGTGCGGAGTATTATAAACTATATAATTTGGTACGAACGGAACTATTGTTAGTGAAATGTGATTCCGATATAAGCATGATATCTATATCGTTGATTGTTAAAAAATATTTAAGGTTTTGAGTGTGGTTACACAAGCCATTTGCATTCCATAAACAGAATGTTAGTTTGAAATACATGATTTATTTGCTAAAATGGTTGTGAGTAAATTCAGCATAGTGCTCATTTGTTCAGTAAGTGTTTTTATCATTTCTTTAAATTCTGACAGATCATTGACATTATTAATGTTTGTTGAGCTCTGATTAGTAGTTGATGGAATGTCCTGGTTTACAGGCAGTACAGTATTTTTACGTGTAACATATGAGTATGAGATACCTGGTTTAACATTTGAGGATGATCCATGAATTGGTGATGTTCTCTGTCTTGGTGATGGAATTTTTTTTCTAATTGTTCCTTATAGATTTTGTTTCCCTTGTAGTTGGCAGGATGGTTAAGACCACATAGAACACACTTCACTTGGTCATTGATCTTGTCTTCCCATGAACACTTCTCTGTCAGGTGATTTTGTGCGCACTTCACACACCTCGGGGTTATGTGACAATAGTTCCGCGTATGGCCGTGCCTTTGACAGCGTGTGCACTGGACGATTTTTTAGTATAACGCTTAGCCTCTATCGTTACTTTGGTTTTATACTAATAAATAATAATCGAGAACTAAAAACAAAAGTTTGTCATTATAGAAAAAGCGAAAATTAATTTGGAAAAATATACAGTAAATATTATTAATTTTATGTATAAATAGTGCATAAATCATTGCGTAAGTGTTTGGATATTTATCGAATGTTTCCCCATGGCGAAAATAATACCAAAAGCCATCAATCTAATGCAACGTCAAAAATGGACTGGGAAAAAATGGATTTAGAAACTAGCCCAATTAAGTCAAGGAAGGTAACAAAAAATAAGAGACCAATTACCGAATCACTTCCACAAGCCTTTTTCAAACCAGTAATCAATTTAGAAAATTAATCTGATTTGAATGAAAACCAGTAAGGATTCAGACTGGATTGAAATAAAAAATAAAAAACTCAAACGCACCCAAAACGATGAACCACAACCGATAAAAACAACAACCTCAGACCCAACAAGAAACGTTGGCTAAACCCAACACCAACAAGAAACTTTTATGAAGTTTTAGCCAGCCCTGATACTGAGGAAGTGACCGAAACGAAAGCTGTGCACAATAGACCGGCGCCTATATTTATACACGATGTACGAGACATAAAACCATTATCGGTACTTTTAGAAAGCGAAGCAAAAACTGTGTATAAATTAAAAGTTATTGATGATACAAAAGTGAGAATAAATCTTGACAACCCGCAACTATATAATAAAATTATTAAATTATTGAAACAAAGAGACACACAAATGCATTCTTTTCAAGATAAAAGAAATTGAACTTTTAAAATTGTTGTCAAAAATTTGCATTACAGCACCGATGTCAATATTCTGCAAGAGGAAATTCAGGCTCTGGGCCACAGGGTAGTTCGCATCGCAAACCTCAAGAACAGGCTTACAAAATATCCATTAAATATGTTAATTGTTGAGCTGAAACAACAACCAAGTAATAAAGATTATTACGAAATCGAATTTTTGTACAAAACCAAAGTAAATCGTCTAATTTTAATTTTAACAAAAACTACTCTTTTTCTCACACTTTGGTGCTTTTTTTAAATTGAACTACTTGTCGTAAGGCCGTAATATTTTCGTAAGTTCTATAAGACCATGATATATATCGCCAAAAAAAGTTCGTCTTAAATTTTTTTTTCAACAGTTAATTACAAGAAAACGGCCCGATAGATTTTCATCTAAAACTAATCAGTTTCATTCCCAACCAATATCTTTAAAACAGTTTTTGATTTTGTAAATCGATTCAATAGTATAAGCTTAAATGTGGACGAAGAGTTCAGCACTTTTTTCCAAATTACAAAAAAACGGCTCGGCCAATCGTCGCACAAAACGGACAAATGATAATCCTCATCGAGATACATCAAATGGTTTTTAAATTTCTGAAATCGGTTCAAGCGTGTTGGAGCGAACGTCGATGAAAGTTCTAATTTTGACATTTTTTTTTTATTTTTATTTTTTATTTCACTTTATTTCAGCAATCAGAAATACCAAAATAATTTCTATGAGCTAAACTGTACATTTAAATAAGTATGATATTATATAAGATAATCCAGTGATATATCTTACTTAGTTTACATATAATCTAATGGCCATATCCTTTTCAGTCTTCTATTGTCATCCGGTAGTAAGATATCTGCAACTATTGGGTTTGGGTGGGTCTCTAATTTATTTCTATGTACATTGTGAATTGTAAAGTTTGTCACGTACTACGGTACGTTTACAATTGATCTTAGAATTTTATTTTGCATTCTTTCTATTATTGCAATATTCGATTTTGTAGCAGTGCCCCATAACTCTACGCCATACATCCAAATTGGTTTCATTACACACTTATACAATAGTAATTTGTTCTCTGCAGATAATTTAGAGTTTCGGTTTATTAGCCAATATAATTCTTTCATTTTCTGTTTAATTTGATTCTTTTTTTTATTAATGGTGTCTTCATGTTAATTTGTTATCTAGATGCATACCCAAGTACTTTACCACATGTGATTGTGGGACAGGTTTGTTGTTTAGGTAGATTGTGAGGCATGTATTATGACGTAAAGTAAACGTTACATGTACACATTTATCTTCATTAATATTTATTTTCGATTTTTCCAACCATTTTTGTAGTATATTTAAATATCTTTGAGTTTGTTCAGATGCTTTAGAGGCGTTTTGATTCCTGAATAGTATTGAAATTTGACAAATGCCAGAAAAACGATTCTAATTTTTGCAAACTTTGACGAATTTTTAAAGCTAAACGAGTTGTCATAGAGCCGTAATATTTTAGTATGATCTAGAAGATTATGGTATCTACCGTCAAAAAATAATAATAAAAATTGTCGAAAAAAATTTTTTTAACACATTATTACAAGAAAACGGCCCGACCGATATGTATTAAAAATTAATCAGCACGATTCCCAACCAATATCTTTCGAACAGTTTTTCAATTTTCAGAATCGATGCAGAATTGCGGGCTAAAACGTGAACAATTTTTTTTTCACTTTTCAGCTATTTCCAAAGAAACGGCTTGGCCGATCGTCGCACAAAACTGACAAACAATAGTCCACATCGAGATACATGGAATGGCTTTTAAATTTTTGAAATAGGTCCAGCCGTTTTTGAGAAAGCGTCGATTTACGGCAAAAAATCTGTTCGCACACACGCACACGCACACACATACTTTTTCCAAATTTGGTCTCATTGGATTCAGAATGGCTTGAAACGTCGAGAAAACATAAAATTAGCGAATCGGCTTTTTTATGAAAACATAAACTTCTCCTTCGGGAAGTTAATAATATTAATATTAATGTTAGCGTTTACAAATTGCTATTTATGAGATCATTGTGATTTTTCTTGTTTTAGCCTTGTTAGGCACGTTTCTGAAAATACTTTCTGTGCCAAGTAATTTGGGTGTTCGTCAATCCTTCTCTTATAGTTTATTGAAATTTTGTTGATTTTAATAATCTTGATGAGGGGAAAAAAGATTTTTTACGCTAAATTCATAAATAGTAAAGTATAAAAACGAAAACTATTTATAACGATAATTTATTTTAGTCTAATATCAAAATGTTATATAGAAATAAAGTTATACAATATAGTTAAACTAAAATAATATATACTAATATAGTATATATATACTAGCTGGCCCGACAGACTTCGTCCTGTCAAAAAAATCTACCAAATCGGTTCTGATTGCTCTGTTGATCTTTTAAGGTTCTGTCTAAAGCATTAAAATATTTTTTATGTGCCATCGTGCATTCATCGCAAACGATCTATTGATATTGTTGCAAAACCTTAGTCATTGCAGAGTTCTTCGAAATGTTGCAAGTTGGAGTTTTATTGCTTTGCATATTTTATGGCAATTTTAGTGCTGAATGGGCTGTTCGACTACCTTCTAGTAAAGTTGCTGCGATTCCCGATGAAGCGAGTGCAAGTGCAATTTTGTTTTGTGAGCGAATTGTTGCTAATATTAATAAAATCAAAAAAGTTTTTCCTGTACCTCCAGGCGCATCTAAGAAGTAAATCTCCCCGGTTCCATCAGTTGTTACTTTCATAAGAATATCAAATACATACCTCTGTTGTTCATTCAACAGTGGAAGATTTGTTTCGACTAATTCTTTCAAATTGTTGAGATCATACAGTTTTTCTCGATGCAACTCTTGGTTAAAAGCATCATGCATTGGACGATTGGACGTGGCCAGGCCTAATTGAATTAACACTTTGTTTGACATCATCAAGCACATGTCTTCAATTGAAATCAATGCTTTGTTGTAAATTTCTTTACTGATTTGCATATTTGGATTTCCCATTTTATTCCGTATCTATCACACATATAATCGTTGTACTTGATCCATAAATCAATTGGGTTTGATGGAAAGCATGTGGATATAATTATAGAAAACAATGTTCGTCATTTTCTATCAATTGTAAACGTTGACGGGCTTCTCTGTAGGATCCACACAATTCACCATCAACAGTTCGTAAATGTTGGAATGATGGCCCAACTACGTACATTGACTAATAGCAGTCATAAATAAAAACATTCACCATGGCTTGGATGTACTGATTAAATTCGATCAATCGCATCGGTGGAATATACATCTGTATATCCTGGTACTGGTTTTCCTTGTTTCCGTCGTTTAAATCTTCTTGATTCCAAGTATAATATTTTGGCATTTCAGAATATAGCAGTGCTTGTGCAAAACTGCCACCCTCTACGACATTAACATTTTTTTTTTGAGACATGTCAAAACAATGCGAACATTGCCACATTTAGGTAGTTTTTTATATTTTCTCAAAAAATTGTTTTTAAATGAAGGTTTTCTGTTGTTTTTTTCTTTTGAAAATACTTCAAATTCACTTTTCACTCCCTTAAAGTCTAAAACTACAGTTGAGCGTGTTACATATGTTGTTTACAAAGTGGATTGCAATGATTGTAATTGTTGTTATATTGGTTAAAGTTCGCAATATATTTACAAGAGAATGAACCAACACATTTGCAAGTCAAGAAATAAGAATCAGTTTAAGACAACGTTTTCGGAACATGTGATTAGTTTAAACCATACTTTCAATACCAAAAACCCTTTTATTTCACATAAAGAAAAGAATGTTGACCTCAGAAATTTTGCTGAATCTCTATTAATTTTTTTAAACCCCCTTTCCGTGAATAAACGAAATTCTGCTTTTCTAGTACATGACTCTTATCATAATATCATCATTTTGTTTAAAAAAATAAATAATTTTCTAAATTGTTGACTATTTTGATTCTTTCTTCATTTGATAAGTTTTTTTTGCAAATTATTGTTCTCACGGTTTAACATTCGCTGAAAATCAACTATTTTCCATCCAAATTTTTGTCCTCACGGTTTAACATTCCCTGACAATTAACTTTCTTCCCTTCTGGGTGTCACGTGGTTTCTCTTGGCATTGCAGTCGTTGCGTACAAAACTACATTACATAAAGTTCAGTTTTAAAAATCAAAAGAAAAACATGCTTCAGTTAATATTGTTAGTTTATATATTTATTTTATGTTTAAAGCATATGTAATTATTTTTAAAACAATGTGTTTTTTGTGTGTTATTTTTTCCTGATGTGGTATGTATATTTTTTAATTATTTTAAATTAAAATTAAGTTTATTTTTTAAAAAAATCTTTGTAAAATTTTTTTAGATACTGTTAACAAAGAATTGCTGATTGATGACACACAATCCGTGTCGAATGGAATATTTTGAATAAATATTTTGTATTTATTTGTTTCTTTCATTTCGACGACTGGCTGAAAATCATATATATATATATATATATATATATATATATATATATATATATATATATATTAGAGATGGGTAACTCACTCCGGAGTTATCACTCCGATACAACTCCTCCCTCGGAGTGAATTCGAGTGGAGTTGTTTCACAGGATTTGTCATATCCGACTTCTCTTACAGACATTTAGTGTTTTTGTCGATTTTGCTTTGGGAAGGAAGCGGTTACTTTCTCGTCAGGCAGTTTTATGATCTTTTAGGTATAAAAGTCAAAATGATACCATCCATCTTTGGCAGTGGATGACGGCAATCCGGAATATACATACCGAAAAATATACGAAACGAAATACATTTATTTTGTTTTTCCATAGCCTGAAATAACAATACTTTAAAGTACAAAATTTATCAGTGATATCATTAGTATTTAAGCAGCAAAAAATATTCAGTATTATATTATTACTTTTACACAATAATATAATTGTGTAAAAGTAATAATATGCTAATCGAACTACGCGATATGATATTGATTCTCAAATGGAAATAGAAAAAGAAAAATTTTGAAAGAAGAAGTATTATGTTTTGCTTTTATTAAAAAGTTTACTACATAATTTTTATATAAAAGTAATCCAACAAATCAATTATTTTGTCATCAAAAAGAAATCATTAAATTGAATTTGATTCTCAAGTTTTGCGTTTTTACTTTGGTCAACACTGCTAAAATTACGAGTCACTGAGTCGATCATCTGGTCGACCGAAAAATTTTACAATCCGTCATTTATTCGTGAATTTTTTTAGAAAAATTGTTGTATTGATATTTATTCATGAATTTTTATTACAAATAATTAATGGGATTTGACAAATCCTTAGATACATAAACAGAGCACTATGAAACACATTTGTTTCGAGTATTTCGGTTTCAAAATTGTCGGAGTCGTGGAGTTGTTAAGCGGATATAACTCCACCATGAAGCGGAGTCAAATTGTTCACAAACGTTCCATTAGACCTTATCCTTGAAGCCACAACTAAAAAAATGGCATGATATATCCTTCCATATAACAATTTCCTTACACTGGTCTCGAGAAACAATAAAATTTTTAATTCCCAACACATATTTTGAGTTCAGTAGCAAATTCTATTTCTAAACATTTCGTACACCAATGGGATCTCCAGCCTCCCCATCTTTAGCTGAAATAGCCCTTCAACACATAGAATCCTCAATTTAAATTCCTACGATAAACAATTTTTTTACTACTGATATGTTGATGACATCATAACATAAATCCCAAACAGTGACACAACAACTCTTGTAAATTCTCTTAATGCCTACAACCAACACCTACAATTCAGTTCTGAATTAGAAAACAATAAATCTATCAGTTTCTTAGATGTTCAATTCTTTCGCGAAAGTAATAATATAATAACTGATTGGTATCACAAATGAACATACTCAGGCCGTTATCTCAATTACTATTCTTACCACCCCCTCTTTATCAAAATAGGCACAATCATAAACTTAATAGACCACGCATTATTATTATCACACAGTAAATTTTTAAGAAAGAATCTCTCTCTCATTTCATAAATCCTAACCAAAAACTCCTACACACAACACCTCATCCAATCCATAACAAACTAGTGGGGTGTATGGCATCGTGCCTTAAGGCAAATTGCTGGAACTTCCCGTACCGTAACAAAATGATCGAAGAATATTAAATGTTTCAAAATAGATTATTATAAATACTGTAACATTGTCGAATATTTATAAGAATTATATAAACTAAATTGGAAAGTTGAAATTATTTGTTTAAAGTATATTAGAACAGAATTAAAATAAAAATCTTTTTAAATTTTCGATTCACAAAAAAAAATTTTGGAAAAAAAATTTAAAAAAAATTTTTTGAAGCGTAATTTTTTTCCCAAAATCAATTATTGTATTAAAACAAGCAGAAAGCTTTTGGAATCATTCAAATCGGACGCTTAGTTCTCTCAAAAACTGCCATTTTTTGCACATTTAGCTCTGTATCTTCGAAACCGCTGGACCTGCCTTTGCCAAAAGCTAATCACCCTTTCTCCCTGTCATTACAAATTGAATGTTTTTGGGATCATTCAAATCGGATGCTCTGGTCTCTCAAAAACTCGATTTCTTTTTTCTGAATTCTTTGTCCCGTATCTCCTAATCGGCTAGGCTTGCCATTGCCAAAAACTAATCACCACATCTCCCTATCAATAGGAAACGAATGTTTTATGAACCATTCAAATCGGATGATCCGTGCGCCCGAAAACGTGGCCAAAAATTGTATCCATACATACACACACACACATCCTTTTTTTCTAAACCTTCAGAACGTCGAGAAAAGTAAAAAATTTCAATTTCGATTTTTGGCTCCTTACAATAACTTACCTATTTAAAAATAGAATCCTATATCTCCAAAACCGTCAAAATAATTCAATTGAAAATCCAAACCATGAAAACTACGTCGAAACTATAAGTTTACCTTTCATTAAAAAATTACATTACCCGTGGAGAAAACTTTTCAGTAAAAATAATGCTAGAGTAGTTTGTACTTCCGAAACTTTTTTTAACTCTTTTTACAAAATTAAAATCAAAATTTAACCCAAGAATCTTAAGTAATCTAGTTTATAAGCTTAATTGCCTAGATTTTAATTGCGTCTACACGGGTGAAACCAGTCAACTAACAGATCACATTAATCAGCTCAAACATAACATTGAATTTACCAATCCCACGATCTTACATTTCGAAAATAATTTATTTAAAAGAAGATTTACCGAAGAATTCCTAATATCTTTACACAATGAGGCGGCCATAAATAAAAGATTGGACAACAATTCGCTTTGCAATGATTATAAAATAATCCTTGACGATTTTTCAAAACACCACCAAATCGGAATAAAGCCTGTATTTTATTATTTTATTATTTTACTAAAAACATATCCAGTCTTTTTACACTTTCGCAAAATTTGTAAAAACAATTCATTCAGTATTTAGATGTTAGTTAATCTGTACACACTAGAATGTAACCAAAAATTGTCAAAAAATAATTAGTTAAACGTTCCAGTTATTAATAGCTTGGTTTATCACAGTGTAATAGTGTAGTGTATTTTTGTATGACTAATTTTCTGTAAGTTTTTATATATAAGTTCTATAACTTTATATTATTTTCCTCCAACATTATTTAAAATCTTTTAGTTTTTCCACTGAATGACGGTCTCGATGAAGACCGAAAGGTATGGATAAATAAAGTATTTCAAAACTACTTTAGTTTTTTTATTACTTCGTGTAACTGCCCGATTCTTAATAACTCATCAAAATATATATATATATATATATATATATATATATATATATATATGATTTAGTAGTTAATTTTGATGTTGAAATATATGAGTGAGTTCTTGAGGGCGATACATCAAACAAAAAAAGGCAAAGATTTATAAAATAATCTTTAATTCCAAACGTTTCGACATGTTATGTGACATAAGCCTCGGAACGCGCAAAGTACAGAAGTCGTGGCACAAATTACCTAATTTTACTTACATTTTTGTTCAAATAAAACTATCATTTTTCTTTTTACATCATACAAAAAATTATAAAAAATACATGGTGTTGACAAGTTAGTTGTATAAATGTTAGTGCCAATTTCTAGTGTGTACATTTCTCTAGATGTAACCTACCAACGTAATATCCACTGATGATGACATTAAATTGAATGTCGAAACGTTTGGAATTTAAGATTATTTTATAAATCTTTGCCTTTTCTTTGTTTGATGTATCGCCCTCAAGAACTCACTCATATATATTTATTTATTTATATGATATTGTATAACGTTATTTTTACTACGGTGCGTTTAGAATTGATCTTAGAATTTTATTTTGCATTCTATCTATTATTGCAATATTTGATTTTGAAGCAGTGCTCCATAACTCTACGCCATTCATCAAAAAAGGTTTCATTACACACTTCTACAATAGTAATTTGTTCTCTACAGACAATTTAGAGTTTCGGTTTGTTACCCAATATAATTCTTTCACTTTTTGTGAAATTTGATTTTTTTTATTAATATGATGTTTTCATGTTAGTTTCTTATCTAGATGCATACCCAGGTTCTTTACCACATCTGATTTTGGAACTGGTTTGTTGTTAAGGCAAACTGTGGGGCATGTATTATGACGTAAAGTAAACGTTACATGTACACATTTATCTTCATTAATATATATTTTCCATTTTTTTAACCATTTTTGTAGTATATTTAAATATCTTTGAGTTTGTTTTGATGGTTTAGAGGCGGGTTTGATACCTGATGAATATTGAAGTGTCGTCGGCAAAAGTGGCTAGTAAAAAGAATACATGGAAAAAGTACAAGAATACTTCATTGAGGTAACCGGGTTGAATCTTGAAAAATTGTGAAATTTAGCAAATTAAATTGGATTACTCATATTAACAGAAAAACAAACCAAATGGAAAGAAAAATAAAATCACTGTTCTGGCTTATTAATGGTAAATCTAAATTATCATTAGAAAACAAAATTCTAGTTTAAAAGCAACAATAAAACGATTTGGACTTATGGCGTAGAGTTGTGGGGCTGCGTCAGTGAATAAAGAATTTTACCTATCCAAAGAAAACAATCTAAAATTTTAAGGTGTATTGCAAATGCACCTTGGTATGTCAGCAATAAAATACATAACGATCTAAAAATCGATACTGTTTTTGAGATAGTGAAAAACAGAAGCGGAATTCATCACTATAAGATCATCAACCACAATAACCCCACAATAATTCTTGTATTACAAGCATCAAATATTAGAAGATTGAAAAAGAAGCATCCCTTCGATCTAATGCATTAAAACGGAGTAGGCCTCTGGGGTGATCTCCGTCATGTGATTTATATAGAACTCCAGTTTTATTACTGGAGTTTTAATAATCAGCACAATAGCTTATAGAAATTTATTTTCTGATTGCTATTTATTTATTGTAAAACCAAAATTATTGTCCTTATATAATTGTAGATATAAATTTATATTATATATTTATATTATCTTATAGAGAAAACTTACTCAAAGAATTCTTCACTTGGCGTCCGACTGAGTTCCGGGCGACTAATATTGTTTTTAAGTCTTTCTGGTACCCAGCAGTCTGGTGTATTCCAACGGTTACTGCAGTCTGCCCATGGCATGTCGGATCTGAACGATGTGAAAAAGTAATAAATAGCATATGCTATTATCACGCTATAGTACGTTGACATCAGAAATGATATCACAACCGACGCCAAACCTGCTCCTATAATGAAGATTCATTTTCATTTCACACATATATTATAACAAATAAATATTCAATGATATTGTCTGAACATTATCATCTGAAGCTAAGCTATAATATATTTTATAGTAATAAATAACAATATGTTAAATGTAAATATAGTTTACATGAATGAAGTATCTTAACATTAACTTCCCGTAGGGTAAGTTATATTAATCGCAAAAAAATCGAAACGGAAAATTTTTAATTAATTAAATTTTCAAAGGTTTCTGGATATTTTGGCATACCTTAGAAAAAATTGGTGTATGTATGTGTGTGTGTTTTTAAACTTTCGTCGACACGATATCAACCGATTTGAATAATTCAGAAAACATTCATTTTGTATTAATAAGGAGGTGTGTTGATTAGTTTTTAGCGGAGGCAGTTCTAGCCGTTCCGAAGATACAGGGCAAAAAGTGCCAAAAACGGTAACTCAGTTTTTAGGAGAACAGAGCGTCCGATTTTAATAATTTAATTTTACTTGTATTGACAAGATAAAAAGCTGATTGAATTTTTGAGAAGGCAGGTCTAGCGGTTATGTATACTCTCAATAAAAATAAGTTAAAAAACGCCTTTTGGCGGCCAAAAATCATCATTAGACATATGCACATCAAATTATCAGATATATTATAGAGATTTTCATAATGTGTACACATTTTGTATAAAGTTTTTTGGGTTCCGAACCAAGATTTTTAATTACGGTACGTTAAGTTCGAGCAATTTACCTTAGGGCACAATGCCATGCGCCCCACTAGTTTGTTAAACAATTAACGCTGGCACATAATAAAATCACACCGGAATCCGGATTATCAGATCAATGAATTTCAGGATTCCCAAGACAGAAAATATGTTGTTTATTTGATTCACCATGAAAACAGATGCACATAAATCGATTTTGTATAAAATTAGGTAAATTTCTATAACGTAAAAACTGATCGTAAGAATCAAGATATTCAAACTTAGACCAGTTTTAGAGAAAAGCCAAATCCTGTTGCAGCATGTAGAAATGAAAGACATGTAAGCATCATGAAATTAAATCAAATATCTGTTGAGATTTATATGTAGATTGACTAGTTCCTTATCATTAAGTTTGATTTGGGGTGCATTCGCTTTGGACGCTTACGCGCTGTGAGCATACTTACATGCCATTTTTATCGTTCGACTTGGTGCTGTGAGTGTCACATAAGTACGCTCGTAGCATCATCGAAGCATGCTCGTAGCACATACTTTGCGCTCATATATGCTCACGCCACAGAGGTAGGGCAGCGAAAGCGTGAGCGTCAGTTGTTTTACTATCTGTCTGTTTGCCGCCGACCTCGGAAGAGTAAACAAGTCTCTTATATATATTTTTCACATTTATTATTCTCAATTTCTTTTTAATTTTAATTTTAAAATAAGTTACTCTATTGCCTCCTAATAAATATAATATACTTGGTGAATTTAATTCCATTGTGTTGTGAACTCACTCGAACGAAGGGTTTCTACTACCTGCCCATACAAGTTTTTACCTGCGCCCTTTATAGTCAAGATGGTCAATACCAGAAGTCGAATGGTGAGTAATATTTTAATAGATAAAACTGTTTTTGATAATTAATTTAATTTGGACAGCACCGTTGTCTGCACCGAGTGTTTGTGTTTACGTGAATGTAAAAATTCACTGAAAGCAGCGCTTGGCGAGAAAGACAGAATTATTGCCAGGTTAACGAAAGAGTTGGCAATAGCCAATTCCAAGCAGTTAATAGTACAAGTCAACCGGCCAAAGCGTCTCCCACACTTCCTTCTTCCTCCTCTCCCCAGGCCACTCCTAAACTATTGATTTTGTCTGACAGCCACGGCAAATCATGGTCCGAGTTCTTAAGAGGTTTGTTAGGTACCAAATTCAGTGTGCTTGGAGTGGTCAAACCCGGTGCTGGGTTCTCTAGCGTGGTTGCTGATATTTCGGGTCTAGTTGCGAATTTTGGCGCTCGTGATCATGTTGTTATATTGGCTGAAACGAATGACACTAAATATAATTATGCTATTCGGGATGCATTAGCAAGACAAATCTTTGTATTGTTACAATTCCTTATCGATGTGACGAGTATGCTCTGAATTCCAGAATTTTCAACGCCAATCGTTGCATTTTCCGTGACTTTGGTCGTGGTAAATTCAATAATGTTAGGATCTTCGATATCAATAGGTACGTGAACAGAACTGACTACACCAGGCACGGCCTCCATTTTATTTCCAGTGCCAAACAGAAGCTTTGTCGTATTCTGCCTCTGATAAATACCGGTAACTCCAAATACTTTCGCTTTCGCTGATGACGTTAATTCCTTTATTATCTATCAGAACATACAAAATTTGCTTAACAAATTAAACAAACTTGATATAGTTCTGACTAAATATAAACCAAATTTTTTATGCTTGACTGAACATTGGTTAACCGACTCTAAACTGTTATTAATCAAATTAAATGGTTATAATTTATGTTCCTTCTTTGCCGGAATGTCTTCAAACACGGCGGTGTTTGTATTTTTGCTTCAACAAAATTGAAATGTAAAAGTATCAAAACTAATATTTTGCCTATAGAAAAAGTCTTTGAATTTTGTTCCATCGAAACCCATTTTTCTCATAACACGTTTTGTGTTGTTTGTGTATACAGATCTCCTGACCAAGACGTTCAGAAGTTTATAAGTTTAGTATATAATCTGTTAGATGAACTTTTTATTAAATATGATTCAATAATTGTTTGCGGTGACTTCAATATCCGTTTAAACAAAAGAGACCGTATTAGTGATAGTTTTAAATTTAGCATGGAATCATTCCTACTATTAAAGACCCTACGAGAATAACTAACTCCTCCTCATTATGTACTGATAATTTTTTCACAAATATATCTACGGTAAATTCTTGTGTAATTAATACCAGTCTTTCTGATCATTATGGAATTTTGGTCTCTTTGCCTAATACTACTAATTCTACTTCCCATTTAATATAACAAATAAATTATTTTTCAAGGAACTACTAGAAAAAGAGACTTGGAATATGTTGGATCAATCCAATGACCTTACATTTAATACATTTATAAATTCTTTTTTACTTAATTTCAACACTGCTTTTCCTATATCAACACATGAAATGAACATTAATAAAACTCAAACGTGGAACTCTCAAGGCCTATGTATTTCATATAATAAATTATGGCGTTTAGAAAGAGAATCCAAACATAAAAGTAATTTTAGTTTTATGATTTATTTTTTGGAATATAGAGAAATTTTCAACGTTTTATGTGAACTAGCAAAAATTATTATATTTTGATATAATATTTTCACTTCTCATAATAAACAAAAAGCGATGTGATCACTCATAAAATCGGAAGTTAACTTTAAAGCAAATTCTACCAATATTGAATGCCTTAATATTAATAATATAAAAATTTATGATCAGCTATCAATTGCCAACGCATTTAATAATTTTTTTGTTAATGAAGCTTTTAATTTGACTTCAAATATAACTATTGATCCGGTCATTTCAAATGCAATCTTTTCTAAAATAAAAACTAATTCAAATTCCTTTTATCTATATCCTATATCCTCCGAGGAATTGTCGCATGCAATTTTTTCTCTTAATAATTCTTATTCCTCAGGACCAGATAAAATTTCATCTGACATTTTAAAACATTTTTTTCCATTATTTATTGATAAACTTCTCATATGATTTAATAACGCTATCGATAGAGGCACCTATCCAAATAATCTCAAACATTCAAAAGTTAAGCCTATTTATAAGAAAGGGGCCACTGATTTAATTAATAATTAGAGACCAATTTCATTATTAAATACTTTTGATACAAGTTTTGGAAAAATCTTAACGTCGCCTTAATAATTTTTTAACAAAAAACGGTATTCTATTTTAAAGTCAGTTTGGATTTCGACAAAAATGCTCAACATCCCATTCTATATACACTTTATTACATGATATTGCCCATTCTTTTGAAGATGGTAGCTTTTGCATTACAATTTTTTGTGACTTGTCCAGAGCCTTTGATAGTATCTTCCATGATATCCTTTGTCCTCTCATTCATGCCATCTTTTCCCTAAATCTTATTATTTAATAAATTTTACTAACCCTTTCTATATAAAATATCTTTTATTCAAATTCATTTATTAGTATATTTCTTTTTTGATACTGCGCTTCTTCCTTTTTGCAGATCCACTTTAGAATTTGACGCACATTGACGGACAGGATTGATTCAAGTCTATTTTCTATCAGCAACTGCCGACATTGTATTTATTATTCTTGATCTTCTAACGGTGCCCAATACGAAGATATTAAATTGTGCATCATATTCTGAAAACATGCATTGATTATCTAAAATGTTTCAGTTGGTCTCAACTAAACATATCTAATTTTTCTTTTCATTCCAGACTTGGGATAAACTCGGATCGCGTCACTTGCGGTTTCATGATCTCAGATATATATATTTAATTTTTTGTTTTGTTTGTTCATATTTTAGCTTAAATACGCGTTACCCATGTTCAAAGTCTCTCAGAAGTTAAGTGGTAATGTTAATGATTATGTAACGTACAATAAAGCGTTTAGAGGTGAAATTTCTTCATGTCTGAGACTTTTCACCAAACTATAAACTATAAACTATAAACAAATGCAACTTAAGCATAAACTAACCAAATTTCCTTTATTTATTAATTGTTAAATTCTGTATAATCCCGCAAAAATGGCAAGCTGTAGATCACAATTATATTTTAAAATCAATATTAATATTAATTAATTTTAAATTCAATTATTTTAATTAATTTTAAATTTTAATTTTAATATTAATATTAATTAAGCATAAGCTAACCAAATTTCATTTATTTATTAATTGCTAAATTCCTTATAATCCCGCAAAAAAGGCAAGCTGTAGATCACAATTATTTTTTGTTGAGCTAATTGATCCAGAAAGTAATAAAATTTACACAATTACTGTTACCGCTAGTTGCCGCCATGTTGATGATTATTGACCCTCACAGTATCCAAAACGAACGAAATTTGGTTATTGATTCTAAACGCTCATCGGCCATCTTGAATACTAAAAATTTAATCAAATTAAGTGTGAGCACTCACAGCGCGTAAGCGTCCAACGCGAATGCATCCTTGATAATCATAAAAATTTGTATTAGTATTTAAATTTTAAATATAATTACTAAAAATTGTATAAAATAAGTAAAAACAATATCACGGACAATTCCACGTATTTAAAGTTACGTTAAAATACGGTTTTTGTTCACGAATTAAATTTTGAATTCGTAAGCGGGTCAGATTAAAAATAAAACTGAATGTAAGAAGCATTTTGCATTAAGGCAAATTGCACAAAGTTTTCGATACGCAAGTAATTGAGTTATTCAATTGAAAACGAGGTTTAGTTATTTAGTTTTATTTCCAAAAATAGTCGGGACCTAAACCATATCAATGTGATTACTAATTGATATCAGTCAATCAGACTTATAATATATGTAATTATAATATGTATATATTAATTATAGCCAATCATTCTCAATTTTAATGCATTTTTATATTTCAACAAATATTCGTAAATTAATATTTTGGGTTGTTCTTTTCGAGCATGAAATCTATAGTCGTCTTAAATTTCATCATAAACGCAAAAACATATTTCGACATTTTTTTTATCAAATTATTTAATTACTAGCAAATTTTTCTTATATATATTTCTATAAAAATAATGTATTTATGCTATAATTTCACATTTATAGTATATTAATTTATATACACATACTTTTAGCATACAATTAATAGAACTCTGATTATATAATATTTATTTGCACTCTATATTTTTCACTGTAAACATAAAGAATTTTTTTAAATAATTTTTTAATAAATATAAATCAGTTAAAAATGAGTTCAGTATTGTAATGTACAATTCTTTTATTTATTTGTTTAACACCAGATATAGTGTAACTATTGACGGATTGTTAAAACATATATTTGTTAAATTAAAATATTAAACATTTCAATTTATTAAGTTTCATATAAATAATTCTAAATATTTTTCCGTTTTCCAACTTTTCCAACAACATTTTTCAAATGCTATTACCATTTTAATTTGTTTATTCATATTTTTTGAAATTCTTTATCTGCCATTTGTACTCTAATTAATATTTAAATTCGTTTACTATATTTCAATAACTTTTTTTAATAATTATCATCACAATTTTAATTAATTGATTATATCTTTGTTAATTATGGATACCCTTATCCATACTGTTATTTTTGGTCCATTACATTTATTTGGTGAATTTTTTATAAAGATAATTTTTAATTTTTAATAAAGTCACGTTCAAATATTTAATATTGCATTTTGCTATTTTCCAATGATTTTATAAATCTAATATAGAAGTAATTGATGCAGAATATTTCTAACTCGATCTCTTTTAGCTAACGCAAATAAATCGTTCGGTTTTCACATACTCCATATTGCCTCATGCAATTGTGGAAAACATTTTCTAAATCCAGCCCACCAGTGGACATCATTTGAGACTTCTTTATGCTTATGGCAATTGCTAAAAAAACTATGAGAAATGGTAACCATTTAGTTAAAATGGTACAATATCTCGGTCCGTGGTAAAATTTCTAGTATTTCTTTCAACGTTACATTCGTTTCGACAATTACATTTCCTATTATCTTCTTGATGACTAAACGGGTAGTTTTGCATAATCTCGAAATCTTCAATTCACGCATAAGTATATGCGTATGGTGGACTAAAAGAATATTCATTAGGTAACTAAATTTGTATTCACAATATATTTACAGTATTTTATCAATATACTAGCTGTACTCGTTCACTCTTCTCCGGGTTTTATTTTCAATTAGAAATACAAACCAAACTGCATTTTTTACATGTTTTTCAATTCAACATTTTACCTACCTACCAATTCACCTGTCAACCAATTTACCTGATTACTAATTTACCTGCATAATTGTTGTTAATACTATTGAGCTTATACAATTTTTTCAAATTTCTTTGAGGTCCAATTTGATTTTGGACTGACATAAATTATATTGTGAAAACCAGACCAATTATTTCACAACAAATAACACATATCAAACGAACAATTATCTGACTATGTTCAGAAAAACTGACAGCTACTTTATCATTTAAAAAAAGTGTTTTCTTTTTGTTTTTCAAAAATTTGTATCTAGTCTTTTTTATATTATACGCTGCATAACTTAAGACGGCTAGGTGGCAAACAAGTTCAATGTCCTATTTTATTTTAATTTCAAAGGTCATTTTAAAATAATATCTACATTATTTACCTAATAAAAAATATAAGTTTCATTTTGCACTTTTTATACAGATAACACTGTAAATTACCTTTAGGTGGTATCTAATTTATTTATTCAACTTAAATTACTTTTTTATTTGCTTTTTATAATTTTTTACACCTTTGCAGGGTTATTGTTCAGTTGGTCTTTTTTATCCCACTCAGGTGTAAGCTTTTAAAGTGCTTATATAAAAAAATGTTTTGAATCACACTTAAGATTTATCTTTTTATAAAACAATTAAATCACGTATAGTTAAAAATTATATTAGGGTAACGTAAACTAAACCACAGTGCTCACAATCAAAATAAAACAAACAGGATGGCTGGATTATACACCTTTTTCAGTCTACTTTGAAATTTTGTTGTTGAATAATTCTTAACTTTACTGATTTTCTAAGTGTCGGTAGTAAACCTTTTTAACCCCAATCTTTCATATATTATTATCAATTCGATAAATTCATAGCAAATTTTGCCGGTTTATTCTTCAAAAATCGTGGAAAATAACCATTAGTGAATTATATTTTACCTTGCATTATCAAATTAAATGGTTTAATTTTATACAAACTTTCTGAGCCGTAATTTTATCATTTTTAATTTGTAGAGTAATTTAATGAAATATGAATGAAGTCTGAATGTGTCTAAAACGCATAGATTTTAACATACTGTTTGAAAGGATTTTAATATATTTAATAGAATGCAAACTTTATAATCAATTATTAAAATATTTTATTCTAGAGAACTTGTAATTGTTTGAATATGTTTGCAGGTTTATGTTTCAAAGTGATATATTATTAACCAAATATTTATAAAAATTGTTGTGTGTTATAATTGGGAATCAGTTATTCAACAAAATGTCTACTTTGATCGATTCTAAATTTAGGTTCTAAATTTAAATAACATAAATAAAAAATAATATTATCTAAAAAATGTTCTATAAATTATCAATGAGTAAAAAATTATGTTTGAGTTTGAGAAAAATTTGATTTGCAAAAAAATAGTGCTATAACGTCAAAAAGTGCATTTTCTTATTACCATTTCAAAAAAGTTGATATTTTAAGTTAACACTTGCGGCCCGTTTTATAATGTTTTTGGGTAAAAATAAAACAACAAACAAAACTACTTACTACAATTAAATAATATTCATCTAAAACATCCTATTAAATTTAATTAAACATCATCTATAAAAACCAGTTGACATTTGACGTATGAGCCGTCGTCCATCGTTTCATTTAAATTACGCCTCTACAAAAAATTCAAATTAAAAATGTGAAGTTTTTACGCTTCTTTTGAAATAATATCTCACATCTCTCACAACCTCTAGATTAGCAGGAATATTTCAAAACTAAGACTGGCCAAATCCGTTCAGCAGTTTTAGAGTCTTAGAATACCTAATATAATACCGAGCTCCATTTTTATATATAACAAGATACAAAAAGAAAATTTATTTTATGGTTAAAGGAAGCCATGTAAAGCTTACCTTTAAATAGAGGACAAACTTGGCCAAGAGCTCCAATTGGCCCTCGACCAGTGTATTGGCCAATCGCCAATTCCATGAATAGCATTGGTATGCCGCACACCACAAGTATAATGAAATATGGTATCAAGAATACACCTGTAAGTAATTAAAATCATTATATCATTTCATGTAGTTTTGCATTATAGAATACATTATTGTTATCATATCGTACTATATATATACTCGTATATATATATATATATATATATATATATATATATATATATATATATATATATGGCCAAAGAGAGCCATTTATTATTACATATTATTATTAGAAGTGAAACCACAATTAACTGATGTTGCCTCGTTGGTGATGTCAGTTTATTGAAAACTCAATTTATAATGAAACTCGATTTATAATTATAGAAATTTCGATATCATTTTTTAGTCCCGACAAAATGTTCCATGATTAAAACCGAATCAATTTTACGATCGTCTTAAAACAATAATCTCCTATAGCTTGCTTGATCTGAAGTTTGCATCAGAGAAGCTCCAAGGATGCTATGAAGTTTTGTCATCAAATTGGCGTAATTCAACTGACATCTGTCATGTGGCCGTGTTCATTTCGCCATATTACTCCCCTTCAAAAGAAAAATAAGTATCCGTTAGAAATAAATGAATAAGTTCATAATTTGAAAGAGACTTTTTTGGCTTTAATTTTTCTTGGAGGATCCATTGTTAACTCCAAGTGATGTGGTTTGAATTCTTGTTAAGTGTTTGGTTGACTTTGATGTATTATGTGAAAAGAGGTTCTGCTAATACTTTGCGGACGGTAGGGCTTCAAAAAATTATCTTGAGTGTGGCAAAAAACTGGATGGCTGTCTAATGACAATTTATGTAGGTTCACAGAAGTATTGCCACTTAATAAAGTCTGCATTTCAACGTCTTTGCTCTGCTCTTTCGAAATTTTCTCAGCAGTTAACTTTGAAGGCATTTGAATGGCATTGATCCTGGACAAGGCATCAGCAACCATGTTCTGTTCACCCTTCACATAAATGATATCAGTGGAAAACTGTGAAATGTATTCCAGCTGCCGTCGCTGACGATCTGATGCTTTCCCCAATCTCTGTTGAAATGCATGTGTGATTGGCTTGTGGTCTGCCTTGATTACATGGTGCCTTCCTTCTAGCAGATTTTCAAAATATTTTAAAGCCGCAAAGATAGCTAGTAGCTCGCGATCATAAGTTGAATATCGCTGTTCAGTAAATGTGAGCTTTCTGGAAAAGAAACATATAGAGTGCCATGCACCATTTTCTTTCTGCTCCAGGGTTGCTCCAATGGCTGTTGTAGATGCGTCAGTTACTAAACAGATTTTTGTTGAAACAGCTGGATAGTGGAGTAATGCAGCGGTTGCAAGTGCTATCTTTATGTCATCAAAAGCCTTAAGAGATTCTGGGTTTCAAAAAATTGGAGTTTTGTCGTTCTTCACAGCACTTCGTAAGTAATTGCTTAATTGTATCCTTGCTGCCTTGGGTATTGACTTACGATGATAATTTACCATGCCCAAAAATCTTCGGAGTTCAATAACTGTCAAAGGTTTTGGATATATAATGATTTTGTCTACTCTGTCAGATAAAGGAGAATATCCTGCTGTACTCAGCTTGTAACCGAGGAAGTTTACCTCATCTTTGCCAAAAACGCATTTCTCTAAGTTGATTGTGAGTGAATACTCCTGTAGCCTCTCAAAAACCATTTGAAGATGACGATGGTGCTCATTTATGTCAGTGGACATTACCAGTATGTCGTCTATATAAATAAAAACAAAATTAAAATCTTGGAAGATGTGATTGATAAAACTCTGAAATGTCTGAGCGGCGTTTTTGAGACCAAATGGCATGCGCAGGTACTCGAAGAGTCCCCATGGTGTGATAATTACAGTCTTATTGATATCCTCTTAATGCATGGGTACTTGGTGGTATGCTTTTGTTAGGTTTATTGTAGAGAATACTGCTTTCTGATGAAGAGTATTAAACACATCTTGTATTAAGGGTGGAGGATACCTGTCGGGCAGCGTGTTTGCGTTCAGCCCCCTATAATCTCCATACATTCTGAATGTGCCATTATTCTTTGGAACCATGCGAATAGGGCTTACCCATGGACTGTTGGAAGGCCTCAAAATGCCCCTGTTCAGGAGATCTTGTATCTCGCTCCTGGCTGCAATAGCCTTTTCTCCGAAGATCTTCCTGAATCTGGAAGCTAATGGTGAATCTGTTGTGGTAATCCTGTGGGAAAAATGAGATAATTTAATATCGGTGGTTACCTGCGGCTTTGTTATTGCAATGTATTGTGCCAGTAAATCTTTGAAAGGCTCTGCCGGGTTGACAGTAGAGATGTTGACTTGCTGTGCCTTGAGTACCTTTCCATCAGAGGTAAGGCCTGTGGTCGAATCAATCAATCTTCTGCCCTTCAAGTCTATTAATAAATTGTAGTTGCTTAAGAAATCGGCTCCTATTATGGCTGTGGCTACATCGGCAACAACAAACTGCCAGTTAAAGCTTCTGCGTAGTTATAGATCCAGCTCCAAAGTTCTCTTGCCATACGTGGATATTCTGCTAGAGTTTGCTGCAAGCAAAACTAGTTCTTCCTTGGCATGACCATTGGCAAACTTATGGGCTGGTAAAATGGATAAAATTGATCCTGAATCTATAAGAAATTGGATTGCAGTCTTTCTGTCTGAAATATGTAGGCGGAGCTCAAAGGAGAGAGAATTTATTTCACCGTCATGGCAAGCTCCAATTAATGAAGGTGAAGTAAGTTTTCCGACCGGTTTAAAGATTTAAGCAGGCAGGGCTCTTCACACTTTGTGGCTTTCTCACTCGTGATAGTAGCAAACTGCTCCACGAGAAGGTGTCCTGGACCTATGTCGAAAACCACTTCTTTGTTTTGAACGATTGTGTTGTGTTTCCTGCTGACCATTATTTTGCCTTTCAGAGTTTAACATTGCCCTTAGTTCCTTGAGTTCCTGGATGCATGACATAAGCAGAGTTTCATGGCGGTCCAGTCTCTGTTCCACTGAAGGCTTGTGTGCTGTGGACATCACATATGATGTGGGCGCACAGTGATCGACCAAAATATCGGCTACTTCCGCCAGAGCTTCCGGACCAAGATGACGAGAAACTATCAATTGGGGCCGAATGTGGTGTGGCAGGCGCTCTGACCACAGTTTCATTATGATGTCTTCACTGACCTCTCCCTTAGTCAAATCCATCATCTCTCGTAGGAGCTGTGATGGTTTCTTCTCTCCTAGAGATAAGTTTTTTAATAACTTGTCAATTTGTTTACCTCTGGATTCAGACATTCTGCTTAATATAGTCTTTTTAATGTGTTCGTATTTGCCCGTCATTGGAGGATTACGGAGGACATCTTGAATGAGGCGCAGTGTTTCAAAGTCTAGGGCTTTAAGTACTGCCGTGTACTTAGTATCGTCACTCCTGATCTTAGCAGACTGAAACTCAGCTTCAATGACTAGGAACCATAGGTCTAGAGAATCTCCATTGAATGGAGTTTGACAATGATTATTAAATGCTACTATATTATATTGCTCAGCATAACTGTCATGTTCAAAAACACATGGACTGCTCGTGTTAAAGACCGCCTCGTGATCCAGATCGATCAGAGATCTGTTGAGTGCTGTTTCATCATTGCTGAACGTAGATCAAGTCGACATCTTTGAAAAAATTGGTATAATTTACCATTGAAAATTTCTTTGTAGCTGACACGTGTTCTTCTTTCTCCGTCCGACGTCACCAATTATGGGTACTAGGACGTTGTGTATGTCTCTTGCCTAACAATTTTACTTTCACGTACGGAGTCACTATTTATGGCCGAAGTTAACCATTTTTCATTAAATATTATTATTATTAGAAGTGAAACCACAATTATCTGATGTTGCCTCGTTGGTGATGTCAGTTTATTGAAAACTCAATTTATCATGAAACTCGATTTATAATTATAGAAATTTAGATATCATTTTTTAGTCCCGACAAAATGCTCCATGATTAAAACCGAATCAATTTTACGATCGTCTTAAAACAATAATCTCCTATAGCTTGCTTGATGTGAAGTTTGCATCAGAGAAGCTCCAAGGATGCTATGAAGTTTTGTCATCAAATTGGCGTAATTCAACTGACATCTGTCATGTGGCCGTGTTCATTTCGCCATATATATATACATATATATATATATATATATATATATATATATATATATTAGATGACCCGACGGACGTTGTCCTGTACCCACATCTACGTTTTTTTTTAATACCCTATACTAATATATATACCGTTTAGTGAAAAATTATCATTATTGTTTTTTTAATTACTATTTACATCAATATATGAGTGATGTTAAATGTAGAACAGCTTCAAATAAAATGATTATTCTCAATTCCCACAGTTAACACTTGAATCCCTTTAACAATTATTAAAATATAAATTGTACACTGCGATTTAGAGAATGAATTTATTGCCGATATATCAATTCATCTTATTGAATTTAAGGGTTATACAATATTTTTAGACATATCTGTAGATGTAGATGTATAAATGAATGATTTTTTGTTTCTTCACGGCTGAAACATTGATTTTCCAAATTCATCACACAAAAATCATCGTCTGCCTTTGTGATGTATTTATTGTCATAGATACTTGTGTTGAAAATTGAAATCTTTTAAAAAGTATAACAAATTCAGAAAAAAATAATATATAGCATTCGCGGTGAAGGTACAATATCACCTTGGATTTTTCTACCCAAAATAATTGCTTCAATAATGTTGCCTATAATTTTTATTATTTTGTACCATATTTTAACTGAATTTTAGTATTTTAATATCTAAATTAGATTTTTCACACTAATAATTTAATATATATTATTCCTTGAGTTCTTATTTGAAGTGAATTAATTTGTCAAATCTTGTTCACATGTGCTCTATTCAACCTACTATCAACAAAATTATTGCAGTAAATGCAGAAGAAAAAAGCGTATGCCCAGCTAATCTTAATCTTAAGATCAGAAGTGAAAGCATTTTGCATTTCGCCACCATCCCCCCGCATTAACTGTATTATAACTCTTTTAATTCTGATTTTGTCATAACTTGTAATATACTATTTTAAAGGTGATTAAATGAGCTACAACTTTCTCTATCATAAATTTTATCATAACTTCTCTTATTTTGAAACTTTTGAATTATTTTGAAGGGTTAAAGGGCTCGAAAGACCTCTGGTTGGACAGCCACGCACTCCTTAAACAATCATAGCTCCATCAATATTTGTGTAACAGAAAAATAATAAAACCAATAATTAGTCAGACAAATACCTTGAATTTTCATATATATACTTTTATACGTATTCTTTCAGAGATATTATAATGAGAAATTGGTTGATTTTTTAAATGGATTTTTCTTATGATATCATGAGTTTTTTGAAAATCGTTTTTACTAAAGTTATGATATTTTCTAGAATCCATCAAGATCTCTTAAACCAAGTTAATTCTAGATGGAAAACGATTATTCTTAATTGTGGTGATAATGGCACTCATAAACTATTTGATTTAAATGAAAAAAGAAAACATTGTATGCGTCTTTTAATTGCATGATATTTTGCACGCAGAAGTACTCATTTTAAAGCTTATTTTGAGAACTATAAAAACCTATTTTCATAATTAACTAAATACTGTTCCTAGAACACTATAAAATAGCGATTTATTAGAATTTTATTGATATAATTTTGTTTATTACATGATTTTCGTTAAAATGTTTTTGAAGATATTAGCAAAAATGATGAAAAACGCAAAAAAAAAACAAATTTTCAGTAGTCAGTAATTTGAAAAGTATTTGCTTTTTTGAAAAACATTATTAAACGCTTTTCTCTTATAATTAGTTCTTTTATCGATACCCAACGTTATTTTGAAAAAAGTAAAATTACACCACTGAAAAGAAATTTCATTCCCCCGGATAGTGGCAAAAGAGTCTAAATTGTTTCACTTTTGAACTTGAGAGTAAGATGAACCTAATTCCAAAATTCCAAACGAATTGGAAAACAGTAAAAAAAGGTTCAGACCCAAAGCGCTCCATTGAGTAAATATTACGTACCCAATGCCAAGCATATGAATTTTCGACACAATGAAACTTCTAAATAATTTTTTTTGTATTGTGACTTAGTATAGTAAGGCAAAACGTCTGCACATTGAATATGTTTGAGCGCGATCACTTATGGCTTGTCTTCATTGCACGAATTCGTACGGCGAATCTTGCGCAGACAAAATTATTGCAACCAAAAGCAAACCACGCGCACGTTGAGAACACGATTTGCCGTGCGCGTCAGACGCATGCGCAGACTGCATCACTTGTCAGACGCATGTTATATTATTTGCATCTTATATTATTTTAATTTTTGGCACATCTCAGCTGCTTTATGGCAATAATAATGTAGACATGACATTTTTCTTATTCATAATCATAAATATATTATATTTTGATATTGTCTTAGACTATAAGTGAATGGAAATGTTTGGCAAATGACAGTCTTCATTTGTTTTAATATCAAACCATGCTTTAAATATTTTCAAGGGCAAATAATGATAAGCGGTTTTTTGTAATTTTCTCCATTTATTTCTACAATCTAACTATATTTCTATGAATCTAAAAATTCTAGAAAATTTACCGAACAAACTTCAGGAAGATTCATGAAAATCCGAATTATAGTGTGGCGATATCAAGCAGGCTGGTTTTTATTTGTAAAAAACAATGGGACATGTCATGTATATTTTTGATATCGAAATATTTTTATAGTTAATAAATTTATATTTTCTTATTGTTGGGAGTTTCTAATTTAATATATTGTCATAATCATTACTACTCCCACATTGGTGACTCACGACGATGGAGATGAAGATAAAGGAGTTTTATTTTTCGAAGATTTAAGAAAAATTGATTTTGACGCAGCACCATAATCACTGGTCTTCAGAGACGACCTATAAGGTACGTCCAGTCCAATTCATCATAGTTAACGCATTTACTATCTGGATCAGACTTCCGAGGTTACTCATTTGGTATACCCAGACCTCAGTTTTTTTTTTGCTGACAGAAAAAATAATTTGGAGCCTGAACTTTTCATTGGAATGCAATTTAACCTCTCTTTCTCTGTTAACTCAACAAATCGTCTTATAATGCTACCTCCCATTATCGGTGACAACGACGAGTCAAAACAAAATTTGATATAATTTATTGGATTTCACAATTCTGGACTCTTATGTCAAAGAAACCAATGATCCTGATTTGGATAAAGAGCCAACTTCTTTCTCTGATCGGAACTCATCAGATACGAATGCAACGCTTGCAGAAATGGAAACTGTACCCATAAATTATGCATTCTAAACATTAAGTAATTCTGATATAACTAATACCAATTAGATGGAGGCTGAATCTTAGAAGTTCACCGACATCGAGGTACAGGAAATTTTCCACATGTTTTTCATTAATCAGAACCTTATGCAGAATATGGAGTTGATGGCAGGTCGAATCACCACATACGGTGGATCTGCTGACGAAACATGGAAATTTGTAATTAACCAGTATTACAACACTGGTCTGCTATAATCTGCTTTCCCACCAAATTTTTATAACGTGTTTCCCTGTGTTTTTTTTTAAAACTGTGAGATCAACACTGGGCAGGGAGTGTGTGGCGATATCAAGCAGGCTGGTTTTTATTTGTAAAAAACAATGGGACATGTCATGTATATTTTTGATATCGAAATATTTTTATAGTTAATAAATTTATATTTTTTTATTGTTGGGAGTTTCTAATTTAATATATTGTCATAATCATTACTACTCCCACAATAGTTTAGAGGCATTAATCATTCATACATAGTTACAGAAGAATTTTATATATAAGATATATATATATATATATATATATATATATATATGTTTAATTTGAGTTAAAAAGGCATTACATCAATAAAAATAGTATGAGAGTTTTTTGAAATTTATTTATTTAAAATCTATACGTTTTGGCTAGCATCTCAGCCTTCATTCAGTGGCAATTAATTTAACTATAAAAATTAAAACGAAATAAATAATATGTAAAAAATTTCACGGAAAAACAATAATGATAATAATAATAATAAGGAAAAACTTGCAATTTTGTATTCTATTATAACATATGAAAACATTATTAATCCATGGTATGATTATGTGCACATTGATTTAAAATACAATTTAAATAACAGACGCAACTACACTTTCAACAAACGACCTCAACGACCATAAAAACCGTTTAGACTTGGAGCCATATACTAGTGTCATTTGCCAACCATATGTAAAAGATTTATATTTTTTTGAGGAAAAAACTGTTTCTTCAATGTGGCATTTTGTTGGTATGTAATTGCGATACAACCATCAGTTCAATTTTTACACAAATTAAATCTAAGTTTAATTCTGACCGCCTCAGGAACTTGGTATATCAGATTAATTGCTCTAATTCCGAACTTTTTTATATCGGAGAAACTCGCCAAAACCTGAGTAAACGCCTTCATCAACACAAAAATAACTTAAAAAATCCTAAGCAATTTAAGAGGAGGTTAACTGAACATTAAACCATAATATACATTTTTCCAACCCAAAAATTTTACATTTCGAAGAGAACGTAATTGAAAGAAGATTCGCTGAGGGGTTGTTTTCGCAATTGCATAACGACATATTGATAAACAAACGTTTCGGCAATACGGCCCTGAACGAAACAAACACGTGGTTCTTTAATAGCGTGTCAAAATTTCTTAAAAAATGACAAGATCTCATCGCTTTTTGAATTTCCCGTAAAATTTGAACACATGCTAAAAACTGTTTCAAGAAAAAATTTGACATTTCTATCTTAAACTCCGAATAGTCAATACATAGTTTCGACAACTTGTTAAGTTATCATAATTATTTGTGTGTTTTGCCATATGTGATGTTAAAAAATATATATTTAACACGTACTTATACCATGGATTAATAATGTTTTCATATGTTATATTGGAATACAAAATTGTAAGTGTTTTCTTATTATTATTGTTATCATTATTGTTTTTCTATGAAATTTCTTACATATTATTTATTTAGTTTTAATTTTTATAGCTGAATTGATTGCCACTGAATTAAGGCTAAGATGCTAGCCGAAACGTATGGATTTTAAATAAATAAATTCCTAAAAACTCTCATACTATTTTTATTGATGTGACGCCCGACTTTTTAACTCAAATTATACATATTATATCAACATCAAATTCAAGTCTATTCAAATATATATATATATATATATATATATATATATATATATATATGAGCCGCCCAGTGCACACATCGATTAACTCCATAATACAAAAAGTTGAGAAACGCGATGATGAAATGTATATTGTTTTTTAAAATTCCCCTGATAATATGAAGTCAAATATATAATGTAGAATGCATAATTGTAGATATAGCTTTCATCTAACGGTGTATAAAATTAATAAGAAAGAATAGCCAACAAACAATCGTCAGTAATGTTATAGTTTTTATGTGACTGGTGGAGTTAATCGATTTGGCAACTGAAAAAAGTAATAAAGTTAAATTAAGTTTTTACATTTTTAAGTTTTTTTATTACAGAAAAAGTTAGTTATTATACATTTTTATCACAGCTTTTCCATAAAAATGTATGTTGTCAGTTCTGTTATAATATAATTTTTGTAATTCATTCATAGCAGTTTTATGTCAGCGGCATTATTCTTTGGGATAATTCAGCAATATTATAAATAATGTCTTCTTCATCAGCTGTATGCGAGGATTATCGATATCAATAAATAAAACAATCCCTGTCATAATTCCACATTTTAGTAATATTCAATATGTAGTAAATTGGTTAAGGATGTAAGTTCGACTACCAAGCAAAAGAATTAATATTTTTGTTAGATTAAAGTTATAGAATATATATATTATATATTATTAAAGTTATAGTTGTTAATATTTTTGTTAGATTAAAGTTATAGAATTTAAGAAATGCATTTCAGAAATAGTATTTATTATTTTGATATAATGATCTTGATATCAAAATAATAAATACTATTTCTGAAATGCATTTCTTAAATTCTGTAACTTTCATTTAACAAAAATATTAAGTGAAATAAATAAATTAATTTTTAATTATTCTGGATTTAGTGCACAAAAAATTAGATATAATATAACAGCGTATAAAATATATTGATTTTGAATTCATTTAGAAAATCGAGGCGATTCGGGGGTTGATTATAATCAAGTATTTTGAAATTTTCAATTATTTTTAAATTTTAATTTAATTTAATTTTTCATCATTTACAATATCCAAAATTGCGTCGTAAACTTCTCCTTATTGATATCGTTAGAGCCGTCATATTCGAGTTCCAGCTTGTTGTTTTAAAGTTAACTTTTTAATTTATTTTAAAAGTATTGTTCAAAAATCAGTAAAAAATGCAAAGAAATTACACATTTCTTGAACAATATTGAAATAAAAACTTATTATATTTGATATGTATTATTTCTGTATAGATATTAATTATTAATGGACACCACTAGGTATAAAACAAGCTCTAAGATTATCGTTTCAAAGTAAATTTTGTTTCCATTTTTCATATTTGTTCCACGCATGTCTTCAACATTCAAAGTTCAACAGATGCAAAACATTTGCAACAAAAGCAAAAGTTACAATTCAATTTCTCAGAATAAACAAGTAATTTTCTAAGCACTGACTCCCCATTTTTTATAATTTGTTTATATTTTTTAACAAGTTCCGATTCAACTAAATCAGCTCGCCATTTTTCGTCAATAATGCCCAACAATTAATTTAATCTTTCGCAGGTTTGCGCTTATGGGATTGAACACTAGATAATTTTTTTTTTGATTCCACGGTAACTTCAAACAAAGAAAAAATTTGATAAGTAGATTAGGCAATAAACAGAGCTGTTATTGACTAATTTGCAGAATTATTAATTGGTTAATTGTTTTTACTGATATCACATTGCAAAATAAATATGCTTTTTTTGGTGTCTCCGTATCCCTAGTTAAGTTAAATTATTTATTAAAATTTATTAAGTATTCTAGATTTTAAATCAATAATTCTAGATTTTATATAAAAGAATATAAATATTATATTATAAATTTCATTTCCGAAACTCGTTTTGGCGCCCCCTATCGCATGCAAAGCGGGACCGGCCCTGTGTATATATATATATATATATATATATATATATATATATATATATATATATATATATATATATATATATATATATATATTGTCACAAATGTATGGGTATATGCCACACATATACATACATTGCATTCAACTATCTTTCTTCCTATATGAGAGCCTCATCACCGAATAATGGGCCCCATACACTACGATAGCCTGGTACAAAACATAAGATGTAAAATGATTGATATGGATGATAAGTGAAATAAAAATTAAAAAATGGAATAGAATCTGAAGAACAAAAAATCATTCAAGTGTATTTCACTTCTTAAAAAAATATTAATTACTTGTAGATGTAAAAATATTTTTAAATCATTTTGATGGTTCAGAATACCACTGCAATTCCATTAGGCAATGCGTAACAAGTTAATCTATTTTAACTAGTAAGGTAAGCATATTGAGAATCATGTTGTTCTGTTTCATAAGTTGTTTGAACATCTCTCTGAATGTACTTAAAAATTTGTATAGTGCTGATTATATTTCTGTTGAAATGTGTCCGCCGTTGTTTTGATTTTTAATAATATAATAATAGCTCATGTGGTTTGAGATTTCAGTTTGATTTGAACGTAGTCTTGTGTTGCTTTCCAGACGATAGACTAGAATCAGTGTTTTCACGGATTCGTTACTTGGCGCATTGTTCTGATAAAGCATCATGGTTTTCTTTTTCAAATGGGGGCGTTTTTTCGATTCTGATCTTTAAATGTTCCAGTAATGTTATACAATAGTCACTGTTGATGGTCTGGCCTTTTTCAAGATGGTTGATAAAGATCATTTCTTGCGTATCCCAAAAAAACTGACGCTATCTATAACTTTGCCAGCTGATTGGTTGCATTTTTTCTCGTCATCGACTCTAGTCCACTCGGCTGACTATTCGACTCTGGATTATAGTGTTGAAGCCAGGTTATATCCATGGTCATATATTGATGCAAAAACTCAGTAGTTTTATTTTGATTGAACAGCTCCAAATACTCTTACAAATCATCAACTCAATATGCTTTTGGTCAAATGTGAGTTTGCGCAAAAATTGACGCCATAACTTTGCCAGATGATTGGTTGCATTTTTTCTCGTCATCGACTCTATTCCACTCGACTGTCTGTTTGACTCCGGATTGTAGTGTTGAAGCCAGGTTATATCCATGGTCACATATTGATGCAAAAACTCAGTAGTTTTATTTCGATTAAACAGTTCCAAATACACTTATGAATCATCAACTCGTTATGCTTTTGGTCAAATGTGAGTTTGCACGGCAACCATTCAGCACAGAGGTTTTACCTATTCAAATATTCGTGAACAATATGTATAACAAGTTCTATTAATATCTTTAGGGTGTCAGCAAGCAATTATACTTCTTGGTTTTTCAAAACGTTTCTGTGGATTTTTTTGACATTTTCTCGTGTAACCACCTCAATTGGCCTTCCAGAGCGTTCAGCATCATCAGTGTCTGTATGGCCACGATGAAAATCAGCAAACCACTTCTTCACCATATAACTCGATTTGGAACAGTTAAGATAACACTTATCAAGCAATACTTTAGCAGCAATGGTATTTTTCCCCATCAAAAAACAATGATGAATCTACCCACAAAATTGCTTTGAATTCAAGATTTCAATAAACTCAAAAGTAGCGTCACTTGAACTTTTATAACTTGTAAACTAATCGTCCGATTGTCATGAAATTTTGGCCTACATCTTCTTAAAATTGCTTCTTACTACAAATCATATGGACAATTACATAACTACATCATCTATGTGTTAGCCTACGGACTTATTGAGTGATAGTATAGTGTGACAGTATTTTTATTAACTAAGGTACTACGTATTATACGCAAATGTTATGTTGCAGTAAGATTTGAATTGCATGTTTTCTAGGGGGTTACACAGTTACAATTTGATTTGTAAGTTTGTTAGGTTTATAAATTGTGGTCTTATTATCTGAAGGCACTATTGTGTTATCTCTATTGCGTTATCGGTATATTAAGTGCATGTAAATGCTTAGTTTCTCTATTGTATGGTTTTGGATGGTTCTAGTATGTTTTAAATTACACAGCTCACTATTTTTGTTATGTTTAAATAAATATTATTTTATTTTATTGAAGCTCTGATCGGAACAGTACGGCTGCTCGAGGTAAACTGCTTGAAAGACTGCAGAAATTTTTGTAATCGCTATTTCAGACATTTTTGATCAATGCGTGGTTCAAAAGCATTCTCTGTTATCGGTAGCGATCATCATAAACTGTTAACAGCAATATTTTAGAATCATTGACAAATTTTTTTGAGCAAGTAAAATAAAAAATAACTAATAGCTACAATTTTAATCCTTCCTATTTTAATTAAGCCTTAATTTGACTTTATTTTATATGGTTTATAATTATGTTATTATTGAATTTGCCATAACTTTGACTAGTACACGTAGTGTGCTCTTACGAGTGTAATAGTATTTTGTTTTATTCACTTCAATGAATTTGGCGATTGTCTCATTCTGTCTGTACTTGTATCATATTGCCAGATATGCTTAACAACCACAAAAACGTCTGGCAAATTAATTCTGTGTTTTCCAATCTTTGATGAACATAAAATTAAAATTACAGACAGACTAAAATGATTAAAATTTAAAAAAAAAATGGCGTTTGGCACATATGTAGCAGCGCCAAAAATGTTTGAAAACAAAAAATTTAAGCCTGATAAACCTATTCAAAAACAAAAGAATGGAAATTAGACTGAATAAAATGCCTTCGAAATTTTAAAATTGCACCAAAATAGTACAAGTTGGATTCGCAATCACTTTCAGCAGCCACATAGCCCATATTCAGGCCAAATACGCACCAAGGACTATATAACATCATTTGCATTTTTCAGCTCAAATTACTCCTTAATCAAGCCACTTATGAATTATGGCATGTATATGCACATCGGGAGATATTTGCGACTAGAGAGAACTCTTTGAAACATTGATTATGTAATAATCGATCGACAATTTTTCGAATGTAGTTTTATCATTTTAGCAACTGTCTCTAGTATGTTTTCAACATTCTGTCACAACGACGATGGTTTTAGGTTAGCTTGGATCACATCAGCGTCCCGAGTGGAAATTTAAATAGGACACATATAAGGGCTAAATTAGGTAGGGTCCCGATACGGCAGCCGTACTCGGCCCGTATGCGTTATGTAACGCCTTAATGGATACGGTCCAAGTACGGCAAACTATTCCGGCCCCTAATCGATAATCGTAAATGACCCCTATATAAAATATAAAGCTTGGCCCTTAATTGAAAATTACCATATGGCCTTAAAAAATATAATTGGCATTGCCCAATAAAAAAATTACATATATTAAATTTTTTTATTCATTCTAGTGTTCACAATAATAGTAATATTATATTTAATGGTTATTATAGAATAAAATAAATGAAAATCATTAAAGATTTTTATGATTAATTATTATTGTCATCTTTATGGTCGATTTTGTTTTTATTTCTTTTCGTGTCGAAAATCTCTGAATGAATGAAAATCTCTGAATGAAAATCTCTTCCTTTGTCCCAGCCATGTGAATAATAAATTATTATTTCTGCAAGGACTAATTTGCGCTTAACTTCAGAGTTATTTGGAGTTAATCATGATTTTTTTTTGCAAATTTTGCAGTCATTTCATCTGTAATATAATATAAAACCATAAATAAACAAAATAATAACAACTAGTTCATTTAATATTCCATCCGCTCATGATATTTTTGATGTATAAATAAATAAATGAATAAACAAATATATATATATATATATATATATATATATATATAAATGGACAGGGCTGCGCGTTCGATTCCCCGCTCTGGCAACCTGACATCGGGCAGCGCAATGTCCATTTTCAATTGAAAATATAGATCAAAATATGTTTACAATTGAAAATAAGCCCATCTCGGGCACTGCGGTGTGAAATGGAAATGGGAAAAACTCTCACACTACTTCTTCCCTGAATCGAGTTGGAGTTTAACTCAGCGTAAAATAGCGATTTATTAGGATTTTTATTGATATAATTTTGTTCATTACATAATTTTCGTTAAAATGTATATTTTTGAAGATATTAGCAAAAAAACGATGAAAAACGCAAAAAAAAAACAAATTTTCAGTAGCCAGTAACTTGAAATATATATGCTTTTTTGAAAAACTTTATTAAACATTTTTCTCTTATAATTAGTTCACACCCAACGTTATTACACCACTGAAAAGAAATGGCATCCCCCCGGGTAGTGCAAAGGTGTCTAAATTGTTTTCTCTTTTGAACTTGAGAGTAAGATGAGCCTAATTCCAAAATTCCAAACGAATTGGAAAACAGTAAAAAAAAGTTCAGACCCAAAGCGCTCCATTGAGTAAATATTCCTTACAAAATGCCAACCATATGAATTTTTGACACAATGAAACTTCTAAATAATTTTTTGAATAAGTATTTTTTTTGTATTGTGACTTAGTATAGTAAGGCAAAACGACCGAAAATTGAATATTTTTGAACGCAATCACTTATGGCTCGTCTCCTTTGCACGAATTACTCACGGACCTGCCCTAGGGCAGCACTACCCATTATATATATATATATATATATATATATATATATATATATATGTATGTATATATATATATATATATATATATATATATATAAATCTTGTCTTCAATTTTTTATCTGCTACAATATATTCTTCATTGGTTACATATCAAAGAAATTATGCAAATAATGCTCACGTAATAATTAAATTATTTTTCAATCGCATTCTCTTGTAGTTATTTTGTAACAAAATCAAACCTACCCAATACAATTAATTTAACTTTTGTTAATATTCCAACGAATAATAGGTTTTATTTTATCAGTTTCAAAAATATGAGCATTTTTTATAAAACATTTTCTACCACATACTTATTTTCGATTATATATTTATTTTTCCTCAGTAACAAAATTGTAAAATATTTTAGTTAAAAATAGTACTTGTACTCATTTATTACGCGCGATGCGTCTTTTAACACTTGCGTTATATAGTTCTTGCGCGACTTGCGCTCGAAAACATTTAATATCTTTCGATGTAACAGCCTCCCGATCAAATCGTAAAAAAATGTAATAGTAGATAAAACAAGAAACGATATGATTTTTTTCGCAATCAATTTAAGTCTAGGCAAGCGTACGTAAAACCAATGTAAATAATCAATTGTTATTATTGTTAAAATAATTGCAAAAACCGTATTTTTGTTTAATTACTTCAAAGTTGAGTTCATAATGAATATAATAAAGAACAATACTGATCTGATCAACACAACTGGAGATAATTAACATAATGCAGAGGAAGTTCATAAAAATTGAGAAAATCAGAAATATTTCAATAGTAAATATCAACGAAAAAAAATGTTTGCCGGTAAAATCTTGAAATACGTATCAAATGATTTTATGTATAATATTTATAAAAATAATTTCAGCCAATTCGAATATGTCACATTTTCTTACAAAAATCCGTACGATTTGTAAAAGAATGACCCATATATATATATGGGTCATTCATACATATACCTGCCTTGCATGCGATGCATGCAAAAAATGCGGGCGCACGCCTCAGGGGGCGCCAAAACGAGTTTTTTCAATTAAATTTATAATATATTATTCACATTTTTTATTATTTATATAAAATCTAGAATACTTAATAAATTATAAATTTTAAGAAACAATCTAACTTAACAAGGGATACGGAGTCATAAAAAGCATATTTATATTGCAATGCGATATCAGTAGAAACAATTAACTGATTAATAACTCTGAAAATTGGTAAATAACAGCTTTGTTTATTGCTTAATCTACTTCTTTGAAGTTACCGTGGAATCGCAAAAGAAATTATCTAATATTCAATCCCGTAAGGGCAGACCTGCGAAAGATTAAATTAATTATTGGGCATTATTGACGAAAAATTGCGAGCTGATTTAGTTGAAATGAAACTTTTTAATAAGTATAAACAAATTATAATCGAGAAAATAAAAATTGGGTAGTCAGTGCTTAGAAAATGGCACGTTTATTCCGAAGAATTGAGTTGTAACTTTTGTTTCTGTTGCAAATGTTTCTCATCTGATGAACTTTGAATGTTGAAGACATATTTCCATGGTATGGAAATGAAACAAATATAAAAAATGAAAGCATAATTTACTTTGCAACAAAAATCTTGAAGCTTTTTTATATCTAGTGGTGTCCATACTCTAAATTCAATAATTATAAACTATGCAGAAAAAATACATATCAAAAATTATTAGTTTTTTTTTTTTCAATATAGTTTAATGAATGTGTAATTTTTTTGCATTTTTTACTAATTTTTTGGCAATACTTCTAAAACACGTTAAAAAATGATCACAATCACAATTGAAACAATCTGATACTCTGAATCTTACAATATCAATAAGGAGAAGTTTACGATGCAATTTTGGATTTTGTAAATAATGAAAAATTAAATTAAATTAAAATTTAAAAAATCCAACATGAAAGTCGAGTGTTATAATTGAAAATGAAAAGCTTGGTTTTATATCTCCTCTTGGCATGATTTGCTCAATAGAATAAATCGAATAATAAATAAGTAAAATGTTTCAAAACCCAAATATTAATATTGCACATACGTTAAAAATAATTGAAAATTTAAAAATATTTGATTATAATCAACCCGCAAATCGCCTGGATTTTCTAAACAAATTCAAAATCAATGTATTTTATACGCTTTTAGATTATATCTAATTTTTTTTTGTACTAAATCCGGAATAATTAAAAATTAATTTTAAACTAGTGGGGTGTATGGCATCGGGCCTTAAGGCAAATTGCTGGAACTTCCCGTATCATAACGAAATGTTCGAGAAATATTGAATGTTTTCAAATAGATATAAGTAATAGTTATAAATATTGTAACATTGTCTAAGATTTATAAGAATTATATAAACTGAATTGCAAAGTTAAACATATTTGTTTAAAGTATGTTAGAACTTTAGTCAGAATTACGATTAAAATCTGAATTATTTTCGAAATACAAAAAAAAATGAAAAAAAAGTTTTTTTTTGAAAAAAAAATGAAAAAAAAAATTTGAAACAATTTTTTTTTCCAAAATCAATTATTTTGTTAAAACAAGCAGAAAGTTCTTTGAATCATTCAAATCGGACGCTTAGTTCTTTCAAAAACTGCGATTTTTGCACATTTAGCTCTATATCTCCGAAATGGTTAGGCTTGCTTTTGCCAAAACTGCAAAAAAAAGTTTTGCATGCGGGCGCTAAAGACTCCAGAACCGGCCTTGTATATATATATATATATATATATATATATATATATACAGGGTATATATATATATATATGTATAATATATCGCAGTGTATAATTTTTAATATACAATTTTATTGAACATTTTTTAATATTTGTTAAATGAATAATTAAAGTGTTAACTGTGGGAATTGGGAACAATAATTTTATTTGAAACAGTTCTACATTCAACATCACTCATATATTGGTGTAAATAGTAATTCAAAAAACAGTAATTATTATTTTTAACTAAGCAGTAAATATTAGTATAAAATATTGAAAAATTGTAGACGAGGGTACAGAACAACGTCCGTCGGGTCAGCTAGTATATATACATATATATATATATATATATATATATATATATATATATATATTGGGGAGGAAAGTCCGCAAGAGGCGGCCACCTAAGGTTATTTATAAATAAATCAAAAAATATGTTACGAAATGTTTATTAAATTATGATTTATATTAGATAACAAAGTTAGAAGTGAAACTATATATATATATATATATATATATATATATACATTGTATATATATATATATATAAGTTTCACTTCTAACTTTGTTATCTAATATAAATCATAATTTAATAAACATTTCGTAACATATTTTTTGATTTATTTATAAATAACCTTAGGTGGCCGCCTCTTGCGGACTTTCCTCCCCAATATATATATATATATATATATATATATATATATATATATGTATATATACTAGCTGACCCGACGGACGTTGTTCTGTACCCTCGTCTACAATTTTTCAATATTTTATACTAATATTTACTGCTTAGTTAAAAATAATAATTACTGTTTTTTGAATTACTATTTACACCAATATATGAGTGATGTTGAATGTAGAACTGTTTCAAATAAAATTATTGTTCCCAATTCCCACAGTTAACACTTTAATTATTCATTTAACAAATATTAAAAAATGTTCAATAAAATTGTATATTAAAAATTATACACTGCGATTTATAGAACAAATTTATTTCCAATAGCTCAATTTATTTTATTGCATTTAAGGGTTATATAGTATTTTTAGTCATACCTGTAGATGTGGATGTATAAATGAATGATTTTTTGTTTATTCACGACTAAAACATTGATTTTCCAAACTTATCACACTAAAAATGATCGTCTGCCTTTGTGATTTATGGTCATAACATAAGATACACGCGTTGAAAATTGAAATCATTTAAAAAGTACAACAAATTCAGAAAGCAATCGCGGCAAAGGTGCAATATCACCTTTTATTTTTCTACCCAAAATAATTGCTTCAATAATGTTGCCTATCATTTTTATAATTTCGTACTATATTTTAACTGGCTTTTAGTAATTTTAATATGTAAATTACATTTTTTTCTCCAATAAATCAATCTACATTATTGTTTAAGTTTATATTTGAAGTGAATTAATTTGTCAAATCAACAAAATTATTGCTCTGAGAATTTTTTTACTGTGCTCCAATTTATTTGATATTTTGGAAATAGGCTAATCTTTATCTTAAGTTCAATGTTTTTAACAATTTGCACTCCGTCACCATCCACAGCATTAATAGGATTATTACTCTTTTAATTCTGATTTTATCAGAACTTGTAATACACTGTTTTAAAGGTGATTAAATGAGCTACAACTTTCTCTATCAGTAATTTTACCGTAACTTCTCTTATTGTGAAACGGCGAAGGGTTAAAGGGCTCGAAAGACCTCTGGTTGGACAGCCGCGCACTCCTTAATTAATACCTCTATCAAAATTTGTGTAATGGAAAAATAATAAACAACAATAATTAGTCAGAAAAATACCTCGAATTTTCATATATATATATATATATATATATATATATATATATATATATATACTTTCAGAGCTATTATAATGAGAAATTGGTTGTTTTTTTTAAATGTTTTTTTTTTTCATGAAATCATGAGTTTTTTGAGAATCATTTGTACTAAAGTTGTGGTATTTTCTAGAATACATCAAGATCTTTTAAACCAAGTTAATTCAAGATGGAATACGATTATTTTTAATTTTGGTGGATACGGCACTCAAATTATTTGATTTAAATGAAAAAAAAAAACATTGTATGCGGCCTTTATCTGCATGATAGCTCACACATTTTACACGCAGAAGAACTCATTTTAAAGCTTATTTTGAGCACTATAAAAACCCATTCTTATATCTAGCCTAATAATGTTCCTAAAACACTATAAAATAGCGATTTATTAAGATTTTAATTGATATAATTTTGTTCATTACATGATTTTCGTTAAAATGTATATTCTTGAAGATATTAGCAAAAAATGATGAAAAACGCAAAAAAGAAACAAATTTTCAGTAGCCAGTAACTTGAAAAGTATTTGCTTTTTTGAAAAACATTATTAAACATTTTTCTCTTATAATTAGTTCTTTTATCGATACCCAACGTTATTTTGAAAAAAGTAAAATTACGCCACTGAAAAGAAATGTCATCCACCCGAGAAGTGGTAAAGGAGTCTAAATTGTTTTCACTTTTGAAGAGTAAGATGAACCTAGTTCCAAAATTCCAAACAAATTGGAAAACAGTAAAAAAAGTTCAGACCGAAAGCGCTCCATTGAGTAAATATTTCGTACCCAATGACAAACATATGGATTTTTGGCACAATGAAACTTCTAAATAATTTTTTTTGTATTGTGACTTAGTATAGTAAAGCAAAACGACTGCGACAAACGACATATTCAAAAATTGAATATTTTTGAGGGCAATCACTTATGGCTCGTCTCCTTTGCACGAATTTGTACGGCGAATCTGTTCGCAAAGTGCGCAAACAAAATTATTGCAAGCAAAAGCAGACCACGCGCACGTTGAGAATACGATTCGCCGTGCGTGTCAGACGCATGCGCAGACTGTCAGACGCATGTTATATTATTTGCATCTTATATTAATTTAATTTTTGGCACATCTCAGCTGCTTTTCGGCATTAATAATCTAGACATTAAATTTTCCTTAATTATAATCATGAATTTATTATATTTTAATATTGCCTTAGCCTATAAGTGAATAGATATGTTTGGCAAATGACAGTCTTCAATTGTTTTTAATGTCAAACTAAGCTTCAAATATTTTCAAGGGCAAACAAAGATAAGCGGTTTTTTACAATTTTTTCGATTTATTTCTACAATCTAACTATATTTCTATAAATCAAAACATTCTAAAAAATTTCCCGAACAAACTTCAGTAAGATTCATGAAAATCCGAATTATAGTTTAGGAGAATTAATGAAACTTACATTGTTACAGAAGAATTTTATATGTAAGATATGTTAAAGAAGTTAGTTTTGATGTTGAGAAATATGAGTAAGTTCTTCAAGGGCATACATCAAATAAAAGGCAAAGATTTAGAAGTTAATCTTTAATTTTTTTCCAAACGTTTCGACATAGGATTTTATGTCATCATCAAAAGCCTGTAAAATTTTCTTAAAAGAAATCCGCGATATTCTAATCGCTAGAGCCGACAAAGAAAACGTAACAGTGATTTTAAATAAATCATCTTATTTAGAAAAAGTTTCCGCGCTAGTTGCTGACACAAAAACTTACTCCCCAGTTATCTCAGATCCTACAGAACGTATAAACCGTTCTTTTCACAAATTCATCAGCGTTTTAGTTTTTAAAAAAAAAAACAAATTTCTCCAGAAATTGTGCTTAGCCTCAAAAACCTACATCCGTACAACCCCAAACTTTACGGACTACCCAAAATACATAAACTTAACGTACCTTTCAGACCAATCATTGCTGACTTAAATTCCGCGCTCTCAAAATTCTCCAAATTTCTCAACAACGTACTTTCTTCAGTCACTGTTAAGTCCCCCTTTTTCGTAAAAAACTCCTTTGAATTGGTTAATAAACTCCGTGATATTGTACTTCCTGATAATTCTCTACTAGTGAGTCTAGACGTGGTATCCCTCTTCACTAACGTTCCCCTACAATTAATTTCAGACGCTATCACAGCTAGATGGGATGAAATTTCATGTTATACAACTATTTCATTACACTGGTCTCTTGAGTCAATAAAATATATAATTTTTAACACCTATTTTGAATTCAACGACCGTTTCTATTTCCAAATTTTTGGCACACCTACGGGTTCTTCTATATATATCTCCAGCACTCGCTGAGTTATCTTTACAATATTTAGAGACCAAAGTGTTTAATTCTTGCAAATTAGATCTTCAATTTTACTACAGGTACGTGGATGACATTTTTACTTGTGTGCCGGTTAAAAACTTTGAACTTTTACTCCACAATTTCAACTCTTTCAATGAACATCTCTCCTTCACTTTCGAAAAAGGACAGAACAATTTCATCAGCTTTCTTGACGTCAAAATTATAAAAACCTTAGATAACCGTATCATCACAAATTGGTACCAAAAACCTACTTGGTCGGGCAGGTATTTAAACTTTCATTCCTATCACCCCTCTAGCATGAAAATAAGTACTATAATTAATTTAGTTGACCACGCCATACTTCTCTCGTACAAACAATTTTGGTCTGCTAATTTATCGTTAATCCACACAACAATTATTAATAACTTTTATCCTTCTAATCTCATAAACTCTGTCACGAACAATAGACTCAAATTTCTCAATAATAACATTAATATCTCTTCTTCTTCAACCAAAATCTCCAAAGACAATAACATTATTGGCAATGTTTGTCTCCCGTTTATTAAAGAACTCTTTCCCATTTGGAAAAAACTGTTTCACAAGGTCGACTTAAGATTAATTTGTAACATAGACTTAACCCTTAGCTCTCTTTTTTCCAACCTCAAATCACCCACTAGTTTAGAACGCACATCAAATATTGTCTATAAATTAAAATGCAATGTTTGTGATTCCATTTACATAGGTGAAACTGGACAGAATTTAATAAAACTACTAAAACAACATGATAATAACTTAAAAAATCCTCGACAAAATCAAACCATAATAACAGAACATATAAAAATTTTTAAACATTCTTTCTACTTTTACAACGCTAGTATACTTTATCACGAACGGAACATAATTCAGAGAAGGTTTGCTGAATCTTGTCTAGTCAACATCAATAAATCTTGCATTAATAGAAGGTGTGATGCCTCCTTACTCTGTGAAAATTATCAGGTGATTCTCAATAATATTTCCGAATATGTTTCCTCTTAACTAGCGTAATTTCGAACCTGTAAACCTACCCTTACGCGGTTCGATCCCGAATTTTGATTCTTAGCCTCTTCACCCATACTTCGAAACATTGATTGTAAAAAAAACTCGCCAACTATCCTTCAAACGGTCTCTTCAAATAATTTTTAAACTCATGTTTCATTATTGCCTCGGGAACGTACGCATAAACTACTTTCTCCGTGCAAAATATATTATATTTCACAAATATTTTGCTATACTCTGTTCAACAAAACCAAAAAAAAAACAAGTTAGTGTATATATGATAGTGCAAAATTTTGTGCCTTGCGCTAGTTACCGATGTAAGACCATCAGTAGCGATATGTATATGTATCTATGTGTGTGTATATATATGTGTATGTATGTGTATATATATATGTATATATATATATATATATGTATGTGTATATATGTTTGTATATATATATATATATATATATATATATATCTTCTATATATATAAAAATAAGTCGGGTTTTCCTTCCTGACGAAATAACTCCAGAACGCACGAACCGATTTCGACAATTTTGCATTCGTTGCAAAGGTCTCGGGCTCCGCAAGGTTTATAGCTAAGAAAATTAGTTGTGCATGGCATCGTGCCTTAATGCAAGCTACTGGAACTTCACGCACCGTAATTAAAAATTCGAGTAATAAAAATAATCAATAACTGTTTTAAATAATTTCAAATAGATTATCTTCTATATACATAAAAATAAGTCGGGTTTTCCTTCCTGACGAAATAACTCCAGAACGCACAGACCGATTTCGACAATTTTGCATTCGTTGGAAAGGTCTCGCAAAGCTCAGCAAGGTTTATAGCTAAGAAAATTAGTGGTGCATGGCATCGTGTCCTAATGCAAATTGCTGGAACTTCATGCACCGTAATTAAAAATTCGAGTAATAAAAATAATCAACAATTGTTTTAAATAATTTCAAATATATTATCTACATATATCTACATATATATATATATATATATATATATATATATATATAAAAATAAGTTGGGTTTTCCTTCCTGGCGATATAAATCCAGAACGCAAGAACCGATTTCGACAATTTTGCATTCGTTGGAAAAGTCTCGAGCTCCGCAAAGTTTATAGCTAAGAAAATAAGTGTGCATGGCATCGCGCCTTAATGCGAGATTGCAATTTCCAGTTCGCCTTACGTTCGCAATGACAACTAACAAGCCGCAAGGCCAATCGCTTAGTGTTTGCGGGATAAATTTCAAACAGATTATTTAGAAAATCATTATCTATCACATGGGCAGTTATACGTTGCCTGTTCACGAGTTGGAAAACCATCCGCTTTGTTTGTGTTAACGTCAGACCAAAAAACAAAAATGTGGTTTACCAAAGACCACTTCCATGAAACGGATAATTTGCCGATTTACTTTTATTCACTTAGAGAAGTTCAACTAAAAAACACTTCATTTTTGTAATCAAAATAAATTTATTACTGTTGTATAATAAAATCACATTTTTCCGTTTCAAATATAAAACAAACAAAAAATTTCTTCATCTTTCTCACGAAACCATCTGGTGGCGAAACGGAGTTCGTCGGGTTTGCTAGTATATATATATACGTGTTTGTATATGTATATTGTATATATATATATATATATATATATATATATATATGTACTATTTATATGCATATTTATGTATATGTAATACGCTTTTTTATGTTTGTATTTTTTTTAATTTTTCATTCCTTATGTTGTCTATCTAGCTATAATTGTCATTGTCGTTATAATTATAATACTTGTATCTATAGTTTTTTTTGCAATTTCTGTTATTTTTTCCTAGTTTATATTAATTTCTCAATGTTCATTCTGTAGATTCACTGATGATGACATAAAATCCTATGTCGAAATGTTTGGAAAAAAATATCTAAATTGCATTTTTCACACTGATAATTCAATATACATTATTCATATTTGAAGTGAATTCAAATTATATTATTCAACCTACTATCAACAAAATTATTGCAGTAAATGGAGAGGAAAAAAGCGTAACATTGTATTTGACAGAATAAACCTGATGATGGAACGTACCTAGTTCCGAAACGTCGTATTAAACATCTTCAAAAAACAAATTGTTTTTTATTATTTGATTTACTGTTCGGAAAATCAATATATTGAAAAAATCCAGGACTTATCTATTGAATATACTCCAGAACACAATGGGACGAAATTTCTTTCAATCACTGTCAAACACTTCAGACCACAAGCACCACACTCTGATGAAAACATTTTCAAAACTCAATATTAAATATGCAAAAGCCATCAACAAAAAAATATTTTTATTACGATGTAAAAATGAATGGATTATACCGAATTTTATAACTAATATTATCAACAAACAGTTTTTGCAAACAACTTCAAATATATATAAAATTGAGCGGCAAATTTCATACTTACAAAATTCAGTACCTAAATTAGAAATAAAAAATTCATTTATTGACATAAAAAATAAAAAAACACGAATAGATCAGATAATAAATACACTCCGAGAAACAATAGATGAAAATACTTTTAATAAATTTTTAGAATTCGAAAATAAAAAATACGATAAACACTTTCATATTATTATAAATAAACAAATACAGAAATTGAAAAATCTTTTACAAATTCGAGATAAAAATTATCTATTTCATGTTTCTAAATTTTCGATAGACAAATGGCTAATAAATAAAACCAATATAGTCATTCCAGAAAATATCCAATACATTTTAGCACTCGGTCCAAAATTTAATTACGCACCTAGTAAATACAGAAATAATGACTTCATAAAAATTTTACGTAACATAGAATACAATATCAGGAACATTGAGACTGACAAGCAAAATCGGATCAGGTCAAAGCTATGTGAAAAACTAGTTAAACATTTAAAAAAAGTTGATAATAGTTTCCAACATATTCATCTTAAAAGACTACACAAAGATATAGCGGAGACCAAATTATTTATTAAATCTAATAATATAATTGTTTGTCCAGCAGATAAAGGCAATATGACGGTAATCCTTAACAAAGAATTTTATACTAACACAACATTACGAATGCTAAAAGATGATACTACTTACAAAATCATTACAAATGATCCAACACAACAGTTTTCTAGACAATCAATTAAATTAATTAATTAATTAAAAAATAAAAAATTCATTTCTGACAAATTTGCCTATAATTTAAAAGTACAACATCCTATTGCCCCAAAAATGTATTGTCTCCCCAAAGTCCACAAACCTGAATGCTCTTTTAGACCCATTGTATCCTACGTTGGTTCCCCATTCTATAATATAGCTAAACACATTGCCAATATTTTAAAAAATGTCACAATTTCCTCTCCTCACTATGTAAAGAACTCTTACAAATTTGTGGATCTAATCAAAGACCGAAACATTACGGACGATCAAATTTTTCTAAGCCTTGATATAATTAACCTTTTCACATGTGTTCCCCATGATTTAATACTTGATTCAATTAAAAAACGCTGGCCCACTATTTGTAACTACACCGACTTTCCCATAACTACTTTCAAACACATCATTAACACTGTCCTGAATTGCTCCTATTTTAATTGTTTCAATAATTTTTATCTACAAATCAAAGGTACTGCTATGGGTTGCCCATTATCCCCTGGCATTATAGACCTAGTTTTACAAACCCTTGAAATTTCTGTTTTCTCCACATTAAATTTCCAAATATATTTTTATGTTAGATATGTAGATGACACTTTTTTTATAATAGACAAAGAACAATCAGATATGATACTCGATACCTTTAACAATTACAATAAGAGCATTCAGCATGAAACACAAATCGACAACAAATTAAACTTTTTAGACGTGACTGTACACAAAATTGACAACATTATTTGCACAAATTGGTACAGAAAACCTACATGGTCAGGAAGATACCTTCATTACGCGTCATATTGTCCCAAAAATTATAAAGTCAATACAATCATTTCTTTGATAGACCACGCAATCATGTTGTCTCACTCTTCTTTTCATGCCCAAAACACAACATTAGTAACTAAAACTTTATTAGAAAACGGATATCCCCTCACCCTCATCAATTCCATTACCAATAAAAGACTTTCCTATCATAAAAGTAACAATTATCAATCCATCTCCAAGTTATTCCAAGACAACAATATTAAACCAACTTTTCACAGCATGCCTTACTTGGAAGACTTATTTGATTATTTTGCCAAATTACTCAAAGAAGAAAATATTTTTATTTCAGGAACAGCTCTATATTCTTTTAAAGAAATGTTTTCAAAAATTAAATCCACCACCCCTCCTAAATTCAATACTAACATAGTTTATTCCATCACTTGCAAAAATTGTCAAAAACAATACATTGGCCAAACATCACAATACATTCATGAGAGAATGAGACAACATGAATTAAGCGTCACTCATCATAAAAGCCGAAATTTCCAAAGCACTCTTGTCTAGCATTCCATCGAAAACTCACATAATTTCACCTTTGAACCCAATATTTTATATAGAGAGGATTGTACTTTTAAAAGACTTTTTTCTGAAAGCAGTTTAATCTTTTTGAATTCGTCAAATAGTGTTAATAAAAGATCAGATCACAATATCATTCATGACTCATATCTAAATTTTTTAAACCTGATTAAAAACAATTAATCCTAATAATTTTTGAATATGTATATATATATATACATGTATATGTGTTATAATATATGCACATCCATATATGTGCTTATATGTATGTTTTTGTGTGTACACTATATACATGCACTTGCATATATGTTCATGTATATAATTGTAGATACATTAATATATAGATATGTGCATATGTATGTATGAGTATGTAGGTGTGCATATGCATGTGCATGTATATATATATACATAATATTTCTCAACATTTACTAAAGCAATATTTCCTCTTTTTTCGTAAATTACCAATACAAGAGCCATAAAAAATCATTTTTGCCAGGAATTCCGTACGTTGTCCTTTACATCTGGCCGACAGAACTTCATATCAGTGTGTTTAAGTCTTGTGTAGTCGTAACATCTACAAATATCATCCAAAAAAATCGAGTGTTTTTAACAAAAAAATATTAGTGATATGGATATATAAATTATTACAGGTAAATAATTTTTGCTTCTCAATTTTATATAAAACCTTTTTTAGTTAATTCTTATTACTCTTTACCCCGGTACATAATCCATTCCTTTATAAAAAAATTTTCTAATTAACCTGTATTGACCATCATTAATTAATGTTAATCAATATTTATAAAAAACATTGTATTTGACAGAATAAACCTGATGATGGAACGTACCTAGTTCCGAAACGTCGTATTAAACATCTTCAAAAAACAAATTGTTTTTATTATTGGATTTACTGTTCAGAAAAGAAACAATCAATATATATAATATATATAATATATATATATATATATATATATATAGGTTTACCGTGTGAATAATACATACCATGCTGACTAAGAAAGGTTTGTTGTATCACACTTCATAAATTCGATGTCCTTTAGTATTAGTTTATATTGAATGTATGTATTTAGAAGCTGTGTCATATTTCAGTGTACTTGAACAGTGAATTCCAGAACATATTTTACTCTTCTGTCAATCATACTCGAAAATTTATTGATATAAAAAAATGGTTTCCTGTGATACAATGTTAATTTTTATACTATTTATTACACAAATCTGATTAATTCCTTATAAATAAATTATACTCACCAGGTATTTTCATAAAGATTGGAAATTTTCTAAAGTTTTAAACGTAACACTAAATCGTCCCGTGCGTCCCAAAAAGTGATTATAATTGCCTAGCCTTCAAGACATAAGATACGAGTGATACATATATACATAGTATCACGAAAGTTGTAATCTATTCGATTTTATGACTGGATCATTGTTGTTCATTATGTGTGTTGTCTATTGTTTGATTTAGATATTTTTATTAGTTAGATACGTGTTTTATGTATAAGTTCATTATTATTATAATTCATATTTCATTAAACAAAAAAATAAACTGAATATTGTAAACATTTTAACTTTAAATTGCTCTAATTAGAAATACTTGGTTTTTTGCTTACTACGTTTTTTAAATCTAAAATTGACCCGTTTCAATTATTATAGGGCAATCCGTAGTAGAGTTGAACTCGGACATGCCGACCTGACCGTCCTTATGTGGTCCTTATCAGGGCCATGCACCAAATTTAATATAAGGGCTTTTCAAATTTCCACTCGGGGTATTTTGAGTATAAATTGATGATAAGTGTTTGATGGCATGTGAAACAGCTAATAAAAAGCTAAATAATTTGATTTTAACTTATAATTTTTTAACATGTATCTTGTTTAACTCCTCAAACATTTGCTTATATGATCGACACGAAACGCCATGTGCAATGCTGATGATAAAATCACCTAATAAAAGCTAATAAAAGCTTCAATATTTACATATCATCGTACACTATGGCATGCATGAAAACAATCAAGCTTTACGGTAAATGAAAACAATTTTATATTCATTTGCATTATTTTACTGTAAGTTTTTACACAACTTACGTTAAAAGTGTAAAAGTTAAATTCATAATTAATACAAATAATAAGATAAAATTTAGAGGAATAGAGGCTAAAAACATTCAAAAAAAATTAATTTGGCGATCATGATATTAAAGTGCATATTATACATACCTCCCCCACTCATGTAACATAGATAAGGAAACCTCCACACATTTCCCAATCCAACACTATAGCCTACACAAGCTAAAACAAATTGCATTTTGTTTTCCCAATGTTGCCGCCTTGGCTTTAGGTTAGAATCCTCAAGATTTTCAGATATCCCAAAACTTTCACCATCAAAGTAATCGTCATCGTTTTGAGGACTAAAATAAAAATTACATTGAATGAAGCTTATTGTAAGCGTTGCATGATATGTTGAAACAAACAATCAAAAATAATATTATGCAATAACTACTATCAATAGAGTACATTTTTAATTTCTTCTTACAAATGAAATAACTACTATTAGCCTGATCAATTTAAACGTAAAATCAAGGTGAAGGTGACTATAGTTCATAACGGGCTGTAACTAGGCAAAATTGTTTGAAATATAATTGAAAAAGAAATCTCAAAAGTCCCCATCGATCCTATGCGAAAAAATGGCACTAGATCAAAGGTTAAAAAATGACCCCTTTGTGATATTCAGGTAATGGTCAGTTTTATCGCAAAATTATCTGAGATAATATTGTGGAGTATATAATTATATACAAGAAATGTATAAATACTTTTTTTGCTCAGAGACACCGTTTTAAAGAGATATCACTTTGAAAAGTACATTTAAACGCCACCTACAAAATAGTGTGCTCAGCTCGTTTTTTACATAGTTTTTCCAGTAGGCCTATTTCACGGATCTGTCGTGATTTTGTTTGTTTTGGAACACTTGCAAAATAATATTTGTGATTTGGGGTTTGGTAAAAATAAAGGCGGTAATTATAAAAAAGCAACTGAATTTTTTCATGAGAGTCATAATTCTGAAATGTTTCTACATCTTTTTTCTACCGTTTTTCTTAATCTTCTCCTTCTTCTTCTTATTCTTTTTCTTTTTATTTTCTTCTTTTTGTTCAGTAGTAGTTTAGGAGTATGTTTCAAAATAGAAATAAACATTTTCAAGATTTTACTCCTAGGTCTGCAGAGTCTGAAGTTTTTATTTATGAAGATTTTTAATTTTCACGAAGAATTTCTGGTTTATTTTCTCCTATCAACCTTCAACAAATATCTTTTCCTGTTTCTAATTATATGAAGCCACATCCAATCTAGTATAATTGCTCGAAACGTATTGAATAACAATTCGCATTTATTTTTTTTTTCTTCTTTGGACTATATATATATATATATATATATATATATATATATATATATATATATATATATTAGGGCGGGTCGATCGGAAATATATGATTTTCGGATTCTAAGGATCAAAATAAGATACCTACGTTGATGAAGAAACCATATCTCTAAAATTAATTTTGATGTTTCGTGCATTGACCCAATTGTCAATGCACGGGACATCAGAATTCATTTTAGAGGTATAGTTTCCGAAAATATTTATCTACATTTATGAGTTTTCGAAATATCCGCCTTTTGCCAGTATAACAGCAGCGTATATTCTGGGCATCCTTCGATCAATTTATGCAATGGTTCCATCGTTATTTTATTGCGATTCTGTAGGAATGTCCAAAGCTGTTTCGTATTAGTTGGTTGCAATTTTCTCGCATGTCTGCCTAACTCGTCCCACAGCAATTCATCCGGCGACTGAGAAAGCCATTCCATATATAATATTTGAGTGGTTTCTGCTTCCCTTTGGCTACGATGTTTGGCTCCGCCACCCATAATTCTTTTCCCACACGGCAAAGAGCTGTTGAAGAATGATGTGGTAGATTTTTTTGTCTACCATGGTAGATTATGCATAACCCACATCTACGTTTTTTCAATATCCTATACTAATAATTACCGTTCAGTTAAAAATAATGATTATTGCTTTTCGAATTACTATTTACACTAATAAATGAGTGATGTTAAATGTAGAACTGCTTCAAATAAAATAATGATTCTCAATTCCCACAGTTATACTTTAATTATCCCTTTAACAATTATTAAAATATGTTCAATAAAATTGTATATTAAAAATTATACACTGCAATTCATAGAACAAATTTATTTCCAATAGCTCAATTTATTTTATTGCAATATTTTTAGTCATACCTGTAGATGGGGATATATAAATGAACGATTTTTTGTTTATTCACGACTAAAACATTGATTTTACAAATTTATCACACAAAAATCATCGTCTGCCTTGTCTTTGTATTTATTGTATTTATGTATTTATGTATTTATTGTCATGGCATAGATACACGTGTTCAGGGCTGCTCCTGGGGTCCTCAGCGCCCGCATGCAAGATTTGTTTTAGCGCCCCCACCCCACCAATAATTTTAACTGTTTTAACATTTATGATTATATGAATATTAAGTAAATTCACACAAAAAATTAGTAATAATCTGAAAGCGTATAAAATACATTGATTTTAATTTTATTTAGAAAATTGAAGCGATTTGACGGTTGACCATAATTAAATATTTTATATTTTCATGTAGTTCTAACATATATGTAATATTAATACTTGGGTTTTGAAACATAGCACTTATTTCATTAAACCCATTTTTATTTTTAAACATAACATTCATTCTTCATGTTAGATTTTTAAAATTTTATTTTAATTTTTTGTTTCAATATTTACAATATCCAAAATTGCATCTTATTGATATCGTAAAGCCAAATTGTATTCATGTTTACTTTCCCATCTGGTTTTGAAGATCAGATTGTTGTTTTGAAGTTAAATTTTTAACGTATTTTATTAAAAGATGCAAAGAAATTACATATTTCCTTTACTATATTGAAAACAAAACACAATTATATTTGTATCCGTATTATTTCTGCTTAATTAATAATTAAATTTAGTATGCACACCACTAGGCATAAAAAAGCTCACGAGTTTTGTTTCTAAGTACATTTTGCTTCGATTTTTCATATTTGCTCCATTTCCATAAACCTAACCACGCATGTCTTCAAAGTTCAAACTTAATCAGATGCAAAACATTTTTAACAAGTACAATTAAGTTTCTTGGCCTTATAGTCATTTTCTAAGCACTGACCTCTCATTTTTCATTTTTTCTATTATGATTTGTATCTATTTTTTTAACAAGTTTCGTTCAGCTCGCAATTTTTCATCAATGATGCCGAATAATTTAAACTTTCGTAGGTTTGCGCTTACGGTATTGAACACTAGATAATTTCTTTTTCAATTCCACATTAACTTCGATCGAAGAAAAATTTAATAAGCTCATTAAATAATAAGCAGAACAATAATTTACTAATTTGCATGAGTAATTAATTGTTTCTACAGATATCACATTGCAAACTGAATATGCTTTATGTTTCTACGTATCCATAGTTAAGTTAGATTGTTTATTATAATCTATTATAAAATAATAATATCAAAATACGAATAATAAATTATAAATTTCATTTCCAAATCTCGTTTTGGCGCCCCCTAAGGCGTGCGCCTGCAGGCAGGACCGGTTCTGCACGTGTTGAAAATTGAAATCTTTCAAAAAGTATAACAAATTCAGAAAGAATTAATATATAGCATGCGCGGTAAAGATACAATATCACGTTGGATTTTTCTACCCAATATAATTGCTTCAATAATGTTGCCTATAATTTTTATAATTTCGTATCATACTTTAACTGGCTTTTAGTATTTTAATAACTAAATTACATTTTTCTCACTAATAATTCAATATACATTATTACTTAAGTTCATATTTGAAGTGAATTAATTTGTCAAATTTTGTTCAGATGTGATCTATTCAACATACAATCAACAAAAATATTGCTGAGAATGGAGAGGAAAAAAGCGTGTGCACTATGATTTTTTTAATGTGCTCCAATTTACTTGATATTTGGAAATATGCTAATCCTAATCCTAAGTTCAGAAATGAAAACAATTTGCATTTCGTCACCACCCCCGCATTAATTGGATTATAACTCTTTTAATTCTGATTTTATCATAACTTGTAATACACTATCTTAAAGGTAATTAAATGAGCTACAACTTTATCTATCATAAATTTTACCGTAACTTTAAACTAACTAAACGGCGAAGAGTTAAAGGACACAAAAGACATTCTAGTTGGACAGCCGCGCACTCTTTAAAAACCATAACTCTATAAATATTTGTGTACAGAAAAATAATAAAAAGCAATAATTAGTCAGAAAAAGACCTTGAATTCCTATTTATATACCTTTATACATATCTATTATTCTGTCAGAGATATAATAATGAGAAATAGTTGTTTTTTTTAAAACATAGATTTTTTTTCATGCAATCATGAGCTTTTTGGAAATCGTTTGTACTAAAGTTGTGGTATTTTCTAGTATTCATCAAGATCCCTTAAACCAAGTTAATTAACCATATTAATTAATTTTGTTGGAAATGGCACTCATAAACTATTTGATTTTAATAAAAAAAACATTGTATGCGTCTTTTATCTGCATAATAGTTCACTCATTTTACATTCAGATGTACCAATTTTAAAGCTTATTTTAAGCACTATAAAATCACATTTTTATATCCAGCCTAATATTGTTCCTAGAACACTTCATATAACACCGGTTTATTAAGATTTTCGTTAAAATGTATATTTTAAAAAATATTTGCAAAAAACGATGAAAAACGCAAAAAAAACAAATTTTTAGTAGCCAGTAACTTGAAAAGTAATTTCTTTTTTGAAAAACATTTTTCTCTTCTAATTAGTTCTTTTATCGATATCCGTCGTTATTTTGAAAGAGATACAATTGCACCACTGAAAAGGGATGTCATCCCCCCGGAAAGTGGCAAAGAAGTCTAAATTATTTTCACTTTTAAACTTGAGAGTAAGATGAACCTAATTCCAAAATTTCATGCAAATTGGAGCAAATTAAAAATATTCAGACCTAAAACGCTCCATCGACTTGAGTAAATATTTCGTATCCAATGCCAAACATATTTTAATTTTTGACACAATAAAACTTCTAAATAATTTTTTGAATAAGTAAATTTTTTTGTATTGTGATTTAGTAAAGTAAGGCAAAACACGACTGCATTTAAAAGTTAAAAAATAATGATCTCAAACTAAATTATAGGCTAAGTTTGATGTGCGATCACTGACAGATGCATGCGCAGACTGCATCATCTGTCAGACGCATGTTGACTGTAAATCTTATATTACTTTAATTTTTGGCACATCTCAGCTGCTTTTCGGCAATTATAATGTAGGCATTACATTTTTCTTATTCACAATCATAAATATATTATATTTTAATATTGTCTTAGCCTATAAGCGAATGGAAATGTTTGGCAAATGACAGTCTTCATTTGTTTTTAATGTAAAACTATGCCTTAGATATTTTCAAGGTCAAACAATGATAAGCGTTTTTTTGTAATTTTTTCCATTTATTTCTACAAGCTAACTATATTTCTATGAATCAAACAATCTTAGAAAATTCCCCGAAAAAACTTTAGGTAGATCTATGAAAATCCGAATAATAGTTTAGGAAGATTAACCATTCATACGCTGTTACGGAAGAATTTTATTTATAAGATATATATATATATATATATATATATATATATATATATAAATCTCGTGTCACGATGTTGGTTTGCGATGGACGCCCAAACTACTGAACCGATTTTAAATTTTATTGGCTCATCGTGTGCATATATATCCAACTTAGGTTATAGGAAATTTTGAAAAGTAAATTTGAAATATAAATATATAATTTTTATAAATTTCTAAAAATTTTGGCAGAAAATGACCAAAAAAAAACAAAACACTAAAATGACAAAGGTCAAAATTTAAGGTAATTTCGATATATAATTTTTTTTAAAAAAAAATTGACATTTCAAAAAATAAAATTTAAAAACATGTACATATATAGAAATATCCAACATTTAAATCCAAATTTGATGAAATGCTATATTCAAAATCACTGTTTATAGTTTTAAATCTAATTAAAAATCAATGCTCAAAAATTTGATTAAATGTTGACATGTAAAAGAATTAAATGTCATTTGTCAGTATTTATGAAAATAATTATATAAATAGAAATACGATTTAGATTTAATTGATTAGCTTACCAAATTATTTTTGAAACCAAAACTTCATCAAAACATTATAGATCAGAGATCACAATAAAAAAGTGGCATATTGAATTTAAAATTAATCATAAACAAAATTTTGACATTTCACAAAAAAAAAAATTTAACGACTTACTTCAATAAGAAGCAAAGAAATTAATTATTCCAAGTTATGTTATAAGCAATATTGCCAAGCAAATTATAGATACAAAACATTATTGTAAAATAAATATTATCATATTATATTATATTTGGACCAAGAAGGAAATATTTTGACATTTATAAATTTAGTACATATTGGATATATGAAATTGACATTCACTATTTTTCAATTAAATGCAAATGTAAAAAATCAAATATTTATATAAAAAATTGTATATTTAGATAAAGATACTGCGTTGATTTAGACTAAAATTTAAATTATTATTTAATTTAAAAAAAAATTGACATAAACAAAATTAAAATAAACAAAACACTATGATGCGTTGGAATTATTTATCGGAGTGTAAAGAAATTTGTGTAATTAAAATATAATATTATTATTAATATATCAGTTAAGATATATTTTGATTGTCATCGCAAATGCTAATCTTACAGGAAATTGTTACCTCTTAAATGGAATAGTATAATATGAGGGTATCATTGGAATCTGACAAAAATAAACTAGACAAACTAAATATTATATCATATTATATTAAATTTTGACCAAAAAGAAAATATTTTGACAGTTATAATTAATTTGAAATAAAATGCAAATGTCAAAAATTAGATCTTTATGTAAAAAAATATTTATTTCCACAATATTCCTGTGTTGATTTAGCCAAACTTATAAATTTAACAATTATATAATTATTCATTGATGACTTAAAATAATTATTAATTTATTAACAAATAAATAATATTTGAAAGAAAATTTTATTGACATATATGACATGACAAAAGTATAATAAACAAAGAACTATGATGCGAGTGAATTAATTTTTGAAGTATGAAATGTCAAATAATTTTGAAAATTATAACAAGTTTTTAACTATTTGTCTATTGCACTTTTATTAATTTTTTAACAATTTAGGCATATTTTTTATGGCAAAACAACGTTTGCCGGGTTAACTAGTATATATATATATATATATATATATATTTATCTTATATATAAAATTTTTCTGTAATGTATAAACCTAAACGATTATTCGGATTTTGATAAACCTTCTGAAATTTGTTAAGGGAATTTTTTAGGATGTATGTGATTATACTAATTTAGGGTGCGTTCGCGTTGGACGCTTACGCGCTCTGAGCGCTCACGCTTATAAGCACAAATTTTTAGCGTTCGACTTGGCCGATAAGCGCTTAGAATCGATAACTAAATCCCGTTCGTTTTGGATATTGTGAGCGTCAATAAGCATCAAAATGGCGGCAACGGTAATTGTGTAAATTTTATTACTTTCTGGATCATTCAGCGGGATTATAAAGATTTTAGCAATTAATAAATAAATGAAATTTGGTTTGCTTATGCTTAATTCATATTAATATTAAAATTAAAATTTAAAATTATTTAATATTAATTAAATTTAAAATTAATTAATATTAATATTAAAAAATAATTGTGATATACAGCTTGGCATTTTTGCGGGGTTATAAAGAATTTAACAATTAATAAATAAATGAAATTTGGTTAGCTTATGCTTAATTAATAGTAATATTAAAATTGAAATTTAAAATTATTTAAAATTAAATAAATTTAAAATTAATTAATATCGATAATAATATTAAAAAATAATTGTGATCTACAGCTTGCCATTTTTGCGGAATTATAAAGAATTTAACAATTAATAAATAAATGAATTGACAGATAGTAAAAACAATTGACGCTCACGCTCACGCTGCCCTCCCTCTGTGGCGTGAGCATGGCCGGTAATCTCCGAACAAATGTAGATTACCGTGTTTTGAAATGGATTGGTATTTGAATAGTTCGAAGGATGGCGCTACGATTTCCAATTTCATTGATCTAGCAGCTGGCTTGTTGATCTACATTGATTTGATCGGCCATTTTCTATAAGTTGTCAAGTTGTCATCGCGTATTGTAGTTGAAATTTTCTGTGATTGTTTATATATAATTATGTTTTGGTGAATACTTTTTTCATTTATTATTAAGTTAAAATGATAAAGTGTTATGTGCCAAATTGTTATAACCCCAAATATAATAAAAAAATGCATGTCTTTCCGGCATAATTATCAGGTATGTATATAATGATGTATTATGCATATAATGAATATGTATCATCACAATACTATAAAAATGTTATATATATATATATATATATATATATATATATGTGTGTAAATATTTGTGTGTAAAAAGATGCTTTCAATTTGGATGCAGAGAGCGAATAATCTTTTAATGAATGACCTAACTCTTCGGTTTGTGGCACAAATCAACGATAATTTGAAATCGAAACCAAATAGAAGTGTCTCCTTTACGGCAATAACAAAATAGTTTTCAAGTCACTGGAGAATGCTCTGATACAGAACCAGAAGAACAATCTGCAACTCCAAGGACAAGGACAAGTAATTATAACTCTAAATACTTCAATAACATTTGCAAAAAAATATTAATAAATGAATCTTATGTTCTTAGGAGATGGAAGCCTAAACACCTTGAAAAAGATTTTTGCAGCACCTCTAAGATTGTGAAGTGCAGGTTAAAAGTCACCTATTCTGATACCAGTTTTCCGAAAAGGTATTTTTTCATACTAATTGCAGCAAAAATATTTAATATGATAATTACAATATCTTCAATTAATATGATATAACAATATATTCAATAGGAGTCCTTGATGGTAGCTGCAAATTGCCGCAGAATGCAATGATAAGGCGTAGGAGTGCCTTAACACCCAGAAGGTGTATGATACATCAAATTTTGTTTCGGGATTAAAATGCAATGCAATAATTTAAAGGATAAATTCCAACAGAGTATACAATGTTCTGAGAAGTTTTCAAACATTCCGGAAACTTAAAATGTAAGGGCAAGAATTTTGATAATGTCTCAATTAAGAGAGCATACTCAAAGACCAGACTGTTTATAAAGCGTAAGGGTTTAGTTATAGTAACTAAACCTCCTTGCAATAAAAACTGGATTAAAACGATAGATAGATTTGAGCTACAATTGGTATAAATTAAAAGTAGTTCAGGGTTTTGGTTACTTACGTTTAAAAAAAACCTTATACAGAAACTATTCAAAGATTTCGTCAAATATAACTTTATTAATGATTGATCAGATAGCAAAATAACTATTAAATGGAGAGATAATAAACAAGAATGTCTCGTAAATGAATTTTAATCCTAGGAATTTAGTTTTATCTCAATTTGGATACCAATATATATATGTTTTGTTTTTAGGATTATTTTGTTTGGAAAGTATTCATTCTTTTTTAAAAATGTGCTGTTCTTTTTATCCTTTTAAATTATTGCATTACTTGTCATTCCTTCTAAATTTGTCATTACATCATCAATACTCCTGCACTTTTTACTTCTTAGTTTTTAAGTTTTTAATATATTATTATTAGTCATTAAGTAATTAATATGAATAAGTTATTTCTAGAATATTAATTGAATAAGTACTTTAAAAATATGTCTGTAATATACTTTAATTAATAGTAGTCAGTTATTTCTGGTTAGTTTATAATTCTTCAAAAATATTTTGAAAATATATTTTGTATTTCGTATGTTTTGTTCTTATTTCAAATATTTTTTTTCAGATTTTTGGGCTGTATTGATTTTATGTACAAATGTAGAAGTAATACCAGGGGTTAATTTACATACTGTATGAACATGTGCTGCCATGTAGTGATCTATTCGTAAATTAAAATGAGTGTAACGTCAAATGGCCCGAGATAGCGATCTATTTATGCTTATTTATCTATGGGCGTGAGCATGTATGAGCGCAAAATATTTGCTACGAGCATCCTACGATGATGCTACGAGCGTACTTATGTGACACTCACAGCGCCAAGTCGAACGATGAAAATGACATGTAAGCGCGCTCACAGCGCGTGAGCGTCCAAGTCGAACGCACCCTTAGTAATATTGTAGAAATAAATGGAAACTAGTTGGTATTAGTATTTTTCCTTGAGGCAAGTTACATAAACTTCCCTATATGTGTAATTAATCGACTTAATCAATAAAAAACTAGTCGATATTGGTATTTGGCCTTGAGGCAAGTCACATGAACTTCCCGATATGGTCTAGCCATTTTTGGGAAAACGTCGATTTACGGCAAAAAATCTGTTCACACACACACACATACAAACACACATACTTTTTTCCAAATTTGGTCCCATTCGATCCAGAATGGCTTGAAACTTCGAGAAAACATAAAATTAGCAAATCGGATTATTTGATAAAAATATAAACTTCTCCTTCGGAAAGTTAAAAATAGCAAAAAACAACATATCATTGTTTGACATTGAAAACATTTTGATACACGAGAACTGTCATCCGCAAATAATGTCGATTCACTTGGAATTTGAATTCAGTTTAAGCGAGCCTAGACAATACTAGTATATAATATCCATATCCATATTTATGATTATGAATAAGAAAATTGTAACATCTACAATGTTATTGCCGAAAACCAGCTAAGATATGCTAGAAATTAAAACAATATGTGAAATGAAGATGAAATTATATAATTCAGTTTAATAAATAACACAATATTTCCAAAATTGCATACGCATTATTTTTTTAAACTTTTGCATGTTGTATTTTGATTTACTTTACTAAATTATTTAAATACAAAAAAAATATTTCTACTTATTAAAAAATTAATTTAGAATTTTGTTTTATGTGTCAAAAATTTATTTATTTTACCATGATCACGGGGTATTCTAATATTGTCTAGGATCATGATCTTAGATTGAAAAATGCTGTTTGAACTAGAATTTATAAATTAGTTCACCTATGATTTTAACTAAAGTAATAATCTTTATTAAATTATTAGAAAAAAATGTAATTAACAAATTGTAATTGCCAGAAAGTAACAATATAGAACGCGATTATACAAATTATAGACTATTACATATTATATAAATTATTGAAGCAATTATTTTGGTTGGAAATAACAAAGGTGATATTGTTCTTTTACCGTAGATACTATATTTTATCATTCTGAATTTCTTATATTGATCAAAAAATTCACAATACGTATATTAAAATATTGAAATATTCGAAACTTAAATTGTAGATGTGGGTACAGGACAACGTCTGTCGGGTCCTCTAGTATATATATATATATATATATATATATATATATATATATGTATATATATATTGCCAGTTTAGACCGCTGTGAACTAAATGACCTTAATTTTAATTGGAAACGCTGCTGCTCGATGTCAGGTTGTCTAATCGGAGACTTTTAGTTGTGAGCACTGTTGTTTAGTTTACGAGACCTTAATATAATTTTTAAGTATATTTAATTGTTTTACACATGGATGGGGTAAAAAGGACCAACTGAACTTTTACTCTGAAAAAGGTGTAAAAAATTCGCAATTTAGTTTGTATAATTCTTATAAATATTAGACAATGTCCTTCATTTTAAATTCGATTGATTAAATTTTGTGTATTTACTTTTCTGTAAACATATATATGTTACAGTATTTATAATAATCTATTTGAAAACATTTAATATTCCTCGAATATTTCATACGGTACGGAATATTCATTACAGTACGGAAAGTTCCAGCAATTTGCCATGAGGCATATTGCTGGAATGGATGCCATACACCACTACTTTTTTCCGAGAGTATTCGAAAAATTTGACTTTACAGTACTAAGTAATCAGATGTTCAAAGGATATATAATAATGTAATATTATAGAACTTATTAACTTATTAAAAAAATAGATACAAATTATAATAGAGAAAAATGGATAATGTGGTCAGTGTTTAGAAAATGGCTTAAAATTTAAATTAAAGTTATTACTACAGTAAAAATCTTAGTATATCTTTGTTAAATAATTTGTATCTCTTTTTGAAGTAAAACTTATTTATGCTTGACATGGGTATAAATCCGTACAAATGCAACGGAAATTGTTACGCCAAGCTGATGTGAGAGTAATTCGCTCTCGATGATATGATCTATATGGGTCGATTCTGATGCGTGACTTTATACGTGCGTACGTCACCGAAGACGTGCTTTATACGTGCGTACGTCACCGAAAGCCGAAACACCGAAGCATATTGTTCAAATCTCCGGTGTTATGTCAAAACTTTTTAAGGTTAAGTAGAAATAAATTGTGAGTTAATTAAAATGTCAGGTTCGGAAGAATATTTTATCCCGTCCCCCATAAATAATTGTAGTGCAAATGATCGCACGCAAATAATGAAACATGAAAAATCTGCGCTGCGTAAGAAATGTAAGTTTATTGAAGTAATTTGTATTATTTGAGTTTTTCGAGGTTACTATATACCTTTGAGGTTATTACTAAAATGGAAAATATTTTTACAAAAGATATGTTACAGTTTACAAAATAGTCAAAACAAACAAGCAGTCAATAATGAAGTTCTACAAACACAATTACATGATAAGTGAAATTGTGAAAACAATATTTCTTTATTGGAAATTTAAAGAAAGTTTTCATGTTTCTCTTTCATGATAGCTATGAAGGCTAATTTTAATCTACTATAATAGTAATTATAAATATTGATGCAGGTTCGAAGCCTCTTACAAACACTGAATGATCAAGATTACATCATCAAACAAAACAACTGCAGGAAAATAATCGGTTACTGTCAATTTATTAGAAAATCTTGAGCCAGGTATCAATTTAGATGTTAATGTCAACACCACTGACATAAGTAAGAATCAAAAAACGTTACAACTATACACATTTAAACATATTATTCTGTTATCTTTTTAGATGAAAGTACTGCTGTAACTTTTTCTGATACAGCCACTACATCACGTCAATTGCAAATTAATGATTCTGCATATAATGTGACTAATAATGTGACAAGAACTGATCTTTTGCAAGAGTCAAATGAAGTATTTGAACTTCCATATAAAGACTTTAATTTGTTTAGGAATGCACAAAAATTGTTTGAAAAACAATTTACAAATGATAGCTTTGGCTCTGTATGTTTTGTGGTTTCAAAGCGACTTAAAAATATTAAATGAAGCTCAAAAACAAATTCTCATTAATGGTTTTCTGAATATTGATTCAAATAATCGGGTTGGATGTCAAACTTGTCGAAAGGCATCAAATTCTGGTAAAATTCCCACTTTATGTAAATTTAATGAATTTGTATTTCCACTTATACCAAATTATCTACCTAAACTAGATACTGTATCTAAAAGGTTAATTTCACCTAGGTTGTGTTTCATGCAAATTAGACGATTGCGACATGCAAAGAAACAATTTAGAATATTTGGACAAATTATGAATGTGCCTGTTAACGGTAATAATATGGTTAATTTATTACCTCGTAATATTGATGATGATCATTGCATTAACGTTCACATAAAAAAGAAAATGATTCATAGATCAAGCTATGTGCAGGGCTTGATAAATAAAACAAATATAAAAGTATGGCTTAAATTTTTATTCATATTGCTAAATATAAGCTGTATATGAGAGTACTAATATTGTGGGATTCAGAATGTAGAATTATTCACATACAAATTATTTGAGATTTTGCTAATGAAGAACGAATGTGGAATATGTTTTTTCTTGTATTGCTCAATCGGGATGGAAAATATGGTTTCTTATATTGTAGAATCGGTATGGAATAAATAAACATACTCTTTTGTAAAATCTGCTTTTCGATATTATTAATTATATGTTATAATACATCTATTTATTCATACACATCTATTTAACTTTGTGTTTTATAAAGTTCTATGGAACTTTCATGCAGAGGCATATTAGATATATATATATATATATATATATATATATATATTAGAGATGGGTAACTCACTCCGGAGTTATCACTCCGATACAACTCCTCCCTCGGAGTGAATCCGAGTGGAGTCGTTTCACAGGATTTGTCATATCCGACTTCCTTAAACTGGTATTAAATCTTTTAACTTGTGCAGACATTTACTGTTGTTGGCGTTTTTGCCTTGGGAAGGATGCGGTCGCTTTCTCGCCTCACAGCTCACAGGCAGTTTTATGACCTTTTTAGGTATAAAATAATATCATTGTGTGTTTTCCAGAAAATACAAAAATATTACTTCAAAGATACAGAACAATGAAATTGTGTTCAAGTGTGAATAGCTCCAATGTATAATTTATTGAATAGTAAGGGGTCATATTTTTAACTACGAAAATTTTTGACCGTGAATGACGGCAAATAAGGAATACACATACCGAAAAGTACACGAAACGAAATACATTTAATCTGGTTTTTCCATAGCCTGAAATAACACTTTAGAGTGCAAAATTTATCAGTGATGTCAATAGTATTTAAGCAGCATAAAATATTTAGTATTATTTTATTACTTTTACACAATTATATAATTGTGTAAAAATAAGAATATGCTAATCGAACTACCTGATATAATATTAATTCTCGAATGGAAATAGTAGAAGAAAAATTTAGAAAGCAGAAGTATTATGTTTTGCTTTTATTACAAAGTTTACTACATATTTTTTATATAAAATTAATCCAAAAAATCAATTTTCTCATCAAGAGGAAATAATTAAATTGAATTTGATTCTCAAGTTTTGAGTTTTTACTTTGGTCAACACTGCTAAAATTACGAGTCATTGAGTCGATCATCTGGTCGACCGAAAAATTTTACAATCCGTCATTTATTTGTGAATTTTTTAGAAAAATTGTTTTATTGTTTTATTGATATTTATTCATAAATTTTCTTGTCGACTGATGCCTAGTAGACATTTTATAGCAAAAAATTACAAGCTAAGTTTTAGTAGGACTCCGTCTTTGACATCAGTTCTATCTTAATCTTCTCGACGATAGTAATAGTTTTTTTAATATTTTGAAAGTTACCAAGCAATCGAACAATAAACTTTTGTGTTAATGTGTATATTCTTTGTATAACAAAATCAGTGATTGCAAGTGATTAGTGAAATGGCAATGAGACGTAAAACCAGTACTATCTGGAATCATTTTTCCTTAAAACATGATAAAGCAAAGTGTAATTATTGTGCGGATTTTTTAAGCATTTTATCTTCAAATACTGGAAATTTAATAAGACATTTGAAAAGAAAACACCCCACTATATCGATTTATCCGGCAATGCGTCGCGAGACTGTATTATTGGATAATATGTTGGCGTTAAAAACTTCAGAAGCTGGTACATCAGATTCAAATCCAATTAATACAATGAAAAATAATTCTAATGTTATCAGTAATTATTTGCAAAATACTAATCCTTTATCCATGCGCCAAATTGCTGAAATAGATGCACAATTGATCAAGATGATTGCAAAAGAATATCATTCAATGCAAATCATTGAAGGGACTGAATTTAGAATGCTATTGAAGTTGTTAAATCCAAGATATAATGTACCGAATCGAAAAACATTGGCTAAAACTTTATTGCCACAGATGTATGAAAAAGAATTAAATATAGTGCGTGAAAAAATAGCAAAAACGACTTCCATATGCCTCACAACTGATGCGTGGACATCAATAACTAATGATAGTTATATGGCAATAACAGCTTATTATATAGGTGAAAATGGTAATTTATGTGTTAATTTATTATGCTGCGTGCAATATAATGAAAGACACACCAGTATAAATGTAAGCAGTTTCTTAAGAAATGAATTAAATAAATGGAATTTATCGGACAAAATTGAGGCCGTGGTAAACGATAACGCGCCAAATATAGTTGGGGCAATAAATATTGGAGGATGGCCCCAAATAGGTTGCTTTGCGCATGCATTAAATCGTGTCGTTTTATCAGGAATTACTGAAATACAAGTAATTATTACAAAAATAAAACAAGTGGTAGAATATTTTAAAAGAAGTTCACAAGCGCAAATAAAATTGTTGGAAATGCAAAAACAACTGAATTTGCCAGCGTTGAAACTGAAACAACATGTGATAACAAGGTGGAATTCAACGTACGATATGTTGAATCGTATTCACGCAATTAAGGAAGCTGTAATCGTAACAATAGCGCTTATTAGAAGTGATATTTTAATAAGTTCAAAAGAGTGGGAAATAGTTGAACACAGTTTACCTATTCTGAAAGCATTTTATGAAGTGACAACTGAAATATCTGGTGATAAATTCGTGACATTGTCTAAAATAATTGTATATTGTCGCATTTTATGTCAACATTTAGACTTTCATAAAGATAGAGAAACAATACCGATTATTAAAAAAATGGTAAAAAATTTAAATGATGCCATGCGTAAAAGGTTTTACGACAAATGTAACGTGGAATCAAATAAATTATATGCTGAAGCTACAATACTAGATCCCAGATTCAAGAAAAACGGATTTAGTGATATAACAAAATATGAGAAAGCAGTTGCAAATTTGAAAAAAAGTTTTGAAGAAAATTGTTTGGATCTCCAAGTAAAAAATATGACTAAACAAACGGAACATGTAACCGAACAATTGTCAGAATCTGTATGGCAATACTATAATTCCGGAAATTCCGTAAGTGAATATAGGTCGCATATAGCTGCAGGTGATATTGAATTAGATAGATATATTAATGAGCCAATAGTAAGTCTTAACGAAGATCCATTAAAGTGGTGGTACTCAAACAAACTAATTTATCCTAATTTGTATCAATTGGTATTGAAAAGATTAAATATCATAGCAACTTCTGTGCCTTGTGAAAGAATTTTTTCAAAGGCAGGGCTTACATTGACTGAACGAAGAACCAGACTAAACCCAAAGCATTTGGCTGAACTATTATTTATTGGCAGTAATACAGAATCTTCTGTTATTTAATATAAATTTGTCATCTTTAATTCATTTCAGGCTCAAAAAAAATATTGTATGTCATTTAGATTTGTGATATATAAATATAAATGTTTAATCTCAAAATTTGTAGATAATTTGAAAATAAAAATACAAATACACAATATAAATTTTATATGTTTTATTTGGTTTATTTTCTTGATAATTCAAAATATTTATTCTCACTTTCAGCATGCCACTTGGGATTTGCAAGCATGTAGAAATGCTTAAAATCTGACTTTTTATAATAATATTAACAAATATGTGTGAATTGTTTATAAAAGAATTTCAAATAATTAATGTAATTTGACAAATCCTTAGATACATAAACAACGCACTAGAGAACACATTTGTGTTAAGTATTTCGGTTTCTAGATTGTCGGAGTCGTGGAGTTGTTAAGCGGATATAACTCCTTCCTGAAGTGAGTCGATCCGGCTTCGGATATGATAAGCCCATCTCTAATATATATATATATATATATATATATATATATATATATATATATATATACATTGTCTTTAGAAAACAATTCTATCACCTCTACTCTTGACTCATTTAATTATTTAAAGGTTACTTGTAAGTTTGAAGATGACAATTCCATTAGTTTTTTAGACATTAAACTTATTAGACACCAAAACAATTATATTTTAACGCTGACTTTAGGTATAAGACGATGCGTCCATCTACCCTTTTCTGCGGAATCCCACTGTAGTTGCCATCGTCTTATGCTGTTTCAACGTTCTTCGTTTCTGAGATCATCAGCGCTAAGTGTCGTTGACCTCTTGCGTTGGTAAAGATATTGTCTTTCCTCAGCTAAGACTCTAAGAGATAGAGTCTCGGCAATGACACATACCGCTTCCTCAGATATTGTGCGAAAGCAGCATACTACCAACTTTCCTCCATGATTCTTGGAGCTCTAGTGCGTCTGCCCAAATAGGTATTCCATAAGTGAGCACTGACGCAACTACTGATATAAGTGTAAATCTTCTGCTCTGTTTGGTCCGCCGATGTTAGGCATCAATCGTGTAAGACAAGAGCTCACTACTGATACCTTGTCACTTACTTGTTTTATATGCTGCTTAAAATTTAGTCGGGCGTCAAGCATCACTCTCAAGTATTGGATGTAAGTTTGTGATATAATCTCTTGTTCACCGACTTTCAGTTTAATGGCCTCCGTGGTTTTTCTGCTGGTGATGAGTACTGCTTCCGTCTTTTGTTTAGCTAGTTGAAGACTAACAGTATCCATCCACCGATTTAATTTCACGAAGGTAATGTCGAAAATATGACGTATTTCGTCTGCATGTTTCGCAACGATCACTACGGCTACTTCGTCCGCATATGCCACTAGTTTGGTGCGTCTTGGGATCTTTAATCTCAAAAGCCCGTCATACATAACATTCCACAGATGTGGTCCAAGAACTGAACTTTGAGGAATACCTCCGGTGATATTATATTCTTTTGGGCCGTTCATCGTGTCGTACTTTAGAACCCTATCCGTAAAATAGCTTGCCACTATTTTACATATGCAACCCGGTACATTCTTTTCTTCAAGAGCTTGCATTATGCAGTCCCAATTTGCGCAGTTGAAAGCGTTCCCGATGTCTAGTGTAGCTAGAAGGCAGTACTCTTTTGTACCTCCCTTCCATCTTGTTCCTTCGATTGCTTTTTTGGCCGTATCGACAACTAGCTTTATTGCGTCCAGGGTTGATTGTCCTGTTCAGAATGCATACTGGTTGTCCGCCAGAAGTGGGTCAACGACTGCCTCAATTCTTTGGTGATTTATTTGTTCCAATATCTTACCAGCCGTGACTAGAATGCAGAGTGGACGATAAGATGATGGCTCTTCTAGTGGCTTATTTTTTTTAGGGAGAAGTACAAGCCGCTGTTGCTTCCACTTTCTGAGAAAAGTCCCTTCTTTCAGGCATGCGTTGTAGATGTCTAGAAATAGCGACAGCGCTGCCTTAATAATGGTTTTCAGTGCAATGTTAGGAATACCATCTAATCCTGGCGCTTCATTATTTCTTATACGGTTACATGCCTCCATTAACTCTTCTTCAGTTCCCATTCAGTTTATTTGATGCCAACTGGTAGCTGAAACTGCGTTGTTGTGGAAACAGAGCAGTTACAACTTTCTGAAGAAAATTAGGAGACGTAGGTGACTGCACTTGTTGCTTTTTCAGCAGTGTCATAACCACCTTATAGGGCCTACCCCAAACGTCTTTGTCCACCTCACAAATGAGATCTTTCCAGCATTTTTGTTTACTTTATTTGATGGCCTTATTCAATTTTCGACGAGATTTTTTGTACTCTGCGATTAGTTCCTCGCTGTTAGGTCGCTTATAGCCACTATAGAGCTATTCTTCTTTTTTGTGGCATTCTTTACGAAGGACACTGATGTTATCATTCCACCAATAGACGGATGGTCTCAAATTTATGCCACCCTTTCGGGGCATACTGGCATCACAAGCCTGGGTTATTCTTCAGGGTTTTGGTCCGGTCTTCCGCGCATCCAGTGTTGATCGGGTTACCGTCAAGGGCTATTAGCAATGCATCTCGGTCAAAAGATTTTGCTTTCCAACCAGCACAGTTAACCTGCTTGATAGGTCTTTCAAGATTCTGTTTGGACGATATTTCCCAAAGTATTGCATTGTGGTCGCTGGCTGTATACATATCAATCACCCTCCAGTTACAGTTACCACTGACGAGACTAGTGCTGACAAAAGTGAGGTCTATAATCGAGCTTGCGTCGCCTTTGGCGTGGGTCGGCGTATTGCCACTATTGAGCAGGACAATGTCTAGTTTACTAAAAGCTTCCAGTATTGCTTTTCCTCGTGCGTTTGTGTACTTGCTGCTCCAGTCTACTGCCCAGAAGTTGAAGTCTCCGGCTATCGCAACTGGATGATGTTGCTTAGCGTCCTCGGTCAGTCGGTCCAAAAAGTCAGTGAATTCCACAAAATTGGACCAAATGACAGCTTTTGTGGTTGTGTCCGCTTCCCATAGTTCGCCAGTTAGATGCTTGTATGACTCTATATGTGTGTGTGTATGTGTGTGTGTATGTGTGTGTGTATGTGCGTGTAAGTGTGTGTGCGGAAACAAATTTTCGTCGACGATTTCGGGAACACGGATTTGAATAATTCAAAAAACACTCGATTTGTATTGATAAGGAGACGTGCTGATTCGTTTTTGGCGAAGGCATGTCTAGCCATTTCGAAGATATGGGGCAAAAAGTGCCAAAAACGGTGACACAGTTTTTAAGAGAACGGAGCGTCCGATTTGAATAATTCATAATCAATAACATTTTACTTGTATTGACAAGATGAAGAACTGATCAAATTTTCATAAAGGCAGGTCGAGCGGTTTCGGAGATCTGCCATTTGGCGGTCAAAAAGAATCATTAGACATATGCACATCAAATTATTAAATATTTTATAGAGATTTTAACAATATTAATAAATTTTGTTTACAATCCTATGAGTTCCGTATTAATGTTTATCCGTTGGACGGCGACGCGGCGCTTACGAGCTTCGATATTTTGTCTCTATGCAGTTAAAGCAGTATGATTTCTTTGGAAAAAAGTTCAGAATTTCCAAAATATTTCAAAACAAATTTTTCTTCAAAAAGTCTATTTTTTTTTTCAAAAAAAGTAAATTTTTGACAAAAATTTATAGTTTTTCAAAAATCTATTTTTTTCAGAGTATTTTTTTTTCAAAAATGTTAATATTAAAAAAAAAATTGGTACGGGAAGTTCCAGAAATTTGCCTTAAGGCATGCCTTATTATTAACTTCCCTTAGGGAAAGTTATTGTAATGGGCCGAAAATCGAAATTGAAAATTTTTACATTTCTCGACGTTTTGAAGGTTTCTGAACATTTTGGTATACCTCAGAAAAAATGGATGTGTGTGTGTGTATGTATGGATGGATACAAATTTCCAGTCACGTTTTGGGGCGCACGGGTCACCCGATTTAAATGGTTCAAAAAGCATTCGATTCCTATTGATAGGGAGATGTGCTGATTAGTTTTTGGCAAAGGCAGGTCCAGCAGTTACGGAGATGAAGAGCAAAGAGTGCAAAAAGTAGAAATCGAGTTTTTGAAAGAACGGAGCATTCGATTTGAATGATCTGAAAAAGATTCAATTAGTAATGACTGGGAAAAGTGTTTATTAGTTTTTGACAAAGACAGGCCCAGTTATTTCGAAGATACGGAGCTAAATGTGTAAAAATAACAGTTTTTGAGAAAACTAAGCGTCCGATTTAAATGATTCAAAGAACTTTCTGCTTTTCTTAACAAAATAATTGATTTTGGAAAAAAAAATTTTTAGTTTCAACTTTTTTTTTAAATTTTTTTTTCGAAAAAAATGTTTTTGTATATCGAACTTTTAACAAATAATTTCAACTTTGCAATTCAGTTTATATAATTCTTATAAATATTAGACAATGTTAAAATATTAATAATAATCTATTTGAAAACATTCAGTATTCTTCTTAGAACATTTCGTTGCGGTACGGGAAGTTCCAGCAATTTGTCTTAAGGCACGATGTCATACACCCCACTAGTTTGCTTTTATTTTATATTAAATCATCATACTACGGATATCATTTTAATGTAATAATATCCTTTGGAATCTTATTTATTTAAATTTATGTTATTATTTATCATTATTGCTGGATGTTAATTATTTAACAGTTGTAATAAATAATGTAATTAAAAACAAATATATATAGCTATATAACAATCCGGACTAAACTATTAAAAATATTATATTATATTAAACATTTAAAACTTTAAAATGGCTGTACGGTTTGGGCCCAGTTGCATAATTTTATATTCATTAGTACTTATAAAATATTTTCTAGATTATATAATTATTTTATTTATAAATTTGAAATAGATCAAAAGGGACATTTTGACGAATAACTTATTCCCAGATATAACAGACCACTTCTTAAATAAAAAGATTTGGTTGATAATATAACTTTAGAACACACACCTGTAAAAATGTCAATGCACAAAATTACAAGTTCTCTGGAATAAAATATTTTGAAAATTGATTATAATGCTCGCATTCAATTAAATGTATCAACAGTTTGGATACTAGAACAAGTATAGCAGAAAAATGATTTACTACAATTTTGAAGGAATTCCTTCCGAACGATATGTCAAAATCTATGCATTTTAGACACAGTCAGGTATCGTTCATGTTTTATTAAATCAGTCTACATAAACGGTAATCTTTGAAAATCCATATCGAAAGGATTTCCTTTTGTTGTTAGTTTTTTGGGTCGTGAGCACTGTGATTTAGTTCACGAAACCTTAATATAAATTTTAACTACACGATATTTAATTGTTTTATAAAATGTAATGTTGATTTTGAGTGAGATTCAACAGTTTTCTTTATATTACCACTTTAAAAACTCACATCTGTGTGGGGCAAAAATGAACAACTGAACATTGACCACGGCTAAAGACTAAAAAAGACTTAGATTGAATTATACAATATTTTTATAGAAAAAGTATAAAACTTCCAGTTTGATTGTATTAACAAAATATGGACAAACGAATATTGTTATTATGAATAATATAATTCATTATTATACAAGTAGACTTTCGGGTTTATTGTGTTTATAATACATCATTATGTGTACCATTCAAATAACACATCCTTATACTCCTAAAATAAAGTATTCTTTTTTTTATTCTCTAGAAATTGTTTAGAAATGCCTTACTTAGCAAAACAACGTTTGCCGGGTCAGCTAGTATATATATATATATATATATATATATATATATACATATAGAATTTTAAAAGTCAAATCAAGTAATCAAAATATTTCAAATTCTGAAAAATAAGAAGAAATGGATCTGTCAAGTGGTAAAAAAATTGTTCAAATATTAAAAAAATCAGACTTAATTACATTAATTAAATTTTCATAGCTGACAAAAAGCAAAGAAGAAGAAATTCTCTTATTTACTCCTTGTGAATTTGAAAAACTGAAAACAGATTCAGCAAACCTTTTTAGGTCAACATTTTGTTCAATATTTAAAATAATGGGATTGTTTAAATCAAAAGTGTGTTTAAAATTTGCATATGTTCAGATAACATCGTTTTGTATTGATTTTTATTTTTTGAATTATAATTATGTTGAAGCATTTTCTTAGATATATATTGTGAACTCTCTCCAATATAGAATTTTTCACAATTATTACAATTCACTTCGTAAACGGAGTCAACAATTCTATTATGTGGTGCTTCGGATTTTAAAGAGGTATACAAAGAATTTATAAAGAAGTATTATTAAATTTGGAAACTAAAAGTAAACCTTCTTCAAAAAATATCTTTCTTCAAAAATAAGTAAAACTGCCTAAAAATGGTATAGAAATAATACCTTTATATTTATTTAGAGAAGATGTAGAATTAAGTAAACTAGTATCACAAGTAACAAAAGGTTATTATTATTAATGTTTATTTTATTATTAATTAAATATTCAATACGGTGAAACGTTTTTTATATACGTTTTTTATTCTTCATAAAAGGATGTTCGTATAGTTCTAATATAGTGTGTTTTGTGTGACCGCATTTTTTCGTTCACGTTTTTGGACGCACAGATCAACCGATTTGAATGATTTAAAAAACATTCGATTCATAATGTTACAGGGGGATGTGTTGATTAGTATAGACATGTCCAGCCGTTACGGAGACACAGAGCAAAGAATTTAATTGTTTTTTTGTATATCGAAAATAATTCCGATTTTAATTTTAATTCTGGCTAAAGTTCTAAAGCCATCTGTATACTTTAAATAAATAATTTTAACTTTGTAATTCAGTTTATGTATTTTTTATAAATATTAGACAATGTTTTAGTATTTATAATAATCCATTTCAGAACAATTAATATTCATCGAACATTTTGTTATGGTACGGGAAGTTCCAGCAATTTGCTTCAAGGGACGATCTATACACAACTAGTTATCATAAGTTTTGAGTGAAACCAGAAAAATGAGCTTAATATTTTTTAACCTTTCTCGTGCGCAAATATTGAAACAATTAATATGTGCTAACAAGCGAAGTAGATTATATTCAAGTTCAGATATTCGTTTAATTACATTGAATACATTTTGCCACACTCTAATATAATTGTTGTTTAAATATAACTAATGAAAACTAACGTCAAGTAGATTAGAGTATGTAAAATGATAATTAACATGTATGTCCAAGTTTGCCGTTCCAAATACATATTTATGATAATTGCTTCTAATTTCAGAATATTGGTCTACTATTTTGGTAAACTAAGAACTAAGTTTTAATTAAATACAAGATATATCATATTTTCTACATCTTGAGTATTATTGTAATATCAAATTAGTTGTGAATGGTTTCGTGCCTTAAGGCAAATTGCTGGAACCTCCGTACCAGAATTAAATATTCGAGGGAAGAAATCAGTAAACATTAAATATTGATTAATGATTAATAAAATTTTTTTAAACATTTTCAAAAAGATAATTATAATCACTATACATTTTATCGTTCATAAAATATACAGTGACGATCTTATTGCTCAAAAAACTTGAGAAGGTTTACATTAGCAAGAGGTGCCGAATGAATCTGAGGATACATTTAAATATAAACATTATAATATATATATGTAAATATATACATTATCAATCTGAATTATAAAATTGAAATTTATATTTGAAGTATAAAGCTTTGTATATTATACAAATTTTGAACATTTTTTTTTTGAAAATTTTGAAATTTGATTGAACCGTATAAGTAAACTTTAAAAATTAAAAATCTTGGTTTGGAACCAAATAAAATTGTAACAAAATTAATACATTTTTCAAAATATTCCTCAAATATATGATAAATTGATGTGCATATGTCTAATGATCATTTTTGACTGCCAAATATCATTTTTTTTACTTTTTTCCCTGTAGCTCCAAACCCGCTAGGCCTGTCTTACTAAAAATTTCATCAATTATTTATTTTGTCAATACAAGTAAAATGTTTTTTCAATCATTTAATTTGGGTACTCTTTTCTCTCAAAAACTGGACCTGTCTTCACCAAAAACTAATCAGCACGTCTTATCGTCAGTAGAAAAGAAATCGAATGTTTTTTGAATCATTCAAATCCGTTGATTCATGCGCCCAAAATCGTGAATAAATATTGTATCCAAACATACACACACATGCACCGATTTTTTCTAAGGTATGCCAAAATATTCAGAAACCTTTGAAACGTAAAAATATGCAAAAAATTTCACTTTCGATTTTTTGCGATTACTTTGACCTACGTTAACTAGTTGAAAGTGGCATTTTGCTTCAAGGCAAGTTATAAAAACTGTTCGTTATATGTTAATGTTAATTAAAATTTTCTCATTTAACCGAAATTGAGATTTATATTAAGTGCATTTTGCTTCAAGGCAAGTTATAAAAACTGTTCGTTATATATAAAAATTTTCTTTATAACCGAAATTGAGATTTATATATTTAGATAAAATTTGCAACCTTTTCTTTCAAAAATAAAGTTTTTGATTTCACTTAAATCTGAACATCGCCATTTCCAATTAATATCTTGCAATCACATTTGAATTCTGTAATTATATTAATTATAGTGCACAGACACTAGCTTGTTAACACTTGCGTAGTTATAGTAATGGGTCGAAAATAAAAATGAAAATTTTTGCATATCTTCACGTTTTGAAGGTTTTTGAACATTTGAACATTTCTAGTTAACTTCCCGTAAGGTAAGTTATTGTAATGGGCCGAAAATCAAAATTGAAAATTTTTACATTTCTCGACGTTTTGAAGGTTTCTGAACGTTTTGGCATACCTCAGAAAAAAATGAATGTGTGTGTGTGTGCGTATGCATGTATGGATACAAATTTCCAGTCACGTTTTCGGGCGCACGGATCAACCGATTTGAATGGTTAAAAAAACATTCGATTCCTATTGATAGGGAAAAGAGCTGATTAGTTTTTGGCGGAGGCAGGTCCAGCCGTTTCGGAGATACGGAGCAAAGAGTGCAGAAAATAGAAATCGAGTTTTTGAGAGAACGGAGTATCAAATTTGAATGATCTAAAAAACATTCATTTAGTAATGATTGGGAGAAGTGTTTAATAGTTTTTGACAAAGGCAGGCCCAGCCATTTCGAAGACACGGAGCTAAATGTGCAAAAAATGGCAGTTTTTGAGAGAACTAAGCGTCCGATTTAAATGATTCAAAAAACTTTCTGCTTGTCTTAACAAAATAATTGATTTTGGAAAAAAAATTGTATATATATATATATATATATATATATATATATATATATATATATTGTTCCATTTTTTTTGTATATCGAAAATAATTCAGATTTTATTTTTATTTGACTAAAGTTCTAATATAACTTAAACAAATAATTTTAAATTTGCAATTCAGTTTATATAATTCTTATAAATATTAGACAATGTTACAATATTTATAATAATCTATTTGAAAACATTCAGTATTTCTCGAACATTTCGTTACGGTGCGGGAAGTTTCAGCAAATTGCCTTAAGGCACGATGCCATGCACCCCACTAGTTTATATTAATTGCGTTTACGTTGATGAGAAGAATTACTTACTATTAAAGAATAACTTATTAGAGGATTTATTGTTGTCATTGTAGTTGTTACAATTAGCCCAAAAAACGGGGTGAGTTATTACAGAGCACTTTTTCTAGAAAACGCTTAGGTTTGAAATAATAAACAGTAGTTATGGATTTTTTTTATTCAGTCGAAAAATAATTACTTATGTGTGTGCGTCTATAAAGTAATATTGGAATGATGGAATGTATTATACATTTTATCTTCAAACATTATCATTAAAACATTTATTTTCATGTTTTCTAAATATCATTCGTGATGCATAAAAATGCCAAAAAGTTATTTGACAACAACGACTTGACAGCAAGACTATCACATAATAATAATCAATTTCTTACCCTTTGCTAACTTTGGTGAATCTAAAAGGTACGTAATCCACGTTAGCAAGTGTTTCGCAACTTTTATCTGGCTCTATATAAGAATATGGCGCCATGACCATCTCAATAAATTGAACACAATATATATTATATATTTATATCAAATAATAATAGAATTACTTGTTACACTTTAACGTAAAAATTCGAGTATTTTCAGATTTGTAAGAATAACGTTCGCCGAAGAATACATCGGAACTAATAGAATCACCTGTACGTAAACTGACTTGTCTAACTCAATTAACATGCTATTCTTGTATGTGATTACTTTAATTAAGAAACATTTCTGTAAAAATTAGGATCACTTATTTTGCAAACATGATGGAATAGCAAGCAAAGTGTTTTTTAGATATTTACAAAACTGAGGACACATGAATATGTTGGCATTGATATTGTTTTTAACTGGTATCATTTAAAAACCTGATAATAAATGACATCTTTATAACAAACTATTCTTTGTAATAACAAATTATTTACTTATGACGAAGCCTATATATATATATATATATATATATATATATATATATATATAAATGTATATATATATATATTATATAGCCTATACATATATATATATATATATATATATATATATATATATATATATATATTGAAGTATGTGAGTTTGGTGTTGATTTAGTAACACCAAGTAAAAAGAAAACTAAAGTAGTTTTGAAATACTTTATTTGAATTTTTTTACTGTGTTCCGAATTGCATAAAATTTTGGAATTAGGTTCATCTTAACTTCAAGCTGAAAAGTGAAAATAATTCGGGTTCAGCCACCCCCCCGGGGAGGTGGTTGCGACCCCTTAATAAATAAGTGGATATTGAGCCGTTTTATAGCTAGAAAGCGTTTTTAATATTGAAGGATATAATTAAAAAATATTTTTTAATACATTTACCTTGCAATAAAATCATTTTCAACCCGTGAAAACAACCCTTCAAAAAACCTCTAAATTGAAAAAAAACACTTAAAAATAAATTTCGGTATGATATAATAAGAATTACGTATAAAATAAATAATATTTTATGTTTTCTATATTATCTTTTCTCAAATTTTTAACCCCTTTTAGACCTTTAAAAACAACCCCTTGATGAAAAATTTTTTGAAAAAAATATTTTGAAATTAAAAGAAATTTAAGAAAATCAAAATGATATGAATGTTATTTCAATTTCTCGAAAATAAACCATACCCATAATTTGTTCAACTCTTGAAACTACCCTTTAATAAAAACAGTTAATATAACACTAGTACCTAGTATAATTTTGTCTATACTCGTATATTTATTGTTCTTGTTACTGCAATTATTAAACTTTCATTTGACTGTAGTGATATAAAACTATATTAATTTATTTAACACGTAAACCTTTTAGCCATAATATACTTTACTATAATAATAAACCGCAAAACTCTGTACCATAAAGATAGATACATTTCATGATCAATATAATAATACAAAATTTTGTGGTTGCCCCCTCCCCCCCGAGATATACGCTAAACCAATTAATTCATATTATTTCTAAATATACGTTTATAATAAAAATACACATAAGCATATATATATATAAGTCAATAGTTTTGGGCACCAAATACCTCTTACTTATACATTGCTCGAAATATGGACATAATTCGACAAAAATGCGATTAGTTTTCCAGTCATAACTCTTTTAATTTCGACTCCATCACAATTTGTAATATAACATTTGAAAGGTTAATAAAAGGGCTACAACTTGTTTCATCATAATTTTTTTTCGTAACTCCTCTGCGCGGCAGCGTACTCTTTAAACAATCACAACTCTGTTAATTTTTGTGTCAAAGAAAAATAATAAAAAACAATAAGCCAGAAAGATCCCATTGATTTTTAACTTCCCGAAGGAGAAGTTTATGTTTTCATCAAAAAATCCGATTCGCTAATTTTATGTTTTCTCGACGTTTCAAGCCATTCTGAATCGAATGAGACCAAATTCGGAAAAAGTATGTGTGTGTGTATGTGTGTGTGTGTGTGTGTGTGTGTGTGAACAGATTTTTTGCCGTAAATCGACATTTGTCAAAATTAGACTTTTGATCGACGTTTTCTCAAAAACGTCTGAACGGATTTCAGAAATTTAAAAGCCATTAAATGTATCTCAGTGAGGACTATCGTTTGTCAGTTTTGTGCGACGATCTGTCAAGCCGTTTCTTTGTAATTTGAAAAAAAGTGTTAAACTTTTCGTCCACATTTAAGCTCATCCTACCGAACCGATTTTAAAAAATCAAAAACTGTTCGAAAGATATTGGTTGGGAATGGTACTGATTAGTTTTAGGTGAAAATTTACCGAGCGGTTTTCTTGTAATTAACTGTTGAAAAAAAAACTTAAGCCGATTTTTATGGAATTTTTTTAGCGGTCTTATAGAACTTACTGAAATATTATGGCCTTACGACAAATAGTTTGATTTTAAAAATTCATCAAAGTTTGAGAAAATGAGTAGCTCTTTTGACATTTGTTAAAATAAAAATTAGACTATTTACTTGGTATAATGATAGAGTCTTGAACATAATAAACTATTGAAGTCCTGGAAACTGGTTCAATTATAAAAATTATTGATTTTTGAAAATTTGCTTTTAGAAAATACTCCGAGTCAAAGTGTTCGTTCGTTTTCAATTATGTGTAATAAATCCACTCGGAAAACTTTTAATAACTCATAAATTAATTTATTTTTTATTGATTAAGTCGATTATTTAAACATATCGGGAAGTTCATGTAACTTGCCTCAAGGCTAAATATCAAACCAACTAGTTATCTATATGTTTTTATACGTATCTTTTATTCTTTTTGATATATAATGAGAATAAATTTGATTTTTAAAAAAATCGGAAATTTTTTTTTTATAAAATCGTGAGTTTTCTGAAAATAGTTTGTACTGAAGTAGTGAATCTGCCAGAATCCATCAAGATGTCTATAATGAAGTAAATTCTAGATGGAATGTCAATTACTTTAATTCTGATGGAAATGGCGCTCATTAAACCATATTTTTTAAAAGGAAAAAAACATCGTATATGCTTCTTATTTGCATTATAGATCACTCATTTTACACGCAAAAAACTTGCAATAGCACTCATTTTAAAGCTTATGTTGAGCACTAGAAAACCCAAATTCACCGAAAATGTAAAACCTCGCCACTAGATGGCTTTAAATACAACAATTAAATCTTGAACAAAATACAAAACGACTTTGCCCTTTCAAATCTCGCTTAATATTATTCCCGGAACACTTTATAAAACACCGGTTTATTAACTTCGCGTAGGGTAAGTTGTTATAATGGGCCGAAAATCGAAATTGAAAATGTTTGCATTTCTCGACGTTTTGAAGGTCTCTGAACATTTTGGCATACCTCAGAAAAAATGGATGTGTGTGTGTGTATGTATGTACGGATACAAATTTCCAGTCACGTTTTTGGGCGCACGGATCAACTGATTTGGATGGTTCAAAACACATTCGTTTCCTGTGAATAGGGAGATGATCTGATTAGTTTTTGGCAAAGGCAGGTCTAGCAGTTATGGAGATAAAGAGCAAAGAGTGCAGAAAATATAATTCGAGTTTTTGAGAGAACGGAGCATCCGATTTGAATGATCTAAAAAACATTCAATTAGTAATGATTGGGAGAAATGGCTATTAGAGAGAACTAAGCGTCCGATTTGAATGATTCAAATAACTTTCTACTTGTTCTAACAAAATAATTGATTTTGGAAAAAAAATGTCTCAATTTTTTTTTTCAAATGTTTTTTTCAAAAAAAAATTTTTTTTTTGTATTTCGAAAATACAAAAATATTGTAACATTGTCTAAGATTTATAAGAATTATATCAACTGAATTGCGAAGTTAAACATATTTGTTTAAAGTATGTTAGAACTTTAGTCAGAATTACGATTAAAATCTGAATTATTTTCGAAATACAAAAAAAAAAAAATTGAAAAAAAAACATTTGAAAAAAAATTTTTGAGACAATTTCTTTTCCAAAATCAATTATTTTGTTAGAACAAGCAAAAAGTTCTTTGAATCATTCAAATCGGATGCTTAGTTCTCTCTAATAGCCACTTCTTCCAATCATTACTAATTGAATGTTTTTTAGATCATTCAAATCGGATGCTCCGTTCTCTCAAAAACTCTATTTCTATTTTTTGCACTCTTTGCTCTTTATCTCCATAACTGCTAGACCTGCCTTTGCCAAAAATTAATCAATGTTTTTTGAACCATTCAAATCGGTTGATCCGTGCGCCCGAAAACGTGACTGGAAATTTGTATCCATATATACATACACACACACACATACACACACATCCATTTTTCTGAGGTATGCCAAAATGTTCACAAACCTTCAAAACGTCGAGAAATGCAAAAATTTTCAATTTCGAATTTCGGCCTATTACAATAACTTACCCTACGGGAAGTTAATAAATTCCATTAGTTTGTCTATAATCTATATTTTGTCAACACAATCAAACTGGAAGTTTTATACACTTTCTATAAAAAACATGGTATAATCCAATTCAAGTCTTTCTTGGTCTTTCGACTTATTGATTACGTTTCAAATTTTTCAGATTCTTTTTAGATTCTGGAAATAGTGTGTAATTGTAAATAATATTACTGAGCTTATAAAAATAATTCAAATTTCTGCGAGGAGAGATAAAAAATCAATTAATTATTTCTTCTTTATCCTGGTTTTTAAAAAGTTTCAAGTAACATTCCATGAATTAAAGTGAATTTAATAAAAAGTATATATGTAGAGCAGGGCGAGGCACGAAGGTCCAATTTGACTTTGAGCAAATATTAATGATATTATATAAATCAAACCAATTATATCACAACAAATAACACATTTTAAACGAACAATTATCTCACTACGTTCAATAAAACTGTCAGCTACTTCATCATTGTAGAACACCTTTCTACTTTGCTGTCTTTAAAAAATTTGTTATCTAGACTTTTTTACCCTATAGGCGGAGTAACTTGTAACGGCCAGGTGGCAAACAGGTTTAATGTCTTATTTTAATTTTAAAGGTATTTTACAAAACAATTACATTTTTAACTAACGCTAAAAAACTACCAACAGAAAAAAAATACTTTTATTATGGATTTTCAAAGATTACCGTTTATCTCCCGATAGCAAAGTCATAAGAATCAAAGTTGTAGTTGGTTATACATCTTTTTTCCTCTACTTGCAAATATTGTTGTTAAACAATGCTTAGCTTTAGTGGTTTTTGACACATTGGTGTTGGACTTTTTTAACCCCGGACTTTCATATATTTGTATCTATTCTTCGATAAATTCTGGGAAATTATAACTGGGAAAATGTTATTCGACAAAATGTCCCTTTGATCAATACCAAATTTTGGTTCTGAATTTAAATAATATGAATAAAAAATAACATAACCTAGAAAATGTTTTATAAATACCAATGAGTATATAATTATACAAATGAGATCTTTCAGAGCACCGCGTTTGAGAAAAATATGCCGAAAAGTGCATTTTCATATTAACATTTCGAAAAAGTTGATATTTTGAGTCTCTAGTAACACTTGCGGCCTGTTTACTAACGTTTTTGTATATAAATAAAACTACAAACAAAACTACTTACTACAATTTAATCATAATTAAATAATATTCACGTAAAACGTAAAACATCCTATTAAACGTAATTGAACATCATCACCGTCCATTGTTTTATTTAAATTACGCTTCTACAAAAATTTTCAAATAAAAAATGTAAAGTTTTTACGCAATTTTGAAATAATAGCTCACCTTTCCGACCATCTCTGGATTGGCACGAATTTTTCAAGACTAAGACTGGCCAAATTAGTTTAGCCGTTTTCGAGTTTTACTAAGACATTTGAAAGAGAGCTCCATTTATATATATAAGATAATCTATTTGAAAACATTTAAAATTCCTCGAACATTTTGTTACGGTACGGGAAGTTCCAGCAATTTGCCCTAAGGCACGATGCCATACACCCCACTAATTAAGATTTTTATTGACATTATTTTGTTCATTACATGACTTCCGTTAAAATGTATATTTTAGGAGATATTTGCAAAAAAAACGAAAAAAACGCCAAAAATATATGAATTTTTAGTGACCTTTAACTTTAACTGACGTATAAATAGTGAATGAATTGTGTTTACGTAATTTTTGTGAATGTGTAAAAAGACTGGTAAACATATGTTTTTAGTAAAATAATAAAATATCTAGTGGTGTGGGTGGCATCGTGCCTTAAGGCAAATTGCTGGAACTTCCCGTACCGTAACGAAATGTTCGAGGATTACTGAATGTTTTCAAATAGATTATTATAAATATTGTAATATTATATAAACTGAATTGCAGAGTTGAAATTATTTGTAAAGTATATTAGAACTATAGTCAGAATTAAAAATAAATATTTTCGATATACAAAATAAAAAAAAAAAAAAAAAAAAGGGACATTTTTTTTTCCAAATCGATTATTTTGTTAAGACAAGCAGAAAGTTCTTTGAATCATTTAAATCGGACGCTTAGTTCTCTCAAAAACTGCCATTTTTTACATATTTAGCTCCGTATCTTCAAAATGGCTGGGCCTGCCTTTGCCAAAAACTAATAAACACTTCTCCCAATCATTACTAATTGAATGTTTTTTAGATCATTCAAATCGGACACTCCGTTCTCTCAAAAATACGATTTCTATTTTCTGCACTCTTTGCTCCGTATCTCCGAAACGGCTGGACCTGCCTTTGCCAAAAACTAATCAGCTCTTTTCCCTATCAATAGGAATCGGATGTTTTTTGAACCATTCAAATCGATTGATCCGTGCGCCCTAAAACGTGACTGGAAATTTGTATCCACACATACATACACACACACACATCCATTTTTCTGAGGTATGCCAAAACGTTCAGAAAGCTTCAAAACGTCGAGAAATGTAAAAATTTTCAATTTCGATTTTCGGCCCATTACAATAACTTACCCTACGGGAAGTTAATAAAATTCAAGCTTTATTCAGATATGGTGGTGTTTTGAAAAATGGTCAAGGATTATTTCATAGTCATTACAAAGCGAATTGTTGTTCGTTCTTTTATTTATGGCTGTCTCATTGTGTTTAAATAAATTATTCTTGAAATGTAAGATCGTGGGATTGAAAAAATCTATGTTATGTTTGAGCTGATTAATGAGATCCGTTAGTTGTGTATTATACTGGTTCTTGTTTTTATGTTGTGATGTTCTTTTGTTAAAGTTTTGACTGGTTTCACCTATGTAAACGCAATTACAATTTAGACAATTAAGTTTATAAACTAGATTGCTTAGGATTTCATCATATCTCCAAAACCGTCACAATAATTCAATTGAAAATCCAAACCATGAAAACTAATTATTCTTTACCATTTTTCAAAACACGACCATATCTGAATGAATTTATTATTTTATTATTTTACTAAAACATATATTTACCAGTCTTTTTACACCTTCACAAAAATTACGTAAACACAATTCATTCACTATTTATACGTCAGTTAATCTTTTTTTTTTTTTTTGTCAGTCAAAACTTTATTCAAGTTTTATAATACAAAATTGTAGAGTATATATAAAACAAAAAAAAATTAAACCTAAATACAAAAATATAGATGTAAATAATAAACAGAATAGTAACAAAATAAAATTCTAAAATATTGAAATAATACTCTCAAAATCAACTATGGCTGGAACTGAGCATTAGCTACTCTGTCGATTGATGAATGCTTCTATGATGATAGATGAGGAAGGTCATCGGGCCATTTCTTCTTCAGTCTTCTTGTTGGATTGGGCAGAGATTTGATGATGGGATTTGTGTGGAGTTCTAATTTCTTGATGTGGGATATGCTTCTTGATTTTATGTATTCTGCAACGGTTGGAATATTCAGGTCTTTGTGGAGGTTGTAATTTGATATATACCACGGTGCGTCAGTGAGGATTCTTAAAATTTTATTTTGGCATGTTTTTATAATTTTGATGTTGTAATTACATGCACAACCCCACAGTTCTATACCGTAAGTCCAAATAGGAATAATTATGGTTTTGTAAATGAGTACTTTGTTCTCGAGAGAAAGGTCTGATTTTCTTCCTATAAGCCAATACAGCTCCTTGATTTTTATTTGAATTTGTTTTTTCTTGTATTCAATGTGGGTTTTCCAATTTAGTTTTGAGTCAATATGTAGTCCGAGGTATTTCACACTATTGGAGGAAGGTATTAATTTGTTATTTAAATGAAGAGTTGGATTGTTATGATGTTTTAAGGAAATAATGAGATGTTGGGATTTATCGGTATAGATTGTAATATTCCATTTTGCGAACCATTCTTGAAGTGTTCGTAAGTATTTTTGGTCCTGTAAATTAGCTAATAAAATATCTTTATGTTCTGATATTAAAGCTATGTCATCAGCAAATGTACTGATAGTTACTAACTCATCAGTAGGTATATCATGCGTATACAGGAGGTATAATAATGAGCTTAGCACACTGCCCTGTGGTACACCGCATTCTATATTTCTAATGGCAGAGGTCTCTTCTTTTATTTTTACGCGAAATTTTCTGTTGTGTAGGAATGATTTTAGGATTTTGAAGTAAGAAGGAAATGTTAAAAAGATTTTGTATAAAAGTCCGGAATGCCACACCTTGTCAAACGCCTTGCTAACATCTAAAAATACAGACACACAGTGTTCCTTTTTATTTAAGGCTTCCAGACTGTAAGACACGATTCTGTTGCACTGTTGTGTAGTGGAATGTTCTCTTCTAAAGCCGAACTGATGGTTCGGTAGCCAGTTTGTATGAAGATAATCTTCGAGCAATCTGCGATGTAGAAGTTTTTCCATTAGTTTAGAAAGAATTGGTAAAAGGCTGATTGGTCGATATGAAGAAGTGAAGTGAGGGTCCTTGTTTGATTTTGCTATCATAATAATTTCGGCTGTCTTCCAAGCAGTAGGCCAGTAATTAAATTGTAATATAGAATTATAGATATTAGTTAAAAATAAAACTGATTTCATGGGCAACTCTTTGAGCATTCTTGGCGTTATTTTATCTAATCCTGGAGCAGACTTATTTTTAAAATTCTTAATTTCTTCAAAAACATCATTGGGTGAAAAATGTCTTATTGAGGATGATTGGATATTTGATTGTAGTAGTTGTTCTATTTCTAAATTTGGACTTATGTTTTGAGCACTGAAAGTGATTCTCAGGTGATCAGCAAATACTTCCGCTTTTTCTTTTGTACTCTTTGCCCATTTAAAGCTGTTTTGATGTGGTATTTTTAAAGAATAATTTATTTGAGGTGGTTTGCCCTTTCGTTTAATAGGTTGCCAAATTGAGTTGTCGAATCTATTAAGTTCCATCAGATAGGATTTGAATGAGAGATTTTTCCATTCCTTTATTTTTTTCCTCAAGATATTATTGAGGTGGTTGAAAGAAGTCTTATCTGAAGGCTTATGCGACTGATGCCAAGTGCGTCTCGCTATTCTTTTTACTATTAATAAATTTTTGATCTCAATAGGAATTGCTATTTTTTCTTTTGTTGCCTTTGGGGTCGGAGTGATTTTTTCTGTTGTTGTGCATGAGATTTCTGTAAAAAATTGTAGTTGAGTTTCTATATCGGTCGTGTTCTTTGGCCTTATAATTGGAAGTGTTCTAGAGTTCAGATTTTTTTTGTCATGGACCCAGTCAGAGAATTTATTATGTAAAAATTGAATGGAATGGACATAATAATGTTAATAGGATTGGGGAATGGTCAGACGATAAGTCATAGCTTGGTTCAATGTTCATTTGAAATTTGGAAATGCCTTTAAAGATAAAAAAATCTAAGAGATCAGGGAATTTACTTGGATCTGAGGGCCAATATGTGGGACTGTCTGTTGATATGTAAGATAAGTTGTTTTGTTCTAATGCTGTATAAAGCTCTTTGCCTTTACCAGTAGTTAAACGTGAACCCCATGCAGAATTGAAATCGCCTCCAATAATGAATTTAGATCCAAAATTGATCCAAATTGAGAAAAAAATGATGTATACTCTGAAGACGAAATTTTTAATTTTGGTGGACAGTATATTGCAGATACATAAAGATCATAAAGATTGGTTACAATCGCAATTTGCGTGCTTGAATAAATTCTTCTTCAATATTTGGAAGAGCATAATGGTTTAAGTTATTTTTTACTAGAATTGCCGAGCCACCTCGAGCTCTTCCACTTGGGTGATTAGCATTGTAAGTGGTATATTCGTGAATTTTGAAAAATGATTTATCTGTAAAGTGTGATTCAGAAATTAAAATAATATCTACATTATTTAATTTTAGAAAACATTCTAATTCGTTTTTATGTGGTATTGAGCCGATGGCATTCCATTGTGCTATTTTAATTACCTTTGCCATTGTTCAATTTATTCATGAGTGAAACTAACATATTGAGGACCATGCTGTTTTGTTGCATAAGTTGATTTAATAAGGATTTGAATTCTTGAAGGAATGAGGAAAGGTATAAAGGTTCTGAGTCCGTATTAGGATTATTGAAATTTGTAAAAGAATTTCTTGTTATGTTTGCGTATGATAAGTCGGGGTTTCTTGATTTGAATGTTGGACGAAATGTATGAGGTTTGTCTTGTTTGTTTGTATATGTTATGGAGTGTTGTTTTGTATCTCGTATTTTCGGTTGACTTACTATTGAGGAAATTATTTCTTTGGTCATTTATTTCTTTGTAGTATTCGCAACCGCGATAATTAGCAGTGTGGGCCCCTCCGCAGAGACAGCAGCACGCTGGGGTTTTGGGATCTTTGGGGCAAATTTTAGTATTGTGGTCATCTCCGCACTTTAAACAGGCATATGGTCTGTTGCAATATCGCTGGGTATGATTATATAATTGGCAGCGTGTGCACTGTATTATGTTATTATTTTGTTTCGGAGGTTCAATTCCGACTATGTTGATTGATATTTTATAAATATCATAGATTTTTTTGTTGTTGTTTGCTGGTTTGAGATCGACAAAGAACATATTCAAAGGTTGTTTTGATATTCTATGCCTGATGTTTGTAACGTTCCTAACTGTGTGACCTTGCTTTGCTAATTCCGATTTGATAGTGTAGATGTTAGGTTTCTTATTACAATTCTATAGGCTTTTTCTTCTTTCAATTGATACGTATGGAAAACAACGTTTGTAATTTTTAAATAACTAGATAAGTTTCGAAATTGTTCAATTGTGCTGCAAAAAATTTTGAAGTTATTATTTGCCAGACTTCTTAGAAAATATTGTTTGCGTGGAATGATCTTGTTGATTGCTTCTTTCATGTCGTTTATTTTATCGACGCTATACACGTAAATAGGTGGAGGTTTGTTTACAATCGTTTGAACTGGACTGTCATTGTCCATATTGATAGATGATAAAGCTGTAAATCGGTTTTGAGTTATGGTAATTGAATTTAATGGTTTCGGTGTTATTTTACGTTTTTTGTTGCTAATTGTTTTTGTAAAATTTAGGATGTTGTTATGATTGCTTGCCTTATGAAGGACCAATTGTAAAACACTTTATTGATAACTGTATATATTTATTTTGTATTAATAACAAGTTATAATTGTATTTACAATAATTTTAATACTGTTTTTGATTACGATCTAATTGATTGATTTATTTGTATGATTTTTTGATCGATGATTTTTTGTTTTTATTTTGCATATACGCGCATGCTTTGATTGGCGCGAACATACTCCCGGGCTTGAAATGTGGATTTCAAAATATTTGGTAATCTTCGTGAATGTGAATTAATTTATTGTTAATGGTTTTGGTAACAAACATATCCTGTGAACAGCACGCTTAAGTATACCACCCTTTGTTTTAATTGTTATCACACGCACAATTCCATCGTCTCCTGGGTGCGTTTCAATGATACGTCCTAATTTCCACTGCATTGGAGGTAAATTTTCTTCCTTGATTACTACCATTTCCCCTATTTCAATTTGCTGTGATTGTTGCACTTGCCACTTCGTTCTACCTTGTAACTCTGAAATATATTCTTTATGCCAGCGTTTCCAAAAATGTTGCACAATTTTTGGGAGTCGTTGATATCGAGAAAGTTTATTGTCAGGTATATCAAACACTGACGGATCTGGAGTTGAAATCAAGGATTTTCCAATGAGAAAATGACCAGGAGTTAATGAATCATAATCGTTAGGATCGGAGCTTAAAGGAGAAATTGGTCTTGAATTCAATATTTCTTCGATCTGGGTCAGAACCGTATAAAAATCTTCGAAAGTTAAAATGGCGTTTCCTAATATTCGTTTTAGGTAAGCCTTGCATGACTTTATGGCAGCTTCCCAAATTCCTCCGAAATGAGGAGAATTCGGTGGAATGTGCTTCCATGACACACCTTCGTTAATCATTTTATCAGTAATCTCGTTTTGATTTGACTTTCTTTGTAAAAATTTATACAGTTCCTTTAATCCAGAAGCTGCGCCTATGAAATTCGTTCCATTATCTGAATATATTTCGCGAGGTTTGCCACGTCGTGCCATAAATCGTTTTAATGTTGCCATGAAACTATTCGTCGTTAAATCAGATACTAATTCAATATGAATTGCCTTCGTAACAAAGCATACAAACAAACATATATACGCCTTTGATTTTTTGTACCCTCTTGTTTGACGATCTCTTACTAAGACAGGACCTCCGTAATCTACTCCGCATATAAAAAAGGTGATTGCGGCGTTACACGACTTTTAGGCAAATTACCCATTAATGGATGGATCAATGTGGGTTTTACTTTAAAGCATGTTACACATTTTTGTACGATTGATCTTGTTAAGTTTCTACCTCCGATAGGCCAATAGGTATTACGCAACGTATTTAATAGCATTTGTGCTCCGCAGTGATACAATTTTAAATGCTCATGTCTAGCTATCAGAACTGTTAATGGGTGATTCTTTGGTAATATTATTGGATGGCATTTATCATATGCTAAATTAGAATTTTTTATCCGCCCCCCAACGCGTAAAATTCCATCTCTATCTAAGAATGGAGTTAGTGATTTTAATTTTGAAGATTTGTTTAGTGCTCCCTTACTCATAATTATGTCTATGTCATGCTTGAATATATCATGTTGTGATAATTTTATTAAATTTTTTAATGAATCATTGAATTCGTTAATTCTTTTGTTCTTAATCAATTTAGAATTCTGATAGAATCGATAACAGAAAGCTACGACTCGTACTAGTTTTATAAATGAAGAATATAATGAAAAAAGTTCATTAGTATTGATTTTCGTGCAAATCAAATTTGTAACTCTGATTTCTATATCAGTCTCTGGAATCGTAAGATAATTAGTTATGCGTTGCTGTGTTTCAGTTAAATTTTGTAACCAAAATGGACCTTGTCACCATAAAGATGATTTTAATAAATCATGTGTGAAGCACCCGCGTGAAATGAGATCCGCTGGATTATCTTGCGATCGGACATGAAACCAATTGTTGGCGTCGGTTTTTGTTTGAATATCAGAAACTCTATTGGCAACAAAAGTTTTCCATTTGTAAGACGGAGATTTTATCTACGAAAGGGTTATTGTGGAATCGCTCCAATAGAATTCTTTATCAAACGCGATATTTAATGCCCGTTTTGTTTTTTGCGTAAGATTCGCTAATAATTGTGCCGCACAAAGTTCGAGACGCGGGAGTGTGATATTTTTTAATGGCGCTACTCGAGATCTTGACGCTATTAATTTTATTTTAATATCAGAATTGATATCGATAGATCGTACATATATACATGCACCGTAAGCTTGCACGGATGCGTCAGCAAAACCATGTAATTCGGTGGTTAGACGATTTTCACAAAATATATGTCTTTCAATATTTAAAGTTTTAATAAACTTTATTTCATTGCAAAACTGTTTCCATTTATTTTCTAGTTCTGATGGAATTGTTTCGTCCCATGATAACTTTAATCGCCATAAACTTTGAATTATTAATTTCGGTATAATAATAATTGGAGATAAAAAACTCATAGAATCATATATTTGAGCCGTTGTTGATAAAATTGATCTTTTATTCGCAATTTGATTTATGATTACATTGTTATAATCAAATTTGAAACTATCTGAAACAGAATTCCAATATATGCCTAGTGTTTTAACAGTTTGTTCGCCTATGGTTTTGTTTTTATTGTCTACGTTTAAAAGTTTTGGATAATTTGAATTAAGTTTATAAAGATTAAGTTTTGCTTGATTTAAAATGTTACAAATATTAGTTTTAATAGTAAATAGTTCGGATATTGTATCAGTTCCTGTTAATAGATCGTCAACATAGAAATCATTTCTAATAATTTCGCATTCTCTTTTAAAATGAGTTATGTTTTCTCTAGCTAATTGTTCTAAACATCGTATGGCTAAAAACGGAGCAGAAGCTGTACCGTATGTGACTGTGTTTAATCGATATATTTTTATTTTGCTATTAAAGTTATCCCCCCAGAATATTCGTTGCATCTTTCTGTCATTTTCGTGAACTAAAACCTGTCTGTACATTTTTTCTATATCGCCTGTTAGTACAAATGTATGCCTTCTAAATCTTAATATGATAGAAAAAATATCATTTTGAATTGTGGGTCCAACAAGCTGTACTTCATTCAATGACATACCTGTATCGGATTTACAAGATGCATCGAAAACTACGCGCAATTTTGTGGTTAAACTATCTGGTTTTAGTACTCCATGATGAGGTAAAAAGAAACATGTTTTGGGTTCGATAGATTCTTTGACTTCGCTCATGTGTCCTAATGATATATAAGTATCCATAAAATTTTTATAATCAATAAATAGATTTTCGTTTGTTCGTAAACGTTTTTCAAGTAAAATATATCGCTTGAATGCTATTTGTTTACTATTCCCTATATTTTTGATGCTATCTGTAAATGGAATTTTTACGATAAATCTTCCGTCATTTGCTCTCGTTGTATTCGAGATAAAATGTTGTTCGCATTGTTGCTCTGTTTTTGTGAAATGTTGTATCTCATTGCACGCTTCCAATTCCCAGAATTTATGTACTTGAGTTTCTAAATTAGATGTATAACAACATGTTGTAAACGAACTGGGATTGTTGAGAGGTACGCTACCAGCAATGACCCAACCAAACTGTGTATTTTGCAATGTTGGTCTATTTTTTCCTAAATGAATGTATCCTTTGCAAAATAGACTCCAAAATATTTCCGCACCAATTAATATATCAATTTTGTTGCTCTTATTAAATGTTGGATCAGCTAATTTAACATAATTTGGAATATTCAAAATATTTTTATTGAATGAAACTGTCGGCAAATTATTTGTTATATTATTCAAAATAAAACAAGACACGTCTAATGAGAAGTTGTTAACGCATGATTGTAAAGTAATACTGTTTTTGAATTAATTTCCGTTGAATTTTGATTGATTCCTTGGACTGACATATTAATCGGATGTTTATGCAGACCAAGTTCATTAGCAAAACTTTGCGTGATGAAATTGGATTGTGATCCCGAATCTAATAGAACTCTACATGATCTATATTTGTTATTACAATCTAATACTTTTATAAAAGCTGTAGATAAAAGTATTTGACTTGATTCGTTTCCGGAATGACATAAAATATTTTGTGGTGCATTTACAGTTGGTGGTTGGTTTGAATCTGCGTGTAAAAGACTATGGTGATTTGAATTGCAAAAGGTACAGCGACTTAATGATAGGCATTGTTTAACATTATGATTATATCGTAGACAATTAATACATAATTTTAATTCCTTTGCTTTGTTTAATCTATCTTCTGTAGATAGTGATCGAAATTTTGGGCATTTGTATGCCGAATGATAAGGCCCTTTGCAAAACAAACAAATATTTTTATAATTAGTAGATGCAGCGTAAGATTTTTTTGATTTAACATAATTATTTTTTATGTCCTTAAACTTATTGAAATTTCCGGTTCTTGTCTCAGTTGGGTTTATAGCTTCTAACGTCATACAACGTTGATTTAAAAAGCTATCGAGTTCGGCAAATGTAACTAATTCTGACCCTCTATTCATGAGCATTTCCCACTCTTGGTGAGTTTTTTTGTCTATTTTTGTCATGATTAAATAATTAATTAGAGCGTCCCACTGGTCTACCGGTTGTTGCAACATTTTTAGACATCTTAAATGCTTATTAAACGTATCTATTAAATTACGAAGATCCTTACCCGATTCATTGTGCATGGCTGGATGATCAAATAATTTTTTAATATGGTTATTTACGATTATTTTCTTGTTTTCAAACCGCATTTTTAATAAATCCCACGCAATAATATAATTATCGGCCGTTGCCGGTAGTGATTCTATAAGATTAGCAGCATCCCCCTTTAGGCACGATTTTAAAAATAAAACTTTTGGGCATTGCCTATGTTTGAATCTTTGTGAATTAAACAAGAAAATGAATCGTAAAATTGCAACCAGTTTAAATAAGAGCCGTCAAATTGAGGCAAATTAATCTGAGGCAATTTAATGTTGTTAAGACTATTTGTCATATTAGAATCATTAAAGTTGTTTGAATTAATATCTGACTTATTTTGTGCTATTTGACTGAATTTTAATAAAGTTGATAGGCACCTTTTATATTTTTCAAAGTATTCATCTAATTCGATATTCATTAACTTATTTATTTCATCTTCGTCCTCTAATAGCGTTGTTATATTGATAATGGTGTTTTCGAATATTTCAAATAATGGCCTTACCTCTTCGACATGGCTGTTTATATCTAAAATATCTAACTCAGAAGTAGGTGTTTCTGACATTTGTTTACATATTTTCTCATATCTTGTTAATCGCGATTTCATTCCTCTTTGTTTCAGTTTTAGTGATTTTAACGATTCCATTTTGACGTGGATTATAATTGTAAAAATGGTTAGTTTTAAGTGACCTGATTTCTGCTCCTTTGGCTCCAATTGATGTCTTGTATCTTCTTCGACTGCTGGATGTCAATGAGAAAAAAAATCAATAAATAATGATTAATGCTTAATAACAATTGTCTTAATTATTTTCAAAGAGATAATTATAATTACTATATATTTATTGGTTCAAATAATATACAGTTGTAGCATGATAAATATTTAGATAAAAACACTTCAGTGCGGACCATGCTAAGTACACGACATTGACAAGTAACGGTATATGTGCACTTGTCACCAGTAGTTCGAGGCGCACCGAGACGCGCCGAGGCGCACTAAGGGTAGTTCGACGTGCGCCAGAACAGGCAAGCACGTCGGTTATAAGAGAAAGGAGATATTGCATGAGCACACTAACACAAATTGCTTTATCGCGACGGGGTCATGTCCAAGTATAAGTACAGGTCAGAAAAGGACATGACCACCGAAGACCAAGACGAGATAAGGAAAAAGAACAAACCATCGCAAACAGGGAAGATGGAACGAGATGGGAGATTGTCCACCACCTACCTCCAGAGAAACAAGGGTTGGGCTTCGACGGACCTCTAGGGTATAAAACCAGAGCCCCGTTCCGGAATCTGTCTCTTTGCGAATCTGCTCTCAGCGTGTCAATAAGTTAGTACACTCAGTAGGAACACTTATTAAAGCAACTTGAGAGAGTCTGAACCGACGGTCCAAGTGAATATAGTACGTTGAGATATACGGAAATAAACACTCAAGCGTTGGCGACTGGCTCAATCTAGAAGTTTGGCTCCGATCCTTCCAGCGATAGAAGTCTTTAATAATCTTGCCTCTTGTTAGAACTTCACTATAATTTGTAAATATTTGTATATATTATTAAAATACAAGAACACTATTCCAAAGCTGTCTGAGTTATTTTATAAAACAAATATCCTTTACAATTGGCGCCCAACGACGGGACAAGACAAGCAAGACGGAGTCTTATTCGAATAAAAGAAGAACAAACCCAAGCAACAAAATAAGCCTGACGGAAGAGCAGCGACAGCGTATCCTAAGTGCTGTAGTACAGGTAAATACAGTGCAACAGCCTACGACACAACCACAAAACAGTGGGAGCTTCGCTAACTGCGATACGCGATTCAACGGAAGCAGAGACCCAGCCGAAGTAGACCATTTCTTAACAAGGGTGGCAACATACAAGGAAATAGAAGGAATAAGCGACGAAATTGCGCTAAAAGGATTACCGCTCCTTCTAACGAATACGGCTGCACTATGGTGGAAAGGGAACAAAGAGTAAGCAAAAAACTGGAAGCACGCGTTTGCACTATTACAAAAAGCATTCTCACCGAAGAAGGCTCCATACCAGTTTTACTTAGAAATATTTGGTAAGCATCAAGACGAAATCACGGTGACCGATCTTTTTGTGTGTGAGAAAAATGCCCAATTAGCAGCTCTACCACCACCAATACCCACCGAGGAACAACAGATCGATATGATTTATGGATTATTAAACACAAGAATCCGAGAACGGATTCCTCGGGATAGCTTCGACACTTTCAAAGAATTACTCACTTTACAAAGAAAGCTCGGGAAGTAGAACAAAATGTGCACGAAGCATCTATTATGAAACACAACAGCAACTCGACATACTAAAATCAATGTACATTCTGCAATCGGAGAGGCCACATGGCAACGGAATGCCGCAAGATGGCCAAATCACAGAAAAATCCGCCTGAGATGTTATGGTTGCGGGAAATCAGGCGTAATTAGGAGTATATGTCCAGTGTGTAACCCCGTGAAACCAGCGAAGGACACGGAAGACATTCCAATATGTATATTAGACGTTCAAGTAAAGAAAAAGAAACCAAGATGGACCTATAAAAGGAAGGCGGAAGCGGCAAACCAGAGAGTACAGGACACAGGCTGAAGGTTATTAATCCCAGCACCAGGCATTGAGATACGAACAACAGCGTGCATGATTCCAAAACCTCAACTACGGCCGGTCATACAAATCTTGATAAACGGGATAGCCACTAACGCGTTTCTGGTCACGGGGGCCCGACAAAGCCAGCTAGGCCACCAGATGTATAGGGATCTGAAGGATAACAGACACATATTAAGACCTGCACCGTTTAGGGTGACTTTAGCGGATGACCGGCCCTACGACGACAACCTTCTGATAACCTCAGTCGAAGAACACGTAGCGAAAAAACGATTGACGATGCAATTCCTGGTAATGCCGACAGCAACGAGTAGTCAAACGTTACTAGGGGTGGATCTCATTAAAGACGCAGGAATGAAATTTGACTTCTCTCAAGATTTGTGGGGCCTCGCCGAAGACCGTCAACCAAGACGCGAATTCGTTTCCAAAAGTCTACTAGAAATGCAGTCGAAGAACTCTTCTAATAACGAGGAACTATCGAAGGCGTGGGACAATGAATTCGACCTATATTTTATCGATACTTAGAGAGAGAGTACTACAACCTTATGTGCGCCATCGAAGCCGTGACGCTAGAGGCTAGAGGCTACAAGAAAAGAGTCTCGTTCAACAACTAAAGGACAATAAAAAACTGTTCAAAGAATCTGGTAAGCCTTGTGAAATCATCAAGCATCATATAAATACCGGCTCGCATCTCACCGTAGCTACACCGCCCTATCAGATGTCACCGCATAAAACGGAACTACTGCGAGTCGAGATAAAGAAAATGATAGAAGACGACATTGTAGAAGAGTGCAAATCGCCGTGGGCAGCACCTGTTGTGCTAGTGCCCAAAAAAAGGGGGAGTGCGAGTAGGTGTAGACTACAGGAAACTAAACTCTATAACAGTACCAGATGCATACCCACTACCCAGAATAGATGACCTCCTGCACGCGGCGAAGCAGACAAAATACATGTCGACGATGGACTTATGATCAGGATACTGGCAAGTCCAAATAACCGAAGATGACCATTCAAAAACTGCGTTTACGACGCCTTTTGGCATATTTCGGTTCAAACGAATGGCGTTTGGCCTCCGGAATGCACACGCAACGTTCCAACGACTAATGGATCGATTAAGAGCAGGGCTCAAGGACATGCAGGTGTTTGCATATCTGAACGACCTAATAATATTATCGCTGACCTTCGAAAAACATATAGATGATCTAAAACAGGTATTTTCAAGAATGAGCACTTTCAATTTACGAATGAACCAAGACAAGTGCCATTTTTGTCGTGCCAGCGTTAAATATCTTGGTCACATTTTGCAACCTGGAGGTATCCAGACCGATCCAGAAAAAATTGCAGCCATGATTGCTATACGACCGCCGAAGAATTTGAAGCAATTATTGTCGTTTCTCCAAACATGTTCCTGGTTCCGGAGGTTTACCCGTCATTCGCGGACGTAGCTCATCCCCTGTCATCCCTAACAAAGAAAACGGCCATATGGAAATGGGAATCAGAACAAACGGACGCCTTCGGAAAACTAAAGAATTTATTAACCACAGCACCTATCTGTAAACTGGCAGAACACGGTACCCCTTTTATTTTGAGAACAGACGCCAGCAGCTATGCGATAGGGGCAGTTCTACTTCAGGGCGAGCGTCAGGAAGAACATCCGGTCGAGTACGCAAGCCGGCTCCTGACCAAAGCGGAAATTAATTACTCTACCACAGAGAGGGAAGCTCTAGCCGTAGTTTGGGCAGTGAACAAGTTCAGAGGCCTTATAGAGGAATCACAAGTCATTATAACGTCGGATCATCAACCACAGAGATGGCTAATGTCACTGCAAACCCCGAGCGGTCGACTAGCGAGGTGGGCATTACAGCTACAAGAGCATGATCTCGTAATAAAATACATGCAAGGTAAATTAAATGTCGTAGCTGATGCACTATCCCGACTAGTCCCAGAGCAAATCGAATTAAATCAAATAGAAGTAGATTTACCCACTAAAGGTGCAAAACAATTAAGGGAAAGTCAGTTAGAAGATGACTCCCTAAATATTATAATCGATTGCCTAGAAAACGGCGAATCAGAAGAAGCAGCGCTACAATGACAAATCGTCATTTCCGAAGGGGTTCTCTATCGTTACACCCCGGAAATAGATTCTGAAGAGGCACAATGGGTTGTACCCGAGAAACAAAAGGCGAGCTTCTGAAAAGGTACCATGACAATCCGACAGCAGGACAATATGGAATAGAACGTACCATCCAACGAATCTCTTCTCGGTACTACTGGGACAGCATGAGAAAAGAAATCACCAAATACGTCCGGACATGCACACAATGTTAAAAGTACAAACCATCTAATCAGAAACCAGCCGGACTGCTGAGAACTCCGGTAATGAAATAAAAGTTTGAAGTCATGTCTGTGGACTTGTTTGGGCCGCTTCCTAAAACTCCAAACGGACATCACTGGGTATTAATCATAGAAGATACGGCTACTCGGTGGGTCGAGCTCTTCGCGCTCAAAACCGCAAGCGCCAAGGAAATAGCGTCCACACTAATCAACGAGGTCTTCATGCGATACGGAACACCGCGAAGACTCATATCGGATAATGAAACGCAGTTTATCATCGCAGTAATGCAACAATTAACCTAATGCCTGGAAATTGAACAACAGTTTACACCGGTATAGCATTCCGAAGCTAATCCGGTCGAAAGAAAAAACCGAGACCTGAAACTCCGCCTAGCAATTTTGGTGGGAAGAGATTACCGATCATGGGCGAAAAAATTACCGAAAGTACGCTTTGCTATGAATAGGGCACTATGCAAAAGCACATGATACACAGCAGCCTATCTTACATTCGGCGCAGAATTACGCACGCCAGATGACGCAAATCGAGATTTAAAAGCAATCGTGAAAAACGAAAATTTTGTGGCAGAAATCACACCACGCCTGAAAATGTTGGCAAAAACACTACAACAGGCAAAAGCAATTAACAAACGTGAGCAAGAGTACAGAAAAACGTATGCAGACAAGAAAAGAGGAGAAGGACCGACATAGTGCTGATTAATGCACATAATGCAAAAAACATAACATAAAAGCAAAGCCAAAGAGGGCAAAACATCAAAATTTGCCCCGAAAAATGACGGTCCATACGTTGTACTAAGCAAGAACGGAGCTACAACATATGAAATAGGCTCTAACACGGATAAAACGCAGATTATAGGAGTATACCATACGTCTGCTCTGAAGAAATACAAAGGCAACGAAACATCGTCCCAATATACCCAGTAAGGAAACGTGGACGGCCAAAGAAGAATGCTGGACTACTCGCCGGGACGTCTTTGTGTCCAGAGGGGGAGTCTGTAGCATGATAAATATTTAGATAAAAACACCCCAGTGCGGCCCATGCTAAGTACACAATGTCGCGACAAGTAACGGTATATGTGCACTTGTTACTAGTAGTTGTAGACGCACCGAGACGCACCGAGACGCACTAAGGGTAGTTCGACGTGCGCGAGAACATGCAAGCACATCGGTTATGAGAGAAAAAGATATTGCGTGAGCACACTAACACAAATTGCATTATCACGACGGGGTCATGTCCAAGTATAAGTACAGGTCAGAAAAGGACATGACCACCGAAGACCAAGATGAGATAAGGAAAAAGAACAAACCATCGCAAACAGGGAAGATGGAACGAGATGGGAGAATGTCCACCACCTACCCCTAGAGAAACGAGGGTTGGGCTTCGACGGACCTCTAGGGTATAAAACCAGAGCCCAGTTCCAGAATCTGTCTCTTTGCGGATCAGCTCTCAGCGTGCCAATAAGTTAGTACACTCAGTAGGAAAACTTATTAAAGCAACTTGAGAAAGTCTGAACCGACGTTGCAAGTGAATATAGTACGTTGAGATATACGGAAATAAACACTCAAGCGTTGGCGACTGGCTCAATCTAGAAGCTTGGCTCCGATCCTTCCAGCGATAGAAGACTTTAATAATCTTGCCTCTTGTCAGAACTTTACTATAATTTGTAAATATTTGTATATATTATTAAAATACAAGAACACATTTCCAAAGCTGTCTGAGTTATTTTATAAAACAAATATCCTTTACACAGTAACAATCTTATCGCTCAAAACAATTGAAAATGTTTACATTAAGGAATTCTGAATGATTTTAAAATGTGAAGATTGAACCTTATGAGTAAACTTTAAAAATTAAAAATCTTGGTACGGAAACTGAAAAAATTGTGACAAAATTTGTTTTTATTATTAAAATACCAATAAATTATCTGATAATTTGTTGTGCATATGTTTAATGATTATTTTAAGACCGACAAATAATTTTTTTTTACAATTTACTCTCCATCTTTGGGACCGCTAGACCTGCCTACCCAAAAATTTAATCAATTCTTTATTTCGGCAATACAAACAAATGTTTTTGAAATCATTCAAATCGGGTGCCCCATTATCTCAAAAACTGAATTACAAATTTTGGCACTTTTTGCCTCGTATCTTCGAAACGGCTGAACCTGTCTGCGCCAAAAAGCAGGTTTAAAATGTTTTTTGATTCATTCAAATCGGTTGATCCACGCGCCCGAAATCGTCGACGAAAAATTGTATCCAAACATACATACATGCAGCAAAATGTGCACTATGCGCTGAAAATGAAAACACTGAAAATATAGCCTATCATGCTACAATTAAAATTAAAATTAATCATTTAGTGCTTGTTTCCAATCATTAATTTCTTACAAGCTGTTATTAATATGTGTAAGTGATAATCTAAGAATTTCAAGTAAGTAATGTTTTATGCAATATTTTAATTTAAGGTTTAGATTAAATTAGTCTGGCTCTTTAGGTAAACCTCTTTCTTTTTATTCTTGCTCTATGTATATTTAATCTTTAACGTTACTTTCTTTTTTTTTTCAAAATTGTAGAACCACTGACGATGGCGTAAAATTTGACGTCGAAACGTATGAAAAAATAAAGATGTTTTAAAAAATCTCTACTTTATTTATATTTTTTACTTGATGTTACGCCCTCCAACAAATTAGCCATATATATATATATATATATATATATATATATATATATATATGTAGAGACCTGTCAACACACGTCGCGTCTCAACTTGACAGATGTACATTATTTTGGGCTCATCATAGTGTCAGCGCAAAAACAAAAGTTCAAGCTTCAGTTCGGATTTCTCTTTTGTTTCTCCCGAGTCTAATTGCCAAAATTATAATTGTTAAAACCTTTTCTTTTTAATTGTAAACACGCAAATACTAACTACATTTTATAAATGATCAATATGATTACACATAGTGTTGTCAATATTTAATCATAAAATAAAATACATCAAATATCAACCAACTTATTTCTACAATATGGACCACTGTTTTCCATATTTTGGGGACCTCGAAAGTGAACAAATAACACGCATACATCACATTAAAAAAGGTAAGAAGATCAAGACACATTTAGAAGTAACGAAAAATTAAATTGAAGTCTTATGAATTATGAAGAAAAGAATTTAAAAAAAATATAAATAATTAATATAAATGGCTCACAACCGCCATAACTCGAAGAACATTCTAATCATACAACTGAGACTCCGATCACGCACATCGAGATCAACAACAACACGTGCTCAATAAATCACTTATTATCCTGGTGTATAAGTCGATTATAAGCACAACGGCAGCGGACAGGGAGCACCAACAAACAATAAGGCAACCACCATACACACTAGGCCACGGCCACGTAAGCAATCAATGAACTTTTTTTATTTTGGATATAATTTACATCTGTCCAATGGACATTAGGTAAATTTTATGGATAACAAAATAACAGAGAAGCTGCCTGCAAAATAAACTATTGAATGCTTGAGAGAGTGCACAGTTACAATCTCTCCTAATTTAAGAAAAGATTATAATCTAGATTGACTAGGGATGCCAGTTAGGTCCAAGGGCGTTTTCCTTTTTAGTCTTTTGATGTAGTTTGCTGAGATGAGTGCTTTGGCGAGCCCGTTGGGATGGTTCTCCAGTCGGTGACTGTGTTTGATGGCGTATCTTGCAATTTCTTCTTCTACAGTATGCAGGCCCGTGTCCTGGTGGAGCAGCCATACCGGTACATATTTCGGGGCGTTCAGGATGATCCTTAGTATCTTGTTTTGAAACTTTTGAATAATTTTTGTATTGCTCTTAAATGCTGTCCCCCAAAGTGCAATCCCATATGGGTTTTAGGATAACTTTGTAGATCAATAGTTTGTTGTATGTCGATAGTTGAGATTTTCTTCCTAGTAGCCAATAAAGGCTCTTGAATTTTTCTTCTAGTTGTTTTCTTTTCTTCTGAATGTGTATTTTCCAATTATGTTTCCTATCCAGATGTATACCCAGGTATTTAACGGCAACTGCTTGTGGTATCTGTTCTCCATTAATAAATATCGGTGGGCAAGTATCTTTCCTCAGTGTGAAAGTGATGTGGACTGATTTTTGGTTGTTGATTCTTAATCTCCAGATTTTGTGCCAAGTTTCAATCATTAGAATGTGACGCTGCAGCAGTTCGGATGCTATTTTAGAGTCTTCATGCTTGGATAGGATGCATATGTCATCTGCAAACGTAGCAATTTCAGTGTCTGGGGAAGTTGGCATGTCGTAGGTAAATATGAGGAATAAAACAGGACCTAGCACGCTACCTTGCGGCACGCCAGAGTTAATGTTTCTGAGGGATGAGGTTTGATTTGCCAGACTAATGTAGAATTTCCTATCAGTAAGATAGGATTTTAATATTGAGAATAGTTGTGCAGGTAGGATATTTTTTAATTTATGAAGTAGTCCGGCGTGCCAGACCTTGTCAAAGGCTTGGGATATATCAAGGAAGCAGACTGAGCAGTACCTCTTTTCATGTATTGTAGCATTTATCTGTTCCACAATGCTGTGGGTTTGTTCTGTGGTGGAATGTAGCTTTCTAAAACCAAATTGATAGTCCGGAATTATAGATTTGTCATGGAGTATTGTTAGAACTTTTTTGAGTAGAAGTTTTTCAAATATTTTAGAGAGAGTTGAAAGTAAACTTATTGATCGGTATGACTTGAGAAGACAAGGATCCTTGTCTGTTTTGGGAATTAGAATTACTTTGGCTATTTTCCACGCCTTAGGAAACACTTTTAGTCTTAGGAGAGAGTTGAACAGAATTGTTATCTACCTCAGAGTTTTTGGTGGTAGCTGTTTCAGGATTTGGATTGATATAAGATCATGGCCAGGAGATTTACCTGATCTTGAGACTGAAATTTCATGTTTGACTTCTGATGCCAGTAAGCGAATTTGAGTACACTCTTGGTTGGAAAAGTTTTCAAACTGTATTTCTTCAGTGGTTTGCTCCTCTTGGAAGTAGTTTTGCGGAAATGGTTGAAATACGTTTTCGAAGAAATCTGCAAATGAATCGACCTTTTCTTGATGACTTTTTGCCCAGGAGTTATCATTTTTTCTAATAGGGATTACCGGGAGTATAGGTTGTTTGAAATGTTTAGTAGCTTTCCATATAGAGTAATTCGTGTCCTTAGTAGCCGTCAGGTCTTCTATTCTTTTTTCAAGTATGTTGTTGTGGTATTCTTTCAGTAATCTTTTTACTTTTTTACAGGCGCTGTTCAATCTTGTTTTATCTTCAGGAGATCTTGATGTTTGCCATATTTTTCGGAGTATTCTTTTAATCGCAATATGTTGTTTGATGTACAGAGGATAGTTGAGTTCATTACTGGTTGTAATTGAAGGAGTGCTATTTAGTGCCGATTTGTGTATTGTTTCGGTGAGATGATTTACCGCGTTATTAATGTCGTTCTCTGACTTTAATGACATATTACAATTTAAGTTGATATCGAGCAGTTCTCTAAATTTGTTCCAGTCCGTAAATTTGTTGGTCAGGTAAGGTTTTATGAAAATCGGTGGTTGTTTACAAAAAATGGTTAGTATAACAGGAGAGTGGTCAGAGCTCAAATCTAGGCTATTTTGAGATCTCATATTACTGATTGTTATTCCTTTGGTTATGTAGAAGTCTAACAGATCCGGATTTCTGTTCGGGTCGCTCGGCCAATAAGTTGGTTCACCGGTTGAGATCGGGATTAGATTGTTAGTGAGTATGGAGCTGTAGAGTTCACGTCCTCTAGAATTGGCAAGTCTTGATCCCCAATATGGATGTTTCGCATTATAGTCACCTCCAACTATAAACTTATTTCCTAGAGCTCTGAAAAAAATGTCAAAGTATTGTTTAAATATTTTATGTTTTGGGGGGCAGTAAATGGCAGAAATTGTGATTCTATTTTGAGGAAAATCAATAGAAATGTTCGTGGCTTGTAGAAAATCATGGCAGTGTGGATCTAACAGAGAATGTTTGATTTTAGACTTTATTATGATGGCGGTTCCACCATGTGGTTTGTCGTCCGGATGTCTAGTACTGTATGTTGTATATTGTGGAATGTTGAGGTAGCTTATGCTAGTAAAATGTGTCACTAATTAGCATTATGTCAATATCGTTATGACGAAGAAATTGTTTTACTTCTTGGTGGTGCTGCGCAAGACCGTTGGCGTTCCATGTACATAGTTTGTAGTATAAGGCCATCATTTTTTCAAAGGTAGAAGGTTTGTCAAAATGTTCAGCATAGTGCTCATTTGGCCCATGAGTGTTTTCATCATATCTTTTAGTTCTTGCATGTCTGTTTGTTGGTTACTTGGAGTAATTATTTGCTGTTGATTGTCTGTCGACAGTCCTTGGTTGTCCCTGTGGTTTCTGTTGCTGTTTATGCTTCTAGAAGTAGCATCTGAGAAGGAAACGTTTGGACGGACGAAAGGTTGAGAATTGTCATTAGGTTGGGCGGGTTGTCTTTGCCTCAGGGGAGGGAATCTGCGTCGTCTTTCTTCCTTATGAATGGTGCACCCTCTATAGCTTTCTGGGTGATTACCAGAACAAAGGGCACATTTAACGCCGGCGTTGACTGGGTCCTTCCAGGGGCAATCTTTTGTTAGATGCTCTTTGGCACATTTTACGCAGCGTGCGATGCGTGAGCAATAATTTTTCGTGTGTCCAAGATTTTGTCATCTTGTACACTGCGAAACTTCTCTTCTATGGCGCATAGCTTCTATAGTAACTTTTGTTCTGTAGAGGTATTCGATGGAGTAAAAATCTTTATTATTATTGCTTTGCTCAAGTTCCACTACAAAAATGTTAAGTGGAGCTTTTGTAACTCTGTGTTTCATTGAGTAGATGCGTACGACCTTGTGACCGAGTGTAGTAATTTCTCCTGTAAGTGTTTCGATGTCAGTGCTATGGTGCAAATTTTTTACCACTACTTTAAATGTTCGCTTACACTTCGCTTGATAGGAGTGTAATTGTGTGCCCTTTTCACGTAGCAACTTTAAAACTATATTGTAGACGTGAGCATCTTTGGTATTAATTTTGACTTGATCATTTCCTACTATTTTGTATGAGTACTGACCTTTTACGTGGGTCTCAAGTAAACCAAATAAAGGTTTAATGTCGTTTACGCCATGTACAAAAATAGGTGGTGTGTTTGTTGTTTGTTTGTCGGCATCTTTTTGAACTGATGTGCTTGCTAAGACATCAAAGTAGTTACTAGTGGGAGTTGGGTTCAGCCAGTATTCCTTTAAATTATGTTGTTCCATTGGGGTACTTGAATTTTCTGACTGTGAGCGTTTTTTATTTTGAACGGTTGTCCCTGGTTAAGGTCACTAGTATCAATTGATGAATCACTGTCGACGTCGTTCACAGCGGCAACTTCCATAACATTGTGACTTGATTCTAAATTGCTATGTTCCATTGTTATATTTTGGCTAATTTCACTAGGAATATTCAGTTTAAGTTGTTTATTTTCAATTTTATTGATAGTACCAGATTTTAACATTTCTGGAATAATGTCAATATTTTTTTTATTATTTTTTTCGGCATTTTTGCTAATGGTAGGTTTGATTTTATGTTTAATTTTTGAGTTTCCTAATGACTTTTTTTCACTTATAATTTCGTTAACCGAATAATCTGCATTGTTTGTGTTATATAATGTTTGTATTGCGCTCGATACGAAAGCACCGATTTCGCCAGGTCGGGTCCTGTTAATCTCGGAATTATTTACCTGCCCGTAGGCAGCGTCACTCATGTCACTAACACTGACAATTTCACTTAAATTAAACTCAATTGAGTTAATTTTTGATAGATGGAAAATTAAATTCACTTGCGTGTACCCACAAAGGGCACATGGCGGTTTTAGATATCTACACTGCACAGGTATAATATGTTTATTATTATTTGACTACAAGTAGACTGACTGACTGACTGACTGTTATTATGTTATACTGATAACACTCTGCGATGTGTACAGTTCGATTGTCGGTAATCGAATGATGTAATCAATAATGCAATCAATGAACTAAACAAACATGGCAACCGCCATACGAAACGGCCACAAACAATCAAACAATGCAACAAGCAAACATGGCAACCGCCATACAAAACGGCCACAAGCAAGCAAACAACTCACCAAGCAAACATGGCAACCGCCAGCAAAAACGGCCACGGCCACAAACAAACAATAATTAATCACACAATTAAAATAGAAAAAATTAAATTAAAAACAAAAAATCTCAACAAAAAAAATTTACAAGAAAATTCAAGATGTCAGTCAGAGATGCAAAACAATCTTTTCATTGGGGCGGAGTGATCTGTAGCGACCTGTCAACACACGTCGCATCTCAACTTGACAGATGTACATTATTTTGGGTTCATCATAGTGTCAGCGCAAAAACAAAAGTTCAAGCTTCAGTTCGGATTTCTTTTTTGTTTCTTTCGAGTCTCATTGCCAAAATTATAATTCTTGAAACCTTTCTTTTTAATTGTAAACACGCAAATACTAACTACATTTTATAAATGATCAATATGATTACACATGATGTTTTCAATATTTAATCATAAATTAAAATACATCATATATATATATATATATATATATATATATATTCTAGCTGACGCGGCAAACGTTATTTTGCTAAGTAAGGTATACTCAACAATTTCTATAAAATCAAAAATATTAATACTTTACGTGCATAAGCATGTGTTGTTTGAATGCTATATACAATGAGTTATTATAAACCCAATTAGTTTGTCTATATTTTGTCAATACAATCAAACCGGAAGTTTTATACGCTTTCTATTAAAAATATGGTATAATTCAATCCAAGTATTTTTTGTTCTTTTGACTTATTGATTTCGTTTTATGTTTTTTAGATTCGTTTTGGATTATGGATTTTGTGTTGGTAAATAATACTACTGAGCTTATACAAAATTTTCAAATTTTTGCTAAGAGAGATAGAATATGAATTAAGAATTTCTTTTTGACCTGCTTTTTGAAAAGTTTCAAGTAAGGTATCTCTGAAAAATAAAAAAAAAAATATTTTGGGAGTATAAAGATGTGTAGTTTGAATGGTACAGACAATGAGGTATTATCAATACAATAAACTGCAAAGTCTACTTGTTTAATAATAAATTATATAATTCATAATAACAATATTCGTTTGTCCATATTTTGTTAATACAATCAAACTGAAAGTTTTATACACTTTCTATAAAAATGTGGTATAAATATATCCGTATAAGTATTTTTAATCTATAGCCGTGGTCAATGTTTAGTTGGTCATTTTTGCCTCACACAGATGTAAGTTTTAAAATTGGTTATATAAAGAAAGCTGTTCAATTTCTTTCAAAATTAACAATAAATTTTATTAAACAATTAAATAGCGTATAGTTAAAATTTATATTAAGGTTTCGTGAAATAAATCACAGTGCTCACAACCCAAAAAACTAACAACAAAAGGAAATACTTTTGTTATGGATTTTCAAAGATTACCGAGATATAATTAATTTCCAATTACCTAACGCACAAAGAGCGCTTGATGCGCAATCTGTATCGATGACAAGGAGTACTACCCGTAAATCAAATCATTCATCAGCTCGTCGTATGTTATAATTTATAATTAAATGATGTGATTGCTGCATGCGATCTAAAAATATATAAGCGGCGTGGTGTTAATGGTTCATTATTATATTAACCTCCGCTTAATTTAAGGTAAACGTACACTATTCCGGGGTAGCACATTATTACGGGAGTTTTTCATTTTGATTGCAAAATAAGAAAACGGTCAATAAATAATAATTTTATTCAACAGCACATCAATTATAATTTGAATCCTAATAAAATAGTACGATTTTCGAATTCAAATATTAGTTTTTAAACCGTAAAAAGCTTTTGAAAGCATCGGTCGTAACCCGATCGCCATTTCGTACTGGCTTGTTAGCGAGTTAGGTTATGTGACGGTTCCATTACTAAAGGTTTTTGCAAATTGCAAAAGGTGAAATGTTTGATCAGTAATAATAAGAGATTAGTTTTATAGTTAAATCGAGCATATATTTGTCAAGAAATTATCAATTTCATGGCTCCCGTAATTAGGTTCACACAACTGAACCAGTGATCCTAATTCCGTGAGTATCCCGCAATTACGAGAAGCAGACTTGAAATAGTTTCATCTTTTATTTTCAACTGTGCTTAAATTCGGCGGTGTTTCTGGTGTTATTAAGTTTGCTAATGACTACAGAATACTGTAACGTAATTACGGTATATGTTTTTTTTAATTTTTAACCCTAATAATTGAGTTTGAAATGACTACTCTTCAGTAAGAAAGAACATGATTTTTTCACTTATTTGCATTGTTCAATATACCTAGAATATTGTAGTAATGAGAGTATCATTTATTTCTACCTTTTCATCTATGATCAATTATTTCTATTATATAAATTGAATAAAAATACAGGTATACCCCGTATAGCGCACGGTACTTATAGGGCGCGGATTTACTAGGGCGCTGGTATGTATTTATGTATGCAGAGATCTAGGGACATTCCTGTTAACACGATAGTTTTAATCCGATTAAGCTTTTGGAATATAAGCATTATATAACTTGCATACAAACATACATCGTAAGTTATTAAATTAATATGAATTGCAATTATTCGAAAATAAGATGCCGAGTCTACTCTTAAATGCAGTAACTTTCTAATAGTCTAATACAATTTATTAAATATTATTAAAATTATATTCAAGATCAGTAAATTTATTTGGGTATGATTTCAAATCGGACTTTTAGTTTTTCAAAGAACGATGGCTCCAATTAAATATTCACCCAAAACCCTGAAAAAAGGCTTTAAAAGAAATTTGCCATATTATATTAAATGTATTTTAAAGCTTCTAAAACATACAAAATTCCCAATCAAACCTAATTTGAGCTAGTAGTTATTGTTAACTTGAAAGTCTTTAAAGATTATTGTAAAGTCTTTAAAGATTTATGTTTGTTGACAGAATTGTAACTTTTATTACAAGTTTAATTTTTTTACTTTAAGTTTAAATTTTATATTTATTTTAAGTTTATATTTTTATTTAATTGCCGTTATAGTACGGGAGCCAGCAACGTTTTCGAGCAAGCATTTTAGTCAGGCTGGTTTTTTGGTATGTGGTCCTTGGTGCTCTCTCGGTTAGGGTAAGGGCCGTCTGGCAGCTGGGAGTGGTTGCGTTAATTAGTGCGCAGCCAATTTGTACAGCGTGATTTCAAAATTTTGAAAGCATTTTAGTCAGCCCAATTTTCGTTTTTTTGACTTCGAATAGGTTCACCAGACTCAAATTTTTTGTTGCCAGACATTTTGGGCGCTGCTAAATATGTGCCAGACGTCAATTTATTTATTAATTTAAAAAAAAAATCAAATCATTTTAGTCCGTCTGAAATTTTAGTATTATGTTCGTTAAGGGTAAAAACACGTAAAATTAATTTGCCAGACGTTTCTGCGGTTGTTAACCATGTCTGGCAAGCAAAAATGTCTGGCAATATGATACTAGTTTATAGCATTTTAGTCAGTCCAATTTTCATTTTTTGACTTGATATTTGATTTGATTACTTGAATAAGTTATCCAGATTCACATTTTTGTTGCCAGACATTTTGGGCGCTGCCAAATATGTGCAAGACGCCAATTTATTCATTAATTTTTTTTAAATTTCAAATCATTTTAGTCTGTCTGTAATTTTAATATTATGTTCATTAAGGGTCAAGAAACATAATATTAATTTGCCAGACGTTTCTGCGGTTGTTAAGCATGTCTGGCAACGAAAAAAGTCTGGCAATATGATACTAGTAGACAGAGTGAGGCAATCGCTAAATACATTGGCGCGAATGAAACAAAAAACTATTATACTCGTAAGAGCGCTATACGTTTACTAGACAGAAAACCATAAGAAAAATCAAGTAACTACATTAGACAGATGTGTTTGTTATAAACTTCTCTGCAAAATTGTGTTTATACCATTTTTCTTTAGAATCACCGTTTCTTACAAATTGCCATCTGGAAAGTTAAAAAATTCATATTTCTCATATTATGCAGTGTTTATAAATACATCATCGAAGGTGAATTATGAGTGAAAAATAAAAATCCATTGATTTGTTTTGGATAGATGAGTTTAACGAGTCTTTTGATATATCACATTGTAGTATTATTGTCTCAGTGTGGGAGGTTCGCATACCTGATTGTTTTGAAGGAATTAATCGAAATAATTATGTATAAATGAATGCGAGGCGTGTTATAACATCCAAAGTGCTTAAACAGTTATCATATTAAGCCATAAGACGAATAAATCTGTATAATAGACGTATTTATTCGTTGTTAAAAAGCGATATTCCCAATTATAATCTTGATTTAAGAGATCTAGGTCGAATGACTATCATTATATAGTGATACATATTGATCTAAAATGAACCCATTTGAATTTTTGAATTATTAAATACACTTCGATTTTTAAAAAACAGTGCTCAATTTACAGCTAAAAACTGAAAGAAAAAAGTGCGGAGAATGTTTGCTGTACAATATATATATCGTATATACTAGAATTTTAAGATTCTATTCTAGGGGTAGCTCGAACTGGTAAGGTAGCAAAACTAGTATTATCAGTATTAAGTATAGGTATGTGTTACGATTGGTTGCTGCTAAAGCCATGTAATATGTACATGTACCAATAATATTACATGTACCATGTAAAATGAAGTCATTCGACTCAGTTAACTTAGTGATAAAAAAAAATTGCGTACAGCCAAATGATTATTGTCAGTTCTCATTGCAAAACTTAAAATATATGATATTCTTAGGAAATTGACGATGTTACTTAACCACTGTCGAGTCAAATTTTTCAAAATATTAACAGCAATATTTTAGAATCATTAACATATTTTTTACAGCTAGTAAAATTAAAAAATTGACTAATATGATGCAATTTCTTTGTCTTTTCTAATTAGGTCTTTATTTAACTTTATTTTATTTGTTTTATGAAAATGTTATTGAAATTGCACTAACTTTAAATAGCGCTCTTATAGAGTATAATAGTTTTTTTGTTTCATTCGCGCCAATGTATTTAGCGATTGTCTCACTCTGTCTACTAGTATCATATTGCCAGACTTTTTTCGTTGCCAGACATGCTTAACAACCGCAGAAACGTCTGGCAAATTAATTTTATGTTTTTTGACCCTTAATGAACATAATATTAAAATTACAGACGGACTAAAATGATTTGAAATTTAAAAAAAATTAATGAATAAATTGGCGTCTGGCACATATTTGGCAGCGCCCAAAATGTCTGGCAACAAAAATGTGAATCTGGATAACTTATTCAAGTTATCAAATCAAATATCAAGTCAAAAAATGAAAATTGGACTGACTAAAATGCTAAAAACTAGTATCATATTGCCAGACATTTTTGCTTGCCAGACATGGTTAACAACCGCAGAAACGTCTGGCAAATTAATTTTACGTGTTTTTACCCTTAACGAACATAATACTAAAATTTCAGACGGACTAAAATGATTTGAATTTTTAAAAAAATTAATAAATAAATTGGCGTCTGGCACATATTTAGCAGCGCCCAAAATGTCTGGCAACAAAAAATTTGAGTCTGGTGAACCTATTCGAAGTCAAAAAAACGAAAATTGGGCTGACTAAAATGCTTTCAAAATTTTGAAATCGCGCTGTACAAATTGGCTGCGCACTAATTAACGCAACCACTTCCAGCTGCCAGACGGCCCTTACCCTAACCGAGAGAGCACCAAGGACCACATACCAAAAAACCAGCCTGACTAAAATGCTTGTTTTGAAAACGTTGCTGGCTATTAAAAGTTATTCCTTTATTGTTTCATTTATTTGATTTACCGAAACAGTATTGATAATGATAATTATACTGCTATTACTATAATAATACCAGATTTTATTTTATTTTTATTTTAGAAGTTTTTTAACTTCTTATAATTTTATGACTTTTATAAAACTAAATAAATGTTTAAAATCATATCAAAGTATTATTTCATAATTAACCGCACTTTTTATAACCCTTTTTTATAACTATATTTATCAAGGCAATACGATCAAAAATGTAAGCATTGTGCGCTATCACGGAATAACGTACAACGACTCCCGGCATTATATTCACGAGCCGAATTTTATCACGGAATTAGGGACAAACGCGTGGTTCAGCAAAATGCCGATTATTTCTATAAATGACGTTCTACGACGAAAAATCTTGTTTTATAATAATCTTAAAAGTCTAATTGATAAAATATAACAGATTAAGTTTGACCACTTACCTATTTTTTCTAAAATATGGTACGTTTACCTTAAGCACTGGCTAAATAGAACACTCGACCGCGCTGATTGTTTATCGTTTATCTCCCAATAGCAAAGTCATAAGAATCAAGGTTATAGCTAGTTATACATCTTGTTGTTGAACAATGCAAAAACTTTACTGGTTTTTGAGATATTGGTGGCGGATCCTATTAACCCCAGATATTCATATATTACTATCCATTTTTCGATAAATTCATAGAAATTTTTTTTGGTTTATTCTTCAAAATCAGTGGAAAATAACCATTAGTGAATTATATTTTACATTGCATTATCCAATGATTGTTGAAGTTCTTCATCTTTTTCAATTTGTAGAGTGATTTAATAAAACATGAATGATACCTGACTGTGTCTCAAATGCATGGATTTTGACATATCTTTTGAAACGAATTCCTTCAAAATTATAGGTCTTCAAAATTGTAGTGACTCATTTTTCTGATATACTTGTTCTAGTACCCGAAATGTCAATACATTTAATTGAATGCGAGCATTATAATCAATCTTCAAAATATTTTATTCCAGAGAACTTGTAATTATGTGCACTGACATTTATACAGGTGTGTGTTCCAAAGTTATAATATCAACCAAATATTCGTGGTCTATTATATCTGGGAATAAGTTATTCGTCAAAATGCCCCTTTTGATCGATTTCAAATTTAGGTTTTTAAATTTAAATAATCTAAATAAAATACTTATATATTCTAGAAAATGTTTTATAAACACTAATGAATATAAAATTATGCAACTAAGACTGGCCCATTCGTACAGCCATTTTAACGTTTTACCCCGGATTGTTATATAGCTATATAAAATGGACATTTCTTCTTTATGAATTTGCTTGAACATATGTACATTTTTAACATGAGTACATATTGTGATAAATTTCAATGTGTTTATTTTGATTTTCCTTTTTTACAACTGTCTCTCCAAATTAGTGTTATCTTTGTTATCATCACGACCACTATATAGTATGCTCGGGAAGTAATTGGGAAAAGACACGATGAATAACAGCATTAGTATCTAAACAACATAAGGAAAATTCTGTAAAAATTCTATTATTATCATGTGGGATATGTTTAACTATTTTAATTTTTTCATTGCAAATTGTAATGCTGGAAAAACTTTTTTCTATGCATTAGAAAACCTATTTGGATGATGAAATCATGTAATATAATATATAAGTTCGTACTGCTGATACTTTCCATTCTGTTGTAAACTGTGACATTTGTCAAACACCAAAAATATAAATGTCATGGACCATATGACTACAAAACTCATTCTAGTGTTGTAATGAAAAATTTGTATTGTAAATAAATTGTAATGTATATATTTGAAATGATTACTTCCATATTTATTTAAACTGTACTTATGTGGATGTCACATAACATAATGTGAGCTATATATGCAATTTTCAAACAACTTTGTTACCGAAATTCTTGTATTTGTATGTACACGTAATTGAGATTTTTATGAATATGTCTTCCAAAATTACTATCTGTGTTATGATCCAATTTTCTTATTCATATCGCTCGCTGTCTATTATAACTTGCAATAAGTGATTAGACAATAATGTCTATGGTGTCCCCTTCGATGAATTCCAAATTTAGAATCTCAATTTGATTATCCTAAATGCAATAATAATATAATTCATAAAATGTTTTGTTAACACATTATTCACATTAAACTAATAAGTACTTTTACAGCACAGCGTTTGAAATATATCACTTCAAATAGGTCACTTGAGAATTAAATAAAAACTTTATATAAAATCAAAATAAGCATTCTTATTAACATTTAAAAATATATATTTTCAATAATAATTAAATTTAAAAATTAAAAGAATAACTACACTATCTAACACTGAACATAGTCTGTTTTAACTTGTCAAAACCATTTGACATATGAGTAGGCGATACATCTGTCATCATGAATAATATTGTGTAGGAAGCCATTTTAAATCAAGCGCTGTTTACTAAAAATTTTCAAATTAAAAATGTAAAGTTTCTACGCGATTTTGAAATATTATTTCACCTTTCCGACCATCTCTGGATTGGCACGAATTTTTCAAGACAAAGACTGGCCAAATCGGTATAGCCGTTTTCGAGTTTTACCGAATCATTTGATCGAAAGCTCAATTTTTATATATATAAGATATATATATATATATATATATATATATATATATATATATATACAGTAAACCCTCGCTTTACGCGGCAAGTGCGTACCGTGCAGTATAGGAACCGTGCTATAAGAAACTCGTATTTAACATACAATTCAGGCTAATTCATAGTGCGTTCTATGGAACCTTACATAGTGCAGTATGGGATCCGTGCTATGAGAGACTCACAGTTGGTACAAATCGTACCATTTTTATCGCGCTGTATGGAGACCAAGGAATACAACTTGAAGTAGGAGTAATACGGACGAAATGACATGTAGGGTATTGACACGATTGACACCTTATTCAAAAATTGGCGCGACGCAATAGTCAGCTCAATCGTGTTCTTAGGCAGCTATTATATAAACGGGCATGTCTAAAAGATAAAAATCAATAACAAAATTTACATCAATACCCTTTTGCACAACGAACTTATGGGCTGTAGACCAAATACCGTGTAATAAGAAGTCCGTGTAGTCGGAGGGATGTCGGATTTTTAGCTCCGTGTAGTATGGGAACCGTGTACCCAGAGTGCCGTGTAAAGCGAGGGCCTACTGTATACATAAAAATATCATGAATGAATGGAATATTAAATTAATTAGTTGTTATTATTTTATTTATTTATGTTTATACATTTTATTACAGATGAAAAGACTACGGATTTTTATTTGGAAATGTCAATTATATTTTTCATTTCATATGGGGCCCAATTAAACTAAAAGTTTTAGAAAACTGAAAAAAATAGGATTTTGAAAATTTTGAAGTTTTTGAAAATAAACAGATTTATTTAGCGTATTCTATACAACTTATGTCTCTCTTTGAGAATCTTTTTTCTGAAATGTTTTGAAAATTTCAAAATGAAAAAAATCTTTTTTAAAAAAAAATAGTTATTTTGGAAATGTGTTTATTTTGAATTAAAAAAATTCAAAATATGATTCTTTTTTGAAATCTTGAATCTTTTGAGAATCTTAAAAAGTTAGTTTTTTTTTAAAAAAAATGCCATTTCTAAACAGTATCAATACAAGTGAAATGTTTTTTGAATTATTCAAATCGGACGCTCCGTTCTCTTAAAAACGGAGTTACCGTTTTCGGCACTTTTTGCCGAAATCGTCGACGAAAATTTGTATCCGCACATACATACACTAATTTTCATGAAGGTAGGTCTAGCGGTTTCGGAAATATGGAGGAAAAAGTAAAAAAATCAGCCATTTGGCGGTCAAAAATGATCATTGGACATATGCACATCAAATTATCAGATATTTTATAGAGATTTTAACAATAAGTATACATTTTGTTAACATTCCTATGGGTTCCGTACCAATGCTTATGCGTTAGACAGCGACGCGGCGCTTACGCGCTTTATATTTTGTCCCTATGCAGATAAAGCAGTATGATTGCTTTGAAAAAAAGTTCAGATCTTCCACAATATGTCAAAATAAAGAAAAAAAAATTTTTTTCAAAAAAAAAAAAAAATTTTTTTTTTTTTTTTTTAATTTTTTTTTATTAAAAAGTTATTTTTTGTCCAATTTATAGTTTCTCAAAAATCGTATTTTTTCAAAGTAAATTTTTTTCAAAAATGTTAATCGTTTTTAAAAAAATAATAATTTTTGGTACGGGAAGTACCAGCAATTTGCCTTAAGGCACGATGACTTAATTGCTTTAAGACAAAATTCCACTTACAGCTAGTTGGAAAATTTAAAAAGCGATGGGATTTTGTTATTTTTTAAGAAATTTTGACACGCTATTAAGAAACCACGTGTTCGTTTCGTTCAGGGCCGTATTGTTAATGACCCTGTCTTTATGTAATTGCAAAAACAACCCCTCAGCGAATCTTCTTTTAATTGTATTCACTTCAAAATGTAAAATTGAAATCAGCCTTCACACCACATTATCCTTACATTGGTTTAGAGAAATCATCAAATTCATTGTCTATAACACCTATTTTGAATTTAATGGATCATTTTATTACCAAATTTTTGGCACCTCAATGGGATCTCCCGCATCTCCGTCTTTAGTAGAAATTTCCTTACAATTAGTAGAAAACAAAATATTTAAAAATTATAATAAACAAATCTTTTATTACCGCTATGCAGACGATATTATTACTTGTATTCCGGAAAAAGACATCAACATAGTTACTGATAATTTTAACAATTTTAATAAGAAATTACAGTTTACCGTAGAATTAGAGACAATGAATTCGATTAGCTTTCTAGACATCAGACTAATACGCACAAATGACCACCGATTAATTACTAGACAACTGGTACCAGAAACCAACTAGCTTCGGACGATACATAAATTACCACTCATACCACCCTCCTAAAATGAAAATAGCCACAATAATAAATTTAACAGACCACGCCATATTACTATCTGACAAAAACTTCTGGGACACGAATATTGACCTGGTAATAAACACACTGAAAAACAACTTATATCCTACAAACATAATCAACTCGGTCATAAATAACAGACGCAGTTACATTCCTCACAGACCATAAAAACCGCTTAGACTTAATTCGAAATATACCAAGGCGCATTAGTAAGGATACGCAGAATTTTATTCTGGCACCTTTGAATGAGAGTCATATACTGGTGTCATTTGCCTAGCGTACGTAAAAGATTTATATTTCTCGTGGAAAAAACTATTTCAACAGTATGGCATTCTGTTGGTATGTAATTGTGATGCAACCCTTAGTTCAATTTTTACACAAATTAAATCTAAGTTCAATTTTGACCGCCTCAGGAATTTGGTATATCAGATTAATTACTCTAATTGCGAACTCTTTTATATTGGAGAAACTAGCCAAAACCTGAGTAAACGCCTTCATCAACACAAAAATAACTCAAAAAACCCTAAGCAATTTAAAACGATGTTAACTGAGCATATTAAAAATTTAAATTATAATATCGATTTTTTTAACCCTAAAATTTTACATTTTGAAGAGAATACAATTAAAAGAAGATTCGCTGAGGGGTTGTTTTTGCAATTACATAACGACAGGGTCATTAACAAATGCTTCGACAATACGGCCCTGAACGAAACGAACACGTGGTTTCTTAATAGCGTGTCAAAATTTCTTAAAAAATAACAAAATCCCATCGCTTTTTAAATTTTCCAAAAAATATCAACACATGCTAAAAACTGCTTTGAGAAAAATGTGACATTTCTATCCTAAACTCCGAAGAGTAAATACATAGTATAGACAACTTGTTAAGTTATCATGGTTATTAGTGTGTTTTACCATTTGTGATGTTTGTGTTAAAAAATATATATCTTATCAATGTGCACATACTCATACCATGGATTAATAATGGTTTCATATGCTATATTGGGATACAAAATTGTAAGTGTTTTATTACTATTATTATTATTATTATTGTTTTTCCATGAAATTTCCGTTCTATTTATAATATAATTTATTTAGTTTCAAATTTTTATAGTTAATTTGATTACCACTGAATGATGGCTAAGATGCTAGCCGAAACGTATGGATTTTAAATAAATAAACTTTTAAAAAAACTCTCATACTATTTTTATTGATGTTACGCCCGAATATTAAACTCAAATTAAACATATATATCAACATAAAATTCAAGACTATTCAAATATATATATATATATATATATATATATATATATATATATATATATATATATATATATATATATATATATATGAGAATCAGTCTTCGGGGCAATACATCAATTAAGAACTTGTATGATCTTATAACATTTTTATTGTTTCCATACGTTTCGACACATTGTTTTGTGTCATCATCAGTGGACTCTAGTTTGAAAGCACAGATACAAATTATTAATTAAAACCAATTTATAAGAAAGTGATTTGGTATAAAAATTTACATGTAATTGTAGTAATCCTAATTATTTCATAATTATAATTGTTCACAATGCACAATAAAAACAATTCTTGTCACTTTAAATCGGAAAAATATATAAATTTTTAGAATGAGTTTTTTATTGTATAGTACATGTCGTAAATCCGTATTCCGATGCGAAAGTTAATCTTAAATGTGCACCAATGTGCGCACCACATGTTAAAAGTTAGGTAGAGGGCACACGAACTGACCAGAGAATTTAAGGTTTGACAACGCGAGGAGGGTACATATAGTAAAAGATAAAAATATGACAATTGTGAGGATGGACATGGTTGGTACAATTGAGATAAAAATTAAAAGAAAATGAAAAATTAATTAAAATTAAAATTAATATAATTAAAACGTCAGAATAGGTAATTATTTTAAAGGTATGAACTTCGAAACATTGCTTAAAAATACTTGGAAATTCTCACACAGTGAAGAAGTATCAACTCTTAACAATTGGCTTTTCGTCCTCAATACAAAACACAATCATCCTTCCCTCGTATGCCAAAAAGAAGAAAACAAGTTTATTGGCACTATTTGCCTCCCATACATTAAAAATCTCTTACCTGTTTGAAAAAAAAAACTGTTTGATTTCGCGGAGTTGCGTTTGGTTTGCAATATTGATCAGACTCTTAACATTTTATTTTCGAACCTAAAATCACCGACAAGTTTAGATCGTACTTCTAACATCGTGTATAAAATTGACTGTAGAAATTATGAGGCCACTTATATTGGCGAAACTGGACAACACCTAAAAAAACGTCTTAGGCAACATTATAACAACTCCAAAAATCAAAATCGAAATTAAACAATGATAACTGACCACATCCAAAGTTTCAATCATATTTTCAATTTTGATGTTGCCACAATTTTATATCACGAGTCGAATATATTGCAGAGACGCTTTTCAGAATCATGCTTCATACATTTTTATAAAAATAGCATAAACAAAAATGTTGATACTTCTTCACTATGTGAGAATTACCAAGTAGTTTTAAACAATATTTCGAAGTTCATACCTTTAAAATAATTACCTATCCTCATTCGATGTTTTAATTATATTAATTTTAATTTTAATTAATTTTTCTTTTTCTTTCAATTTTTATCTCAATTCTACCAACTATGTCCATTCTCACAATTGTCATATTTTTATCTTTTACTATATGTACCCTCCTCGCGTTGTCAAACGTTGAATTCTCTGGTCAGTTCGTGTGCCCTCTACTTAACTTTTAACATGTGGTGCGCACATTGGTGCACATTCAGGTTTCACTTTTGCATCGGAATACGGATTTGCGACATTTACTATACAATAAAAAAACTCATTCTAAAAATTTATATATTGTTCCGATTTAAGCTGACAAGAATTGTTTTTATTGTGCATTGTGAACAATTATGATTATGAAATAATTAGGATTACTACAATTACATGAAAGTTTTTATACCATATCACTTTCTTATAAATTAGTTTTAATTAATAATTTTTATCTGTGCTTTCAAACTAGAGTCCACTGAAGATGACACATAACAATGTGTTGAAACGTATGGAAACAATAAAAATGTTATAAGTTCATACAATATGTATTACCCTGAAGACTGATTCTCATATATCTCAACATCAAAATTATTAAAATTTTAACACACACACACATATATATATATATATATATATATATATATATATATATATATATATATATATATATATATATATATATATATATATATATATATATATATATATGTATGTATGTCTTATATACAAAAATGTAGCTCTCTTTCAAATGTCTAAGTAAAACTCAAAAACGGCCAAACCGATTTGGCCAGTCTTAGTCTTGAAAAATTCGTGCCAATCCAGAGAAAGTCCAAAAGGTGAGAAATTATTTCAAATCCGCGTAGAAATTTTACATTTTTAATTTGAAAATTTTTGGTAAACAGCACTTGGTTCAAAATGGCTTCCCCCACAATATTATTCAAATGACAGATGAATACTACTGATATGTCAAAACAAAGTTAAAACAGATTATGTGTTATTCTTTTAATTTTATATATTTTTAAATGTTGATAAGAATGCTTATTTTGACTTTATACGAGGTTTTTATTTAAGTCTCAAGTGTTTGCTCACTGCCTTTTAGTATTCTTTTATCAAGAGCTTGAAATAATACTATTCTTATTGATTAAGGCTTGCTTATAAAAGAATAAATAAATGATTTTGTTTCCAACGCTGTGCTGTGCAAGTACTTATTGGTTTAATGTGAATAATGTGTTCCCAAAACATTTTCTGAATTATATTATTATTGCATTTAGGTTATTCAAATGGAGATCCTAAATTTGGAATTCATCGAAGGCGACACCATAGACATTTCGGTCTAATCACTTATTGCAAGTTATAATAGACAGCGATATGAATAAGAAAATTGGATTATAACACAGATAGTAATTTTAGAAATCATATTCATAAAAATATCAATTAAGTGTACATACAAGTACAAGATCTTCGGAAACAAAGTTGTTTGAAAATTGCTTATAAAGCTCACATTATGTTTTGTGACATCCACATAAGTACAGTTTAAATAGATATGGAAGTAATCATTTTGAATATATACAGTACAATCTATTTACAATACAATTTTTTCTTTAATAAAGAAGAAATGTCTATTTTATATAGCTATATAACAGTCCGGGGTAAAACTTTAAAATGACTGTACGGATTGGGCCCAGTCTTAGTTGCATAATTTTATATTCTTTAGTATTTATAAAACATTTTCTAGATTATATCATTATTTTATTTAGATTATTTGAATTAAAAACCTAAAAACCTAACTTACTCGCAGATATACCAGACCACTACTTAAATAAGAAGATTCGGCTGATAATATAACTTTGGAACACACACCACACACCTGTAAAAATGTCATTGCACAAAATTACATGTTCTCTGGAATAAAATATTTTGAAAAATGATTATAATGCTCGCATTCAATTAAATGTATCATTAGTTCGGGTACTAGAACAAGTATAGCAGAAAAATGATTCACTGATATCCTACAATTTTGAAGGAATTCTTCTCAAACGATATGTCAGAATTTGTGCATTTTAGACACAGTCAGGTACCGTTCATGTTTTATTAAATCACTCTACAAATTGAAAAAGATGAAGAACTTCAACAATCATTGGATAATGCAATGTAAAATATAATACACTGATGGTTATTTTTCACTAATTTTGAAGTACTATTTTTGAATAAACTGGAAAATTGTCTATGAATTTATTGAAAAATGGATAGTAATATATGAAGATCCGCGGGGTTAATAAGATCCACCACCAATATCTCAAAAAACCAGTAAAGTTTAGCATTGTTCAACAACAATATTTGAAAGTACAAGATGTATAACCAGCTACAACCTTGATTCTTATGACTTTGCTATTGGGAGATAAACATTAATCTTTGAAAATCCATAACGAAAGTATTTCCTTTTGTTGTTAGTTTTTTAGGTGATTTAGTTTACGAGACTCTAATATAAATTTTAACAATACGCCATTTAATTGTTTTATGAAATGTAATGTTAATTTTGAATGAGATTCAACAGTTTTTTTATATTACCACTTTAAAAACTCACATCTGTGTGGGGCAAAAATGACCAACTGAACATTGACCATTGAACATTGATGGCAATAAACTAAAAAAGACTTGGATTGAATTATACCATATTTTTATAGAAAGTGTATAAAACTTCCAGTTTGATTGCATTAACAAAGTATGGACAAACGAATATTGTTATTATGAATTATATAATTTATTATTATACAAGTAGACTTTCAGTCTAGACAAGTATTCTTTATATATTTATATAGTATATTTTATTTAGAAATAACTTACTTAGCAAAACAACGTTTGCCGGTCAGCTAGTATATATATATATATATATATATATATATATATATATATATATATATATATATATATATATTACAAATGTATTCTGAGTGGATAATAGATATTAATTTGGAAATATGAACAAACAACACTCTTTTTGCACTAATTTATTAAATAATAATTTTCACAAACGTTTCGAGACTAGGTTTGTCTCATCATCAGTGTGTTATAATTAAAAAATTTTTTAAAATATGGAAGTCTAAATTAGCATGTTGTGTTTTTCATTACACGTCGTTCACTGCACGTTGTTCTTTTAATACCACTGTCTTCGGTATTCGTATTCTCTCCTACTTGAAAACCACTTGAAATTGTAAAGTCACTCAATCAGATAGGAAAAAAAGGATTAGGGTCCAGTTGAAAAATAGATGTCGTTAGGAGAAAAAATATTCTATGATGAGATGGTTTGTTTATAAGATTTGTTATACATTGTTATAATTAAAAGTGTATGTACATCTATATATAAGCTACAAAGTATGAATGAGATTCAGGTATGTATCATGTAATATATTGGTATCTGTCCGTAAATTTACTGTGTTACCTTTTTTTCCTATCTGATTGAGTGGCTTTACAATTTCAAGTGGTTTTCAAGTAGGAGAGAATACGAATACCGAAGACAGTGGTATTAAAAGAACAACGTGCAGTGAACGACGTGTAATGAAAAACACAACATACTAATTTAGATTTCCATATTTTAAAAATTTTTTTAATTATAACACACTGATGATGAGACAAACCTAGTCTCGAAACGTTTGTGAAAATTATTATTTAATAAATTAGTGCAAAAAGAGTGTTGTTTGTTCATATTTCCAAATTAATATATATATATATATATATATATATATATATATATATATATATATATATATATATATATATATATATGATACTTTGATATGCTTTGATATGCATGCGTCCATTTCGGTCACGATCTGATTGATGACACGAACAGCGATCATTTTATACCACCAAATAGCATTTTTTTTTACTTTTGTTTCTTTATCTTGAAAACCTCTGGACCTGTCTTTCCCAAAATTTTGTCTATTCCGACAATACAAGAAGTATGTTTCTGGAATCATTCGAATAGATTGCTTCGTTCTCTCACAAACTGAATTGTCATTTTTTGCACATTTTGACTTGTAAATGTAACCTGCCATTTCATAAACCAATCGAATGTTTGAAGAAAGGAATAATTTAAATCGGTTCTTCAATATTCTCAAAATTGTTGGCCATACCTTGTATCAGCATACACACACACATACGTTATTGTTTCAAAGATATGTCAAAAAGTTTATACACCTTTGATACGTAAAGCTATGCAAAAATTTTCATTTTCGATTTTTTTGCGATTACTATAACTTATCCTATGAGAAGTCGGTACTATACAATTAGAATAGGAATTATATAAATTTTTCAAATAAATTGTAAATTTAAAGTATAAAACTTTGTAGATTTTTAAAATTTTGAAAAAAAATATGAATTTTTTGATATTTGATTGAACCGTACAAGTGAACTTTAAAAACTAAAAATCTTGGGACAGGACCACAAAAAAAATGTAACAAAATTAATACTCATTTTTTAAATATTTATAAAATATCGGATAATTTCATGAACATATGTCTAATGATCATTTGGGACAGCAAAATATCTTTCTTTTTAATTTATTATCTGTATATCCAAAACCGCTAGATCCGGGCGCCTGAGATCGTGGACGAAAAATTGTATCCAAACATAGATGCACACATAAATTAATTTTTGCTGAGGTATGCCTAAATGTTCAGAAACCTTTGTAACGTAACAATATGCAAAAAAATTCATTTTTGTTTTTTTGCGATTACTATATCTTACCCTACATGAAGTTAAACATTTGATTGCTAAATCAGAAGAAAATATTTTCATATTTGAAAAACGCTACCACAAAAAACTGTTGAATAATTATTTATGACGCGAGCATATAAGAACTCTAGTTTATCAAGTTTCAACAGTTTATATTGTCAAATTGACAAAATGAAATATTTGGAACGCAGCTGTAAGGAAAAACTTATTAGGGATAATTGAACATGAGATAGAATATACATTAATAAAGCCCGGTGCATACAAGTAATTCTTGTATTAAGATTTCTGTTAAGTTTTCTAGTAAGGTGATCAAGAATTTTGCGTCAGATTTTCACTTAGTTTATGATTAATAATAATTTTGTGCATTTTCAAATATATTATTATGAATATATACTGTGAATTTTGCAATTCATATTTCATTGGCCTAAAATAAACTAAAGCTTATAAATATACAAACATAGCATTGTATGAAATGTAAAAAATAAACATATTATTAAATAAGGATTTATGTCAAGTTTTCTAGTATGGTGGGCAAGAATTTTGTGCTGGATTTTCACTTATTTCATGATTAATAATGATTTCCTGCATTTTTAAATAGATTATTATGAATATATACTGTGAATTTTACAATTCATATTTTATTGGCCTAAAATGCACTAATAATTTTAAGTATAAAAACAAAGCATTGCATGTAATGTAATGTATCGTATCATATTAGAATGAATCCATAAAATGATTTAATCTAATTTTTCTAAGAATTTAATGAAATAATAATAATAAAAACATAATAAAGTGCTGCAGTTTAACATAACAATTATTGATTTTTAAAATCAGTATCTTTGTCGGATAATGAATATTGTTATAAATTGAATAATGTTATCTTTTTTTTTAAAAAAATATTTCAAAACTTTTGAAATAAAACGATTTGATTTTTTAAAAATTTTCAAATTTTTCTATATTTCAGATAAAATTACAAAAATTTGAAAAAACATACTTGAATTTTTCGTAAATTTGAATATTTTAAAATTACTGAACTGCGTTTCCCAAAAACTAATCATTTTTTCACATTGCGATATTTACACAATAGCTATTTACAAAATAAAAACTGAACGCTTGCAAAGTACATGAATCAAGTACACATTGATATTTATGACAAAATACAGCTTTTGCATTTGACACTGAAAGTATGGGTCACTAAACAGTTCATCTATCGCCGAATAGGACATACTCTACTCGTACAATTCGGCAGGAATTTTCGAGGACAGAAGTTGTTGAGAAATCAGTTTCCGACGTAACTAGGTACCGGTTATAGACATAAATTATGTTAAGGATACTGCCGTTGTGAATAGAGAGCTTAAATGTAAAATCTGGCTAGGGCGTAAGATGTCATTACACTAAAACTTACTTACATAGATGGTTTCACAATGCTCAGTAATTCATCATGAGTAGCCGGCATACGACGTATAACCATTTTTCTTCCATCAGTAGATCCCATGCCTATAGACGCTAGTGATCTGATGGACACGGAATTGTTTTTGACTACGTGGCAAAATGATGGTATGTATTCATCAAATTCTATTGTTAGTCGATTTTCGCCTTGTGTTGCAGTCCGATCTATAGGCAACCCATGCGAGTGCTTGTCTGAATAAAGTGATTTTGAACTGTGGCTGAACATTTTATCCTTTTTGTCGCCATCTGTCAAATTTGGCATATTGTCATCTAATAAAGGTGGTACTGTTCTGCCGTCATGATGTTCTGGCAAGACGAAACTAGAAAATATCAAAATATTATTCAGAGTTAATTTATTCAACAAATATTATCGTTTTATTATTCACATGTTTTAGTCCAGTCTTTACACTGTTTACAGTGAGTTCACCTCGGGATTCGAGACACCCAGCTATAAGTCTCTAAATACTTGCATATTGACACTAAAAAGTTTTCTCAAAACCTACATATGGTAGGGCGTACATATCATATGTAGGCTGTGAGACAACTTTTTAGTGTCAATAAACAAGTATTTACAGACTTACAGCTTGGTATCTCGAATTCCGAGATGCTTACCTAATTTAAGCTTAAATGACTGGACTATACTCGCATACTGGAAAGTAAGACGCTTATTGTAGCAGGGGTAAGTGGTAACATGCGTTTTTTCATCCCGTTTTTAACAATCTTCTCTTGATTTATAAACCAATAGCACATTCAACGTCGAGCGCTCGACGAGTAATCATCTAGGTGCATGAAATACTCAATATAAATAATAGATAAGCAACAAAGTGTTATGAGTTACAGGCAACTCGGGCATGATGACATTCTTTTACCGGTTTATAGAAATAACTCAGAGAGTACATAGGTCGAGACAGGTATAAAAATTAGTAATGAAGTGCATTTATTTTGTTACGGATGGGGGTTGGTTAGACCCCTTCAGAATAGCTAATTGAATTTGACTCAATAGCTATTCCGAGGATTTTGTATAACTGAATATATGAAGGAAAAATACTCGCTGTTCTCTGCTTGGTCAGCGGCCCAGTCGGATGGTGGCTTGGTGTCTGGAATTCTCAAATCGCTATAAGGAATGGATATTGAGGTAGGAATTGACTCCAGAAGCACAATAAGAAACACTGGCTGCGATTAATAACGTATTTATTTAAACAAATAACATCGAATACTCGGAAAATTCAACAAAAACTCATACGGAAAACAAGTGAAAATGGCGTACGTGACAAGCGAGCGCGAGACCCTATTCAGCCGCAAGATTAGCCATTATGTCCAAAATCTTCTTCTTTTTGGTATCACCAGAGACTAAGTATTGTTCGACTCTGACAAATATCGTCTGGCGACATCTAACAAGATTCTGGCGCAAACATATTCCCCAGTCTAAAAGGGCTACCTTTTATAATCCCATAATTCTTTGGATAATGGCCACTCAAATCACTCCATCGGCACCTAGAAAACTTCTACTCTTCCTTGCATCCAATGGAGCAGGCAAAACCGACAAAGTCAATAAAGGTGTAGGAAGTTGAGGATCCTGAATCACCACGCAGCTAAGATTTAAGTCTGGAGCTCCATCAGACCACAATCATTAAGCTCCATCCAATAATACGTAAAAATAATAATTCATTCAAATGTCTTTTAAACACTTTGGAATGTAATAAAGAAATAAAGAATGAAAGTTTTCTTTTTTCTTTCAATCCTCCCAGAGGACCGAGTAGATATAGAGTCGTTCCAAAAATCCGACACAAATAACCAATTCTTATATCTAGCATATAGTTTAGGAAGTCGATCTTGGGAAACACTAATGGCTGCCTTTTGATTAGTAGGAATATGGAACCATTGTGTATTATGAAAGAGGTCGTGAATTTTTGATATTTTGTTGGCTAAAAAAGTTTTCCAACAAGTGATTAGTTCTACCAACCATTGTCGGACTATCATTGAATCATTAACATCATCGTAAATTACAGCTCCGCATGCTTGTTCGGAGCTATTCGTAAAACCAAGTACTGAACATTTTCTGAAGTTCTGAGATAATGTGGTATGTTATAGTTATTCAACTTTGATTCGGCAAATACGGCTAACCACAAAGGCATAATAAATGATGGTAGCGCTTCATCCCAATCAATCTTTAATTTCGAAATTTTCTTTATTAAGATTTTTATCTTAACAACAATAGGAGTAACAAATCTCGAAGAATCGTAAAGACGCGCAATTGCTGAAAGGAGATGACGTTTGGTCCACTTTCTCCACATATGATTTGTACCAGAAAGATAATTATCCGGCAAAGTATTCCATTTCAATCATAATTTCTTTGATAAATTTTTGTTTTTAAAATTGCTAAGGACATGTTTATATAGGATATCAGGATTTGGATTAAGCTCACGAATACTAGGATGCATAGATTCCTTTTTCTTCAGTTCACAAGTTCCACAAGAAACTGCAGTTTGCAAATCCCGGAAAATGGCTTTTGTATTTACCAAAGAATCAATACTTGTAACCATATCATTGTCGTAAGAACGTGAAGAATGTGGGATGTCTTCTAATTGTGTAATCTTATCTTTTTTTTCAAAAAGATCTGCGTTTGAAGCAATGCATGAATTAAATAAAATGCTGGAAATTTGTAATAAATCGTTTTGATCATCTAAAATTGTTTCGGCATGCTTTATTTTTGCATAAAGCATTTCCAACGCTCTCGCGAGGGTATATTCCGCAATAAAGCTAGGATTTTCTGACTGTCTCAATATATTAATTTTATCGCAAAGGTGCATGCATCGTAAGTTTCTTGTATGCTTAAAAAATACATTTCTCTCTTAGCTATTAGTCGATCGATCTCTGCACCAACGTCAAGTTTAGATGCCATCTTGGATTAATATTTCCTTAATATATTAAATAAATCCTAATCAAAATTAGGATCCGGCGTCGAAGGACCAATGTTACGGATGGGGGTTGGTTAGACCCCTTCAAAATAACTAATTGAATTTATTAGTATAACTGAATATATTAAGGAAAAATACACGTTGTTCTCTGCTTGGTCGGCGGCCCAGTCGGATGGTGGCTTGGTGTCTGGAATTCTCAGTTCGCTATACGGAATGGATACTGAGGTAAGAATTTACTATAGAAGCATAATAAGAAACACTGGCTGCGACTAATAACGTATTTATTCACACAAATAACATCGAATACGCGAAAAATTCAACAAAAACTCATACGGAAAACAAGTGAAAATGGCGTACGTGACAAGCCAGCGCCAAACCCCGTTCACCCGCAAGATTAGCAAATATATCCAAAATCTTCTTCTTTTCGGTATTACCAGAGACTAAGTATTTTCCGACTCTGACAAATATTGTCTGCCGACATCTAACAAGATTCTGGCGCGAACATAAATAATAATAGTGATTGTATGGAATATGACAGTGATGATGGAAGTGAGCATAGTAATAGTAATTTAATGAGTGAAAATAATGATGGTAAAACAGTTAATTCAAATACGGTAAATAGTGTTAAAAATACTTATATAAAATGTGGTAATAACAATTTAGAAACAAGAAGAGAATACAAAAAATGGATAAGTGAAATAGATCAAAAATGATTCCGAAAAGAAATAACTTAAATGACGAAGTAAATAAAAATATGGTACTGAGAATAAAAGATCATCCAAAGGAAACAAAAAATATGAATAAAAATAACTCAAGTAATAATAATAATAAACCACAGCAAAATTGGAATGATATGGTTATAGAAGAAGAATTAAGTAGTGGATCTAACAATATAGCAGTTTCAAAATAAACTAATAGGAATAAAAATGATATGAAAATTGAAAAAGAAATTAATAGCAATTGCGATGTTATAGAAGCGGAAAAACAAATTGGAAGGAATCACAACGACATGGTAGTTTTTTTTTTAAATTTATATGTAACAATCAGAATAAAAGAAGTAATTCTATGAGCTACAGTGAGAACATAATTTAAACAAATCAATAATGTAAAGTAAAGGAAAAACAAATAATAATAATAATAATAATAATAATAATGATAATAATAAATAACTAACTATAATAATAATAACAAATAAATAGAAATAATAATCATAAAAATTATAAAAAGAAAAAAAAATAGATATAATAAAGAAAAGAAAACTGTTCCATTGATCAGTTAACTAATCAGTAGTTAATTCTAGAATTAGGGATCTCGAGTAGTGCTGAAACCATGTGGTTTGAGTGTGTTTCCAGTTTTAAGTGATGGTGAAGGCTATTGCTGCTAATTACATTCACAATATATGGAATGTTAAAATCATTGTGGATAGTTTGATTGCTGATGAACCAGGCGGCATCAGCGATTTGTCTCAAAATCATTGATTGGGCACGTTGTTTAAGAACTGTATTGGACTTACTAGCACAACCCCAAATTTCAATGCCATAAGTCCAAATAGGGTTAATTATAATTTTGTAAACTAAGATTTTGTTTACAAGTGATAGTTTTGATTTGCGCCCTAAGAGCCAGTACAGGTCTTTAGTTGTTTGCTTCATATGTTTAATTTTGGCTAAAATGTGAGATTTCCAAGTTAATTTTTGGTCCAAATGATTTCCCAAATACTTAACACTAGTTTTCGTGGTAATTATATGTCCGTTGAAATTGACTTCAAGGCATGTGAGTTTGTTGAGTGGAAATAAATATGGTGGAATTTGGTCTCATTTATCTTATTGCGCCATCTTTTGGTCCATTCTTCGATATTATTTAGATGTAATTGCAATTTGGTTGAAGCAGATGTGGGGCAGATATCTGTAGATAAAACCGCAATTTCGTCAGCGAACGTGGCAGTATTGGCATCTGGAAATGTAGGAAAATCGCTGGTATATATCAAATATAAGAAAGGACCCAGTACACTTCCTTGCGGAACATCCGCTTTAATTGGAAAAAATGCATACATTTCAGCATTGACACGAACTTTAAACATTCTAGAGTCAAGGTATAATTTCAGGATTGCATAGTAGCCAGACGGGAGAAAAGATCTGATTTTAGATAAAAGACCCTTATGCCAAACTTTATCAAACGCCTGACTTACATCAAGAAAGACAGCAGAGCAATACTGTTTGGATTCGAATGTGTTGTTGATTAAATTTACAATCCTATGACACTGCTGTACCGTAGGGTAATGTTTTTGGAAACCAAATTGATGGTAAGGGATGATATTTGATTTCGATAACATATCTTGCCACAGTAATCTTTCAAAAATCTTGGATGTAATGGGAAACAGGCTGATTGGTCTGTATGAAGAAACTGAGCTAGAATCTTTTATTTATTAGGTATCATTTTCACAATTGATATTTTGAAAGAATTTGGCCAAACATTAAGTCTTAAAATAGAATTGAATATGTATGTTAAGAAAATGAAACTTTTTTATCATTTCTTTTAACATTCTTGCTGATATTGAATCAATACCTGGAGCCCTTTGTTTGGTAGTTTAGAGATTTCCATGATAACTCTCTTTAAAGAAGAAAATCTCTTTTTATTATTATGTATAGTTACTGGATCTTTACTTACGTCAGAATGGTCATCAAAAGCACTCGGATTTGGTTGAAATACGGAGCTTAAGTATTTGGCAAAAAGTCCAATTTTTTCCTCATAACTTCGTGCCCAGAAAAGATTGTTATTTGATTCCCAGTGCACTGGTGGAATTCTACTGCTTGGCTTAAGTTTGTTCTTTATAGGCGTCCAAATAGAGTTATCAAAGCGATTAAGATTGGTAATGTAATTGGTAAAATTTGTATTGTTTAATTCTTTCAATCTGGCTTTAAGCTTATTGCTGAGGTTATTTAAGATGTTTTTATCGGAAGGTAAGTGGGAAGTATGCCATTCTAGCTTTTCGCTTTTCAGCAATTAGCTTTTTTTTTCAAGAGAAGTAGATTGGTACTTCACGTCCTTCATTAAAGGTGGAGCAAAAAGAGCAGCATCATGCAGCATTTTGTTAAAGAAGTCAATTGCACTATCGATATCCGAAAGGTTTTTAAGCCTTATTTGTAAGTTGATTTTTGCTTCCACAATTCTGCGATATGTCTCCCAATTAGTTTTTGCTGAGAGAATTTTTGAAGTATGAGAAATGTTAATTACTGATGAACATATACTAGCTATTATGGGAGAATGGTCAGAAGAGAAATCATAACTTGCTTCAATTTCAGTGAAATTGATAGTAATGCCATTCAAAATAAAATAGTCTAACAAATCGGGTTTTTTATTTGTGTCAATAAGAGTGCTTGCTGTTAAAATCGCCTCCAACGACAAATTTAGGTCCTAGGGTTGACAAAAATGCACAAAACTGCGAGCAATTTATTATATGCCGTGGTGCACAATACACAGCCAATAGTGTGACGACATAAGACGTAAACTTAACTTGTAGAGATGTTGCTTGCAAGTAATCCTCACTGTATTTTTGGATTTCGAAATGCAAAATATTTGACTTGATTAAGGGATTCTACTGTAGAATTTTGAAAAAATCGAAATTTTTTTTTCCATATTTTCAAATTTTAATATTTCAAAAATATGTAATTAAGAGGATTTTTCAAAATATCTATTATTTCCTGAGTTATAGCCGTTTTAGTGACGTGGCCTCGGTTCGGGTCCGACTTGTCTCAAAACTTTGAACGCGTTTTTCTCGGAACTACTTTTTTCGAGCTGGCAGTTAGGATATCTTGAGTTCTAATGAACCGATTTACTTCAAATTTAGAGAGGATTTTCTCTATACATCGCTTCATCGCGTGGACCTTGCCCAAAACTATAACTTTTCATTTAGTATTTATAAAAAAAACGGAATTGTTAAAAAAACATGAAAAAAATTTTTTTTTTCAAATTGCCGCCATTTAAACAATTTTTTTTAACTTATCCAAAGGTCATACGATAACGGCGTCTATAATAATTAAGAATCCATCTATTTTTTATGTTTCAAATCACCAGGAGGGTTGGAATCATGCACGCCAGGACACCCTCTTTTTTTGAGCCCCCACTTTGACAGCTCATAACTTTGTGAATTTTAATTTTTTTTTAATTTTATTTTATGTTAACATGATAAAAAAATTTATAGTAAAAATATTATTTGTTTCCTTTATACAGCGCTTCAAAAACCGGGCGAAATTCATGCCTCTACAGTAGAATACCCTCTTAATATGGCTGTACCTCCAAGGGGCACTACCATCTGGATGAGGTGTGTGATAAAGATTGTAGTGAGGTATAAATAGGTTTGAGAATTTGGTAAAGTGTGTTTCACTCACCAGTAAAACATCAATTTTATTTTCAGTAGAAAAAACTGTTAATTCGTTTTTATGTTGACTTAGCCCATTAGCGTTCCATAAACCAATCCTAATAAATTTAGCCATTTTGTCTATTTAATTTTGTTAATGAGAGTGGATAACATATTAATAATAATGCTATTTTGCTGCATGAGCTGATTAAACATGATTTTAAATTCACCCAGGAATTGTGACATTGTTGAATTGCAGTGACTTTCAGATGTTGAAACTGAATTTTGCGATTTAATGGTAAGTAGAACATATGTTGAGAGTTGGTAAGTCTATTGACTTGTATCCTGGTGGTAGCACTCCTAGGAGTAGTAACAGAGTTGTTTGTATTTATTTGAATTTTGTTAGTATGAAAGTTCATAAGCTTTTGATAGTAGGGACAACCTTTGCAGAAAGTGATCCTAAGCAATTAGCGCAGACTGCAGGTGATTCAGACGGAGTGATCATTTCTACACTTAACACATACAAACGGACGATTGCAATATGACCTAGTGTGGCCATACAATTGGCATTGTCCACATTGCGGAATATTATGTGTTCTAATAGAAGGTTCGAAATAGATTATTTGGTTCTGTATTTTCCCAATTTTAAAAATTTCGGTGTTGTTTTTGTTTAGGTCTTTGTCCTAAAATGTAAGACATTTGTTATATTACTTACTTGGTGACCTTTTGCTTCGATTGCTCTCTTGAAATCACTAACGTCAGTTTTGAAGAGCATATATTTTAAAACTACTCTATAAGCTCTTTCAGTCTGTACTTGGTACGTGTGAAACACTATATTGCGGGCTAGAAGAAATTTGACATAAATTCTATAATCTTCAATTGTCGAAAATTTAAATCTTATGCTATTATTAAACATAGTTTAAGTTGTGTAGTTGTTGTTTAGAACGGTTTTTAAAGCGTTCATCATATCGGAAAAATCAATGACTTCATAAATAAATACTGGGGGTGGATGTATTTTTTAACTGAATCACTAAATGTAACAGCTATTGGCTCGCGATTCGTTAATAAGCTAAATCTATTGACTAATTTAATAGATTCATTTAGATTTTTGAGACGCTTTCATTTTACACCCGGGCTTGGGACCACTTGTCGCGGATTCAAATTTTTAACAACACTACTGGGTTCACTTTCGGTTCCCATATTTGATGTCACTGTATTTATTGGTAACTGAACATTTTGCGTTTGCCTTTGTACTAAATTAGTGACGTATTCAGCGTTTGTATTTGAATCATCTGCAAGTACTTCGGCTGATTCAGTGATTATTTTTGATAATTCATTCGTAGCGAACCCCAGAGGGATTCACTATTTATTAAAAGAAATTTTTACTATTTGGTAAAAATAACTAACAATTAATTAATTGAAAAGAAAACGTAAATTTTAAAGTAGTTTATTCAACTATTTCACAACGCTATAATCTCTGCCGCATGTGTCACAAGTACACTGCACGAACACTAAGTTACGCAACTAACCTATATTTACAATTAAATATTTAGAACGATGCTACTCGGTTGAGTGTCAAACGTTTACTGACATGGTAGTAGATAAAGATTTTAACAAGAGTCATAGTGAAATAAAATTAAATATTGAGAAAAATTACTATAGTGCATTAGATGAAGGTCCATATGTAGTTTATGCTGAATCAGAATCGGGAATATATCATAATGTGGCAAGGGGTAGAATAATATATAAAATTTTTCCAGTAATAAGTAGGAATATTGAAAATTTTACAAAAATAGGTAAAAATAAAATTAAAATTCTTTTTAAAAATTATTAATATACAAATAAAATTATTAGATAAGACCTTTTGAACAAGAATTTAAAAAAGTATACCCCTAAACACAAACTATTTAGGGCGGAGATAATTTTCAATGTAGATGCAGAAATGGAAAAAAACAGAAATTCAGGAAGTTATAAAATCCGATATAGAAATAATTGATGTAAAATGTATTAAAAACAGAAACAAAGATACAAACCTTATGAAATCGCAAATGGTTAAAATTCTATTCAAAGGTGATTATTTGCCAGTAAAGGTCAATCAATATATTCAGTAAAACTTCAAGTGTGTCCATTTGGTCAGAATATTATACTGTGTCACAATTGTTGGCGCTATGGACGTATTCGTCTCCAAAGTAAGCCCAACAAAAGATGCCGAAAATGTTCTAGAGAGCACAATACTGATTTGTGTCACATAGATAAAGACTTCGAATGTGCTGATTGTCACAAGAATCACGAAGCGAATGATAAAAATTGCGAAGTTTACCAACTTAATAAAAATATAAAAGAGTTAATGGCTTTACAGAATATTTCTTACTCGGAGCCCAAATTTATTCTTTGAAAACAAAATTATGCAGAAGTCACAAAAATAAATCACTTCAATCCAAACTTCAAAAAGATATTTTCTAGAATTAATGAAGAAGTTAATTATGGAATAAATACGATATAAAAAAAGGTATAAAGTACTGAGTAATTGTCAAGAACAATAAATAAATATTGATCAAAAGAGGTTAATGCTGATGAATAAATAGAAAAATTATAAAAAGAAGACAATGAGAAAATGGCAGATGAAGAGAAACAAACAATGAAGAGAGACACTCAAAAGGCGTGAATATTGCGGCAAAAATATAGAAATAGGAGAAATTAACAAAATGCAAATAATTCATGAGGAGCTAGTTAAAAAATTGAGAGAAAAAATCAGGAATAAAGAATGAGATGATCTAGAGGAAGTAGTGGTAAAATTCAAAAAAGATATGGATTTAATTTACGTGAAAAAGTTAGAAAAATTAGTGAACAACAAAATAAAGTTGGTTTTGTTAATAATAACAAATATATAAAATTATTAAAATTAAAAAATAATTGATAAACTTTTAAACAGTTGAATTTAAATTAAAAACAAATCTATAAATTTCATTATGCATTTTTTACAGTGAAACATTAGACCGTTTAATTCGAACAAAGAACGTTTGGAAATCGTTATATATCAGAATAAAGTTGATGTTATATTATTATTAGATTCTTGGTTCATAGATTCTTGGCTGACAGATATGACAAAAAAGGTGGAGTAAACTATCAGACCGTAAATATTGATATTGCAGAAATAGATTGAAACAAAGTCCAATTATGTGCAATATCAATAATATAAGGAGGTATATATACACACACACACACACACACACATATATATATATATATACATATATATATATATATATACATATATATATATATATATATATATATATATATATATATATATATACTTTCGTAATGCGTGTAAGATATATATATATATATATATATATATATATATATAATATATATATATATATATATATATATATATATATCTTACACGCATTACGAAACAACAATGGAAATATTTATTTGAAAATATTCCTAGACCGTTCATTGTAGGTAGCCGGAGACTACAATGATAATTACGGAATGAATTTAATGGAAACAATAGGAGAATGTTATTTATTTGTATTAAATAATGGTTCTCCAACTCTGGTGTTTAAAAACACTAAAATTGTAGTTGATGTTACTGTGTTCTCTGCTTAATGTTGAACATTCTCTGCTTAATGTTAAATATTCTATTTAATAACATGGAAAGTAATAGAGGCAAACTTAGGCTCCAATCATTATGCTATTTATTTTTATTTGAATATAGTGAGGAATAACAGGATATTAATTCCCAATAGAAAATAGAATTGTATTGAAATTGATTGGAAAAGATATAAAATGACATTTGAAGATAAACTCTTAACTTAACACTGGACAATAATATAAATGGTGATATGTACGATAAATTTACGGAAACTGTGAACAAAATTGCTGAAAAATGTATTCAGAAGAATAAAAACATTGCAACATCACAAATGAGGAAACCAGTTTGATGGAATGACGAATGTACTAAACTTATAGAAGAACGTAAAATGACAGAAAAAAATTAGAAAAAACTCGAGTTTAGAAAATTTTTTAGAGTGTAACTAAATTAAAGTGAAAGCTGGAAAAAATTTGTAACAAATTTGAATCCGAATACTCCTTCTAAAAATATTTTCAAGATGGTTAAATCGATGAAAAATTACATTTCATCGGAAGATAAGAATGCAGAGTTTATTGATGAAAAAGTAGTGAAAAAGATAATTGACAATATTACACCAATAGGAGTGAGTGATGATATAAATAATTATATTATAAGAAATAATACAACAGATATAGAAGATAAATCATTAATTAGATTATTTACTATATGGGAAAATCTTGGATTGATGTTAAAGACACTGCACCAGGACTAGATAACATACATTTTTCCATCTTAAAAAACCTTCCACTGGCCGGAAAAAAAATCTTATTGAAAATCATCAATGAATATTAGTTGACACCAAATAAAATCCATGATTGGAATATAAATAAAATTACTTGATTAAAAGGAAAATAATAATCCTGAGCATATTAACTCATATAGACTAATAACCTTAGCAAAATAAAATAAAAGACTGAATGATAAAAAGAAGAATAGAGTAGTGCACGGAAAAAAACAGCTACTTCCCAAAAGCCAATACGGTTTTAGAAGGGGTCTAGGAAAGTAAGACAGTTTAAGTATATTTGCCACTGACATTTATCTTGGGTTTTCGAGAAACAATTACGTTGTTGCATTGTTTTGCGACATAGAACGTTCATATGACAATGTACCGCAAAAATTGATAGAAATTTTACTACATACTGGCCTGCCAGAAAAGCATTCTATAAGAAACATTCTCTAGAGAAGTTGAAGTACGTCTAAATACAAATGTCAGAATAAACAGAGTTCTTCGAATGGGTTTAGCTCAGGGGGGTATCCTTAGTTCTTTATCGTATGCCTTATATGTGAGGGACATAGAAAAAATATGGCTAGAGAGTACTAAGATTTTACAATATACAGATGACTTGGTAATCTAAATAAAAAAGGCAAATTTCAAAAAGGTTTAGAATTATCAGAAGATAAAAAATTCCCTGACAGCATTTCAAGTCCATTTAATATCATTAAAATTCAAAACTAGCTGTAAGTGGAATTCTGTCTTAAGGCAATTAAGGCATCGTGCCTTAAGGCAAATTGCTGGAACTTCCCGTACCAAAAATTATTATTTTTTTTAAAAACAATTAACATTTTCGAAAAAAATTTACTTCGAAAAAATAAGATTTTAGAGAAACTATAAATTGGACAAAAAATTCCTTTTTTTTGAAAAAAAATTAAAAAAAAAAAAAATTTTTTTTTTTTTTTTAAAAAAATTTTTTTTCTTTATTTTGACATATTGTGGAAGATCTGAACTTTTTTTTCAAAGCAATCGTACTGCTTTAACTGCATAGGGACAAAATATAAAGCGCGTAAGCGCCGCGTCGCTGTCTAACGCATAAGCATTGGCACGGAACCCATAGGAATGTTAACAAAATATATACTTATTGTTAAAATCTCTATAAAATATCTGATAATTTGCATATGTCTAATGTCTATGTGTATATGTCTTATGATCATTTTTGACCGCCAAATGGCTCATTTTTTTACTTTTTTCTCCATATCTCCGAAACCGCTAGACCTACCTTCATGAAAATTTTATAGGTTCTTCATCTTGTCAATACAAGTGAAATGTTTGTTGAATTATTCAAATAGGACGCTCCATTCTCTCAAAAACTGAGTTAGCGTTTTCGGCACTTTGTGCCCCGTATCTTCGGAACGGCTAGACCTGCCTTCGCCAAAAACTAATCGGCACGTCTCCTTATCAATACGAATGGAAAGTTTTTTGAATTATCCAAATCGGTTGATCCATGTTCCCGAAATCGTCGACGAAAATTTCGACATACATACACACACGTACATACATACATACACACACACATACATCCATTTTTTCTAAGGTATCCCAAAATGTTCAGAAACCTCTGAAACGTAAAGATATATAAAAATTTTCATTTTTGATTTTTTTGCGATTACTATAACTTGCCCTACGGGAAGTTAATAATAAATTTTCAGGAATATACTTCGATCAAAAAATGTGTTTTAAATTTCACATAAACTATATCAAGAAAAGAATTGAAAAAAAGATTAATTTAATGAGACTAATAAATAGTAATTGGTGGGGTTCTTATCCTGTCACATCCCTAAATTTATATAAGACTTTAATCAGATCTATACTAGAATATTATTATTAGTAACTGAGTTGAAAAAAAAATCAAAACTAGCTGTAAGTGGAATTCTGTCTTAAGGTAATTAAGGCATCGTGCCTTAAGGCAAATTGCTGGTACTTCCCGTACCAAAAATTATTATTTTTTTAAAAACGATTAATATTTTTGAAAAAATTTTACTTCGAAAAAATTAGATTTTTGAGAAACTATAAATTTTACAAAAAATTATTTTTTGAAAAAAAATTTTTTTTTTGAAAACAAAATTTTTTTGAAAAGAAAAATGTTTTCTTCATTTTGACATATTTTGGAAATTCTGAACTTTTTTTCAAAGCAATCGCACTGCTTGAACTGCATAGAGACGAAATGTCAAAGCGCTTAAGTGCCGCGCCGCCGTCTAACGGATAAGCATTGGTACGGAACCCATAGAAATGTAAACTAGCTGTAAGTGGAATTCTGTCTTAAGGCAATTAAGGCATCGTGCCTTAAGGCAAATTGCTGAAACTTCCCGTACCAAAAATTATTTTTTTTTTAAAACGATTAACATTTTTGAAAAAAATTAACTTCGAAAAAATAAGATGGACAAATTGGACAAAAAATTACTTTTTTTTGAAAAAAAAATTTTTTTTAAAAAAAAAAAAAAATTTAAAATTCTTTTTTTTTGAAAAAAAAATGTTTTCTTTATTTTGACATATTTTGGAAGATCTGACCTTTTTTCAAAGCAATCGTACTGCTTTAACTGCATAAAGACGAAATATCAAAGCGCGTAAGCGCCGCGTCGCCGTCTAACGCGTAAACATTGATACGGAACCCATAGGAATGTAAACAAAATTCATACTTATTGTTAAAATCTCTATAAAATATCTGATAATTTGATGTGCATATGTCTAATGATCATTTTTGACCGCCAAATGGCATTTTTTTTTACTTTTTTCATTAGATCTCCGAAACCGCTAGACCTGCCTTTATGAAAATTTGGTCAATTCTTTATCTTGTCAATACAAGTAAAACGTTTTTTGACTTATTCAAATTGGACACTCCGTTCTCTTAAAAACTGAGTTACCGTTTTCGGCACTTTTTGCCCCGTATCTTTGGAACGGCTTGACTTGTCTTTGCCAAAAACTAATCAGCACGTCTCCTTATCAATACGAATCGAATGTTTTTTGAATTATTCAAATCGGTTGATCCGTGTTCCCGAAATCGTCGACGAAAATTTGTATCCGCACATACATACACACACGCACATACATACATACATACACACACACACACACACACACACACACACATACATCCATTTTTTCTAAGGTATGCCAAAATGTTCAGAAACCTCTGAAACGCAAAGATAAATAAAAATTTTCATTTTCGATTTTTTTGCGATTACTATAACTATCCCTACGGGAAGTTAAAAAACTAGCTGTAAGTGGAATTCTGTCTTAAGGCAATTAGGGCATCGTGCCTTAAGGCAATTAGGGCATTGTGCCTTAAGGCAAATTGCTGGAACTTCCCGTAACAAAAATTATTATTTTTTTAAAAACGATTAACATTTTTGAAAAAAATTTACTTCGAAAAAAATAGCTTTTTGAGAAACTATAAATTTGATAAAAAATTACTTTTTTTTGAAAAACAAAAATTTTATTTGAAATTTTCTTCATTTTGACATATTTTGGAAATTCTGAACTTTTTTTCAAAGCAATCGCACTGCTTGAGCTCCGTAGAGACAAAATATCAAAGCTCGCAAGTGCCGCGCCGCCGTCTAACGCATAAGCATTGGTACGGAACCCATAGAAATGTAAAAATAATTTATACTTATTGTTAAAATCTCTATAAAATATCTGATAATTTGATGTGCATATGTCTAATGATCATTTTTAACCGCCGAATGGCATTTTTTTTTACTTTTTTTATTAGATCTCCGAAACCGCTAGACCTGCCTTTATGAAAATTTGATCAATTCTACATCTTGTCAATACAAGTAAAATGTTTTTTGAATTATTCCAATCGGACGCTCCGTTCTCTTAAAAACGGACGTACCGTTTTTGGCACTTTTTGCCCCGTATCTTCGGAACGGCTAGACCTGCCTTTGCCAAAAACTAATCAGCACGTCTCCTTAAGTTAGTGAGCTGAATGATCCTCGCCTCTGGGTGCAGGTAGAATTTTTGTTAAAATGATCCCCATTAGTGGGGACATAGTGTCAAACAATGCTGGTGATGCAATCAATAAATCACACAATAATTTGAACACAACGCTATGTTCAGGTATATCAGATATAGCCCGAAACCCGCTGACCAGCTCATGCGACGGTATGACTAGTAAAGTAGAACCAGTGGCTGAACTGTCACATATAATTCCGGAAAATGTCATTTTACAACGGAATGAGTCATTGAAGTGCCTTGAGAATCTGATAAATGAACTGCATATGATTGTCAAATCAAAGTCAAACATACATAAAGAGGTGAAAATAAAAACAGGCAACATAGCGGCCGTAATTAAAAGATTTATTGATTTAGACAACCAATTGTTAGAGGAAAAAGGCCGAACCACGGATGATACGGAAGTTATGATAAATGAAGTGCAATGTTGTGAGACAGCCCCTATAGAAAAAAGTGTACGGCAGGACACAAGCAAAGCCACAAGAAACCGAAACTCACAACATATAAGCAATAATCAGGTTAATGAGAAAAATGGTTTGCCAAGACGTCAGACGATCATAGAAATATGTAATGAAGAAAAAATCGAGGTAAATGACTGGCATAAAGTTCAGCCGAGAAAACAGAAAAAAAAGGAAGCAAGGGTACATCTGTCAGAACAGGACTCTAACCATAAAATGATAAAAAATCATAGAATTTTTCCAAAACCAAATGCCTTATTAATCCGGCCGACCGAAAAAGTTAATTATTCCGAAATATTACGTCGCATCAAACATGATGTCCCTGATGACAAGGTAAATACGACAGTAGAGAAAATAAACAAAACCAGAAATGGAGACTTGTTGATAACTATTTCTAAGAAAAGTGAGGACAAAGGCCAAGGACTGCAACAGATTATCGCAGGTGTGTTAAAGGATGAGGCCGAAGTTATTTATAAGGGGCACCAAGAAACTATAGAAAAAAGGGATATTGATGATGAAACCTCAAAAATTGATATCCAGATAGCACTACAAAAAGCAACCGGGGGAGCCTGCAACACACCAGCAGAAGAAATTAGGCTTCGTAAGGCATATAGAGGTACCCAGATTGCTACTGTAGCTCTTCCAGCGGCAGTTGTACACGATCTGCTCAAAGCAAATAGCAAAATACGAATTGGATGGGTCAACTGTCAAATTAAAATCATCAAGAAACCAATTCGATGTTTTAAGTGCTGGCTATTCGGACATTATGGATCACAGTGCAAGAGCGAAGTGAATCGGACCAATCTATGCTTTAGATGTGGACAAGAAGGTCACAAAATAGCCAACTGTATAAATGCAGCAAAATGTGCACTATGCGCTGAAAATGGAAACTCTGAAAATGTAGCACATCATGCCGGCACTCACAGATGTCCTCTATATAGGGAGGCCATAGAGAAAATAATGAACGCAAAAGCATGAAGATAATACAGCTAAACATGAATCATTGTGAGGCTGCACACGACTTGCTTATGCAGACGGTAAGAGATATGAAAATTGATGTTGCCCTCTTATCAGAACCTTACAAACATCTAACTGATTGGCCATGGGAAACGGACAGTACCACCAAAGCCGTTATTTGGTCCTGTGGCAAGTTTTGTTTCCAAAATGTTGTTAACAATAGCAACGCTGGATTTGTCGCAGCATCATTAGATGGCATACATTTATACAGCTGTTACGCTCCACCTAGTCTTTCTTTGCCAGATTTTGTCGATTTTTTAGATCGTCTTGTGGAGGATGCAAAACGACACCACCCCGTAGCGATAGCCGGTGACTTTAACGCATGGGCGGTAGACTGGGGAAGTAGGAAGACTAATGCAAGAGGTAAAGCACTTTTGGAGGCCTTCAATGCACTTGACGTGGTTTTACTTAATAGTGGTGATAAACCAACCTTTGAAAAGGGCAGTGCAAGCTCAATAATAGACCTTACTTTTGTTAGCAATAGCCTCGTCAGAGGAATTTGCAATTGGGAGGTATTAGATATCTACACTGCTAGTGACCACAATGCAATCATCTGGGAAATATCAACAGATAGAAACATTAGAAGACATGCGAAAATATCTAAAGCCATTGGGTGGAAAATAAAATCTTTTGATGAAAGCGCCATGAGAGTTGCCTTAAATTGCAAACCTATAATTTCAGAACACGCAGATGAGCATACTAGAGAGCTGATGGAGAGAATAACCGAAGCCTGTGATATCAGTATGACTCGTAAACATGGCATAAATCAAAGACAATCTGTGCACTGGTGGACTGAAGAAATCAGCTCTCTTCGTAAAGAGTGCCTAAAGAAAAGAAGGATCTCTCAGCGTGGATATAGTCTCAGTAATTCTGCACAACTGGTAGTGGAATATAAACAAGCACGTAGACAACTAAATAAAGCTATCAAAGATAGTAAAGTTAGGTGCTGGAAAGAACTTTTGGATGAAGTCGAGGAAAATCCATGGGGAAGACCTTATAAGACTGTAATGTCTCGCCTCAAAAGCCAGCCAATACCTTCACCAACTTGCCCACGACTATTGAATTATATAGTAACTACTTTGTTTCCACGACAACCTAATTTGAACTACCAGGTAACACATGTAGAACAGAATAATATTCCACTTATAACACTGCAAGAACTGATGGAAGCTTGTCATCGCGTTGGTAATAGCAAGGCACCGGGATTAGATGGAATTCCTAATATTGCCTTGAAAACATCAATTATGACATCTCCGACAATGTTTCTTAATGCATATAATACATGCCTGAAAGAAGGGGTTTTTCCACGAAAATGGAAACAGCAAAGACTAGTGCTTATTCCCAAAGGAAAAAAACCACCAGATGAACCATCATCCTATCGTCCAATATGCATGCTGGATACAGCGGGTAAAATTTTTGAAAGAATAATTCACCAAAGAATAGATGCAGTAGTTGATCCAATCCTAGCAGACAATCAGTATGGTTTTCGCAAAGGGCGATCAACTATCGATGCTATAAACTTGGTAGTTAATACCGCCAAGGAGGCAATTGCTGGAACCAGATGGAAGGGGGGTTCCAAAAAGTACTGCCTTGTAGCTACATTGGATATAAAAAATGCTTTTAATTCTGCAAACTGGGATTGCATTATGAATGCACTCCGTGACAAGAACGTGCCAGCATACCTATGCAATATAGTCGCAAGCTACTTTACAGACAGAATTCTAATGTACCATTCACGCGATGGTACAGAAGAATATAATATAACAGGAGGTGTGCCGCAGGGCTCTGTTCTAGGCCCTTTGCTGTGGAATATTATGTATGATAGCCTTTTGAGACTAGAGTTTCCAGAATGTGTGAAACTAGTAGCATATGCAGACGATGTTGCCATAGTGGTTGTCTCCAAACAAATTGATGACATCGTAAGCCTATTCGATATTACATTCAGAAAAATTAATCGGTGGATGGGAACAATGAATCTCCAATTAGCACAACAAAAAAGTGAAGCTGTTCTTATCACTAGTAGGAAAAGAATTGAGACCATCAAGCTAAAGATAGGAAATCTTGAGATCACGTCAAAACCTCACATCTGTTACCTTGGCGTAATGCTTGATGCTCGTTTGAATTTCAATCAACAGGTGGAACACGTTAGTGCTAAGGCGTCAATAGTTAGGACGAAACTTGCTCGACTGATGCCTAATATTGGAGGTCCTAAACAAACCAGAAGGATATTACTATCGTCAGTTATTACTTCAGTGCTGACATATGGTATCTCCATATGGGGTGATGCTCTTAAATCTCAAAAATCGAGGAGAATGGCAGGGCCCTTATACCGTCTCAGTGCTATAAGAATTGCTTGCGCATTTCGCACAATATCGGCGGAAGCAGTGTGCGTCATTTCAGGAACTGTGCCTCTCTTAGTCTTAGCAGAGGAAAGACGGACAATTTACCATAGAAGACATCAACAACTGTGTCCTGAAAAGTTAAGATTAGAAGAACGGCAGAACAGCATTGACCGATGGCAGCGACTGTGGGATGTCGCTGTAAAGGGCAGATGGACGCATCGTCTCATTCCTAACATCAAAGTCTGGCTAAGTCGCAAGCACGGCGAAGTAAACTATTATACTACGCAAATGCTATCGGGGCATGGCTGTTTTCGAGCCTACCTACACCGATTCAAGCACGATAGCTCGCCGGATTGCCCATATTGTTTGGGCGAAATCGAAGATGCTGAGCACGTGTTCTTCGTGTGCCCGCGATTTGGTGCTCTACGGGATGATGTGGAGGAGACATTGAGACGCACAATTACCCCAGGTAATGTTGTTGAAGTGATTCTGACAAGTGAAGCTGCTTGGAACGCCATAGACAGATTTGCGAGAGACGTTTTAATGGACCTGCGTTCTATAGAGAGAGAAAGGACGAATGGGACTTCGCCCATTTAAAAGATAAGTAAAATGTTTATGAATTATAACATTGTTTATAACAAGTTAAGAATTGTAACATTCTAGATCCTCCCCCCACGAAGTAATGCCTAGCGGCGGTTTCCGTGGGGACCAGAGGCAGGGGCAAAGCGGAGGTTTTAGTCGGTATTATACCAGGGCGGTATCGAGTCCGACATACCCAGACAGATTGACCGGTCTGGGATGCATAAAAGCATTTCCTTCGCTATACAAAAAAAAAAAAAAAAAAAACATACATACATACATACATACATACATACATACACACACACACACACACACACACACATACATCCATTTTTTCTAAGGTATGCCAAAATGTTCAGAAACCTCTGAAACGTAAAGATATATAAAAATTTTCATTTTCGATTTTTTTGCGATTACTATAACTTGCCCTACGGGAAGTTAATAAATGTTGAACGCCACTAAATGTATTGTTATTAGAGAATAGTAAATATTAGGGTTTGTCGGTCTTCAAAAACCGTTTTTTTGGCAAAAATTATGGAATTCGAAAACCGGCTTTTTAGTGAAAAAAGTCGGTTTTCACTGTATAAATGTAAAATGACAAATATAGCCAAATATAAAAGATAGATGAAAGCGTTTTGATTCTTAAAATCATATCGGTTCGAACCTTCGGTTGATCAACGGGCTCGCCCGTAGGTAAGCGGTTAAGAGCGACGGGACTTGTTTCAGAGGTCCCGGGTTCGATACTCACTTCGAGCAGCCTGTTGTCAGGAAGCAGTGACAGCAATTTTTACTTGAAAATATAGATAGCAATATGTTTCCAAGTGAAAATAGCCCTCGCCCGGCATTGCTGCACCAATAAAACGTCAGCCCTATTAGATTAATTCAAATAACAAAAAATCCTCAAATATGGATCGGATAACCATTGGGTTACCATCTAAAAAATACGAAGCAAGGAGAAGTTTCTGCCCAACAGCTCATAGGACGTAAGGTTCTGATTGCTATTCAAAAATAATAATAAAAAAAAATGTCGGTTCAATAGCATTTGATATCTTATCAGTTTGCAATGGTCCACAGAAAGGTTTTGTATATATTAATTTAGATTTTTTATACTAGAGCATATTTTAATTTAAATCAGTGTGACATCTTCTTGAAGATGTAACTTCCTCTACTCAACAGTTTTAAACCCTAGAAGCCACAAATAAAAGAAGCAAAAGCTTAGAATAATTATATCAGGCTTTAAAAACAATTAAGCATAATTTGGTCCCAAGTATGAGAGTATTTTCTATTTCAGTTGCAATTCGATAGACGTTCTCAGTTTTTTGAAATCATATTTTATTAAACAAAAAAACACTTAGAATGTTTAAAATTAATCAATGAAAATTGCTCGGAACAGGCAATACCCGAGTTTAGTTAAATTGTTTTTAAAACTAAAATTAACATTAACAAGTATGTATCAACATGTATCTATTTTTTTTTATTTTATTTAAAAATGTATTATTTTTATTTATTCGAAAACTTTCCTTTCACTATCATGAAAATATTTTCATTATTATATGTGGAAATGATGCATAAATAACGAATAATTATTTTCAAAGTTATTAATAATTAAAATTAAAATAATTTTGTTTACTATCCATAAAATTGAGCAATAAATAAATTCAGTCAAATACTGCTCTAAATCACACTAAATTTTCGGATAAATTAGAGAATATTCGACCAAAAATTTAATTTCTATATAAAATTCTAAAACCGGCTAAAACCGGTTTTTTAGCAAAATTAAAATTCAAAAACGGTTTTCTAAAATGTCGGTTTTTGTATAAACGCTAGTAAATATCTATAAAAATTAGATATCAATGGTTGAGCGACAAGTATATATTACAAAAATACAATTTAATTCATCTGAAATATATAATAGAAAAAGTGTGTTAAGCAATATATGTGAGTATAATAATTATTGGCATAATAAAGAGATCCCTATCATCATACATAGTTTCATAGAAATAATTAAATATAAAGAAAGTATAACATTCGACATTCACCCGTATTATAATAAATTATATTTTGATAGTGATAAGTTTGAAAATACCATAAATTTAGATATATTAAAATATGTTAATAATAAATCAAATATTGAATTTATATTTACGGATGGATCTAAGGATGCTGACAATGTAGGTTTCGCTATATACGTATAAGGAAAACGAGCAAACACATAAATGTTATAAATAACCAGGTTTTGTATCTATCTATACAGCGGAGTTATTAGCCATTAAGGAAGCTGTAAGAGTGGCGAAAGAACAAAACAGAAGTAATTACTGATTGCACGAGTTGTATTAGGAAATTACAATCTTTTCTCAGAGAACTAAGCAAGGAGAAGTTTCTGCCCAACAGCTCATAGGACGTAAGGTTCTGATTGCTATTCCAAAATAATAATAAAAAAAATGTCGCTTCAATAGCATTTGATATCTTATCAGTTTGCAATGGTCCACAGAAAGGTTTTGTATATATTAATTTAGATTTTTTATACTAGAGTATATTTTAATTTAAATCAGTGTGACATCTTCTTGAAGATGTAACTTCCTCTACTCAAACTTAAAAAAAAAAACAGTTTTAAACCCTAGAAGCCACAAATGAAAGAAGCAAAAGCTTAGAATAATTATATCAGGCTTTAAAAACAATTAAGCATAATTTGGTCCCAAGTATGAGAGTATTTTCTATTTCAGTTGCAATTCGATAGACGTTCTCAGTTTTTTGAAATCATATTTTATTAAACAAAAAAAACACTTAGAATGTTTAAAATTAATCAATTAAAATTGCTCGGAACAGGCAATACCCGAGTTTAGCTTAATTGTTTTTAAAACTAAAATTAACATTAACAAGTATGTATCAACACGTATCTATTTTTTTTTTATTTTATTTAAAAATGTATTATTTTTATTTATTCGAAAACTTTCCTTTCACTATCATGAAAATATTTTCATTCTTATATGTGGAAATGATGCATAAATAACGAATAATTATTTTCAAAGTTATTAATAATTAAAATTAAAATAATTTTGTTTACTATCCATAAAATTGAGCAATAAATAAATTCAGTCAAATACTGCTCTAAATCACACTAAATTTTCGGATAAATTAGAGAATATTCGAGCAAAAATTTAATTTCTATATAAAATTCTAAAACCGGCTAAAACCGTTTTTTTAGCAAAATTAAAATTCAAAAACTAAATTAAAATTCTAAAATGTCGGTTTTTGTATAAACGCTAGTAAATATCTATAAAAATTAGATATAAATGGTTGAGCGACAAGTATATATTACAAAAATACAATTTAGTTCATCTGAAATATATAATAGAAAAAGTGTGTTAAGCAATATATGTGAGTATAATAATTATTGGCATAATAAAGAGATCCCTATTATCATACATAGTTTCATAGAAATAATTAAATATAAAGAAAGTATAACATTCGACATTCACCCGTATTATAATAAATTATATTTTGATAGTGATAAGTTTGAAAATACCATAAATTTAGATATATTGAAATATGTTAATAATAAATCAAATATTGAATTTATATTTACGGATGGATCTAAGGATGCTGACAATGTAGGTTTCGCTATATACGTATAAGGAAAACGAGCAAACACATAAATGTTATAAATAACCAGGTTTTGTATCTATCTATACAGCGGAGTTATTAGCCATTAAGGAAGCTGTAAGAGTGGCGAAAGAACAGAACAGAAGTAATTACTGATTGACAGAAGTAGATACTGATACGAGTTGTATTAGGAAATTACAATCGTTTCTCAGAGAACTAATTCTATAAGACCAAATTAATTTTGATATTTTACAGGATTTGGGAAGCATTAAAGAAAATGGAAAGAATATAAGAATATGATGGGAAAAAGGATACTCAGGAATAGTAGAGAACGAAAAAGCAGATGAATTAGCTGAAGATGCTGATTTCAACAGAATTCATTACAACAAAGAGATTAAGATGTAACCATGGATGTTTTCCAGAACACTTATTTAAAATAAAAATGAGAAACTAAAAACTGTGTGAATATGGAAATGATGTGGAGACTTTGGAGCATATAATCTTAGTATGTTCCAGATTTAAAAAAAATAGAAGTCATTTATTGAATCAATTATATAGAGAAACAAAATTTAGTTATACCTTTTAATTTATTTCATTTAGTTTCAAATGTTGAATATTGTATAATTATATACAATTTTGTAGTTATATGTAAAATTAGAATTTAAAATTTTGTAAAACTTGTTAATAGCTAAAAAAGAGGCCAAATAAATAAAAAAAGGAGTGCGAGTAAGATTCACACGCGATTGAAGTAAAACTTTTTTTCTTTTGTACGAGATGGCATTTGAGTTAAAAATAAATACATCATATAACAATTTTGAATAATGTTAATAAGTAATATGATAACACTCGTGATGCACACATTTTTTATTATCAACCATTATATATATTTATATAACAAAAAATTATAAATTTGTAATATTTGAAAACAATAATGCAAATAAAGTCATACTTCAAATACGACATGATGGGTTTTTCATAGGAATTAGCATCTAGGGCTTGCACCTTTATTAGAGAAATAAAGTAATTGCTGATTAATAAATTGTATAATATTCGTTCACAAAGTGGACAGCTGTAATATAATAAGCTTGAATAATTTTATTAACACTAGCAATGAATAAAATGCGTAGATGTCCATTATAAAGTATATCTGTATATAAATGTTACACGGCACAAACTAGTTGTGCTAGATATCTACTTTAGAGTAATAAATCTAAATATCAATTTGTTCTTCATTATTTATAAAAAATATGCAACTGTGCAATACTTAATAGCCATCATAAACGAAAAAATTATAGACTTGCGGCGACACCCAAATACAGCCCTGCATTAAATACGGGCCTGCCGCATTTGGGAATGCGCACGCATCAAGATGGCCGTCTCAGGCCTGAATAAAAGAACCCGCCATCGAAGCAAACAGCCTATTCTACATCCGGCAGCCAGGAGAGATATACAGCACGATATAAATATTGTACCTATATTTCACGGCGAATAAACAATAACAAACTATACCAAAACTGTTTCAATCCAACAACGGCTTCATCGGGTGAACCCGACGTGATATAATAGTTGGTGACGTGAGTAAAACAGAACAATAGTGAATTAACTTAAGTTTATTATTCAAGATTCAACAACATTTTTTTTTTTTTTTTTTTATAAGAAGTGTAATTTTTCTTTTTTTTTGAACATTCAGTGACATTTTTTTTAGTGAATATTTAATTTGTTTTTCTCAATTATTTGTGAAATGAGTGAAGAAGATAAGACAGTGAAATCAGAAAATCCAAACGACGCAAATGCAGGCGTATCACATGGAATTGCGAGGCCCATACCAACATTTTGGTATGAAAAACCTCAATTATGGTTCGCGATGATCGAGGCACATTTTAATCGATCACGAATAAAAACAGAAGATGTCAAATATGAATTCATATTATCATATTTAGATGACAAATTAGCCAGTGAAGTGGAAGATATAATATTAAATCCACCGAAAGTCGAGCCCTATACTAAGTTAAAGAAAGAAATAATACAACGTTTATCACAGTCACAGTCCCAAAAGATTCGAAGGTTGCTACAGCAAGAGGAACTGGGTTATCGAAAACCGTCGCAATTTTTACGACATCTAACATCATTGGCCGGTCCACTACTAGATGAGAACATTTTAAGAACCTTGTGGCTACAAAGATTACCTACGCATACACAACAAATATTAAAGGCACATCCGACCATGAAAATTGAAGACCTAGCCGCCATCGCAGATAGCATCGGTGAGGTTAACATCGTGCCAACAGTAGCCGCCACAAGCCTTACCGACGGTACAACGTCTGAATTATTAAAGCGCGTAGAAGACCTAACAAAAATGATAGCTGAATTGCAAAATAGACGTCCTAGATATCGGCATAATTCTCGTTCTAGGAAAATCTCGCGCACAAGAAGTTTTTCACGCCAAAGAAATGGTAGTAGGCAAAGATTTGATACGTGCTGGTACCACTACAAATTTGGAGACAAAGCTAAGAAATGCACGCAACCATGCAAAATGTCGGGAAACGAAGAAGACAGGCACTAAATGCGGCAAGTGTTTGTCAAGCACTTTCACGCCGCATGTTTATCTCAGACAAACCAACCAAAGTACAATTTTTGATAGACACAGGTAGTGATCTGTGTATATACCCACGTATGTTTGTACAACGCAAAGTTTTTGAGTCCGATTACAAACTGTCTGCAGCAAACAATACCGAGATTCGTACATATGGAGATATACAGTTGAATCTCGACTTAGATCTAAGGCGCAAATTCATCTGGAATTTTGTTATTGCTGATGTGTCAACACCCATAATAGGCGCAGATTTTCTGTCATATTACAACATAATTGTCGACACAAAGAATTCAAGACTAGTAGACGGTACTACAAACCTACAGGTAAAGACAATAAACAAAGGAACCATTCAAAAGGGAAGCATTAAAACTGTTAATATCAAATCAAAGTTTAGTGAAATTTTTAAAGAATTTCCTTCTTTGACGCGACCGCCAGGACTTCCACGTCAAATAAAACATACAACAGTACATTACATCAAAACCTCGCCTGGTCCACCAGTGGTAGCACGAACCCGTCCATTAAAAACTCAGCTGTTAAAAATTGCCAAACAGGAATTTGAAGAAATGGTGCAATTAGGTACTGCCCGACCATCAAGTAGCCCTTGGTCATCACCGTTACATCTAGTCCAAAAGAAAGACGATGCATGGAGACCATGTGGAGACTACCGAGCATTAAATGCAAGAACAATCCCGGATAGGTACCCAGTCAGGCTCATGAGTGACTACTCACAACACTTATCAGGCTGTAACATATTTTCAATAATAGACCTTAAGAAAGCATACCAGCAGATACCTGTTTACGATGAAGATATTCCCAAGACGGCAATTACAACACCTTTTGGTTTATTTGAGTTCCCCTTTATGACATTCGGCCTACGTAACGCAGCGCAAACTTTCCAAAGATTTATGGACGAAGTAACCAGTGGATTAGATTTTTGTTTTCCATATATTGATGATATTCTAATCGCGTCCAAAAGTGAAGAACAACATGAACACCATCTCCGTAGGTTGTTCCAACGTTTAGCAGATTATGGTATAGTAGTAAACCCATCTAAATGCATTCTAGGCGCTAAGGAAGTTACATTCCTAGGATACTGCATTACGGAGCATGGTACAAAACCCTCAAAAGAGAGGATAACCGCATTGTTAAATTTTCCAAAACCAAAAACCATAAAAGGATTACGGAGATTCTTAGGCATGATAAACTTTTATCGAAAATTTTGTCCAAATGCTGCCAGATATCAAGCAGATTTACAAGTTTTATTATCAAAACCTAAATCGAAGGACACAAGCCAAATTGACTGGGATGAAAAACTTACAGCAGCTTTCGAAGCTTGTAAGAAGAATCTCGCTGAAGCTACCTTACTAACGCATCCATTGCCGGATGCAGAACTTGCTTTATTTACAGACGCTTCAAACAAATCCGTGGGTGCAGTGCTACAACAATATACAAACGGTGAATGGAAACCTCTCGCTTATTTTTCGAAGAAAATTTCTGAAAAACAAAGAACGTGGCCAACATACTACCGCGAGCTTTTAGCAGGGTATAAAGCATTCCAATACTTCAAGAATCAAATCATTGGTCGTAACTTTATTTGGTTCACCGACCACAAACCACTTATGTATGTTTTTCAGCAAAAACACGACCGCCTACCACCAGTTCAACTCAATCAGATAACATATATGTCACAATTCACGACAGATGTTAGACATGTGAGCGGGACAAAGAATATTCCGGCTGATTTGTTTTCTAGAATTGAATCAATCAGTTCCCAATTGGAAATTACCGAGATAGCAAAAGCTCAAAAGGAGGACCAGGAACTTAAACAATATTTATCGATAAAAACGGTCTTACAACTTAAGAAACAAAAAATTCCAGGAACAAACTACTCCATATACTGCGATACATCTCAAGGAAGAGAACGACCATTCGTACCTGTAAGTCTAAGAAAGAAAATTTTTGACAGCCTACATAATTTAAGTCACCCAGGGCCTAGACCAACAATAAAACTAGTGACACAGCGCTTCGTTTGGCCAAACATCCGCCGGGACTGTAAGGTTTGGTCCAGAGAATGTTTGAAATGTCAGCGGAGTAAAGTAAGCAGGCATACCGTAACACCCATTAAGGAATTCAATGTGCCAACATCAAAGTTCATGCAGGTACATATTGATATTGTAGGTCCATTACCTCTATGCAAAAATTATCGTTATCTGTTAACTGCCATAGACCGATACACTCGATGGGTTGAAGCATATCCAATGCCGGACATTACATCAGAAACGGTAACACTGCATTTCTTTTATGTTGGGTCTCACGCTTCGGAGTTCCAGCACAAGTCACGAGTGACAGAGGAAGACAGTTTGACGCCTCACTATTTCGAAATGTCGCACAAACATGTTGAACCCAATTGATACAAACATCAGCTTATCACCCGCAATCAAATGGTTTAATCGAGACAGTACACAGGACATTGAAAGCAGCTCTAATGTGCCATGAGGATCATTCATGGATAGAGGCTTTACCATGAGTATTATTAGGACTTCGCTCAGCTGTTAAAGAAGACTTAAAGAATTCTAGCGCAGAACTCACCTATGGAGAACCTTTGAGACTTCCTGGTCAATTTTTTAAAGATCACACGGGCATATCAACTACAACCGTCATGGATAAATTACATAGGATCTTTAGAAATTTAAAGCCACAGCCTACGTCATCTCATAGCCCGAAAAAGAGTTTTATCCATAAAGACCTGGACAAGTCTAGTCATGTTTTCATCAGGCAAAATATGATAAAGCCGACTCTGACGCAACCTTATAAAGGACCTTACAAGGTTTTGGAAAGAGGAGACAAGACTTTTAAACTGGACGTTTTGGGCCAGCCTAAATCCTTTTCTAAAGACAGACTGAAGCCTGCATACACGACTGCCGAAGAATGCACAACAGCAGAGCACGTCACATCTGAAAAATATACAACAAGACGAGGACGGCAGGTACGATTTCAGAATTACAAAGAATAATAATTTTCTTTCTTTTTCACCGTAGGGGGCTGTGCGGCGACACCCAAATACAGCCCTGCATTAAATACGGGCCTGCCGCATTTGGGAATGCCCACCATCAAGATGGCCGTCTCAGGCCTGAATAAAAGAACCCGCCATCGAAGCAAACAGCCTATTCTACATCCGGCAGCCAGGAGAGTTATACAGCACGATATAAATATTGTACCTATATTTCACGGCGAATAAACAATAACAAACTATACCAAAACTGTTTCAATCCAACAACGGCTTCAGACTTTATCTAAATTTCCAAAAGTGTCTGAGATATAGATCTGGAAAAGATATATTTTCGGCATGTTAGAATAAAGCTCTACTGATTTTATATTTTCTAATGCCTATAAAAATGCAGAGAATTTTTATGTTAAACAACGCTTAAATAAATATTGTTTTCACAATTTCACATGTCATGTAATTGTGTTTGGAGAACTTCATGTAATGAAAATGAACATACAATCATTGATTGCTTTTAACTTCCCGTAGGGTAAGTTATAGTAATCGCAAAAAAATCGAAAATGAAAATTTTTATATATCTCTACATTTCAGAGGTTTCTGAACATTTTGGCATACCTTAGAAAAAATGGATGTATGTGTGTGTGTGTGTGTGTGTGTGCGTGTATGTATATGTGTGCGGATACAAATTTTCGTCGACCATTTCGGGAACACGGATGAAGCAATTTGAATAATTTAAAAAACATTAGATCCGTATTGATAAGGAGACGTGCTGATTAGTTTTTGGCGGAAGTAGGTCTAGCCGTTCCGAAGATATGGGGTAAAAAGTTCCAAAAACGGTACCTCAGTTGTTAAGAGAACGGAGCGTCCGATTTCAATAATTCAAAAAACATTTTACTTGTATTGACAAGATGAAGATTTGATCAAATTTTTATAAGGGCAGGTCTAGCGGTTTCGGAGATCTAACGAAAAAAGTTAAAAGAGATTTTAACAATGTATAAATTTTGTTGACATTCCTATGGGTTCCGTACCAATGTTTACCCGTTAGACAGCGACGCGGCGCCTACGCGCTTTATATTTTGTCTCTATGCAGTTAAAGCAGTACGATTGCTTTGAAAAAAGTTCAGATCTTCCAACATATGTCAAAATAAAGAAAACATTTTTTTTTCAAAAAAAAAAAAACTAAAAAAAAAAATTATTTTTTTTTTTCAATTTTTTAAAAAAAAAGAAATAATTTTTTGTCAAATTTATAGTTTCTCAAAAATCTTATTATTTCGAAGTAATTTTTTTTTTCAAAAATGTTAATCGTTTTTAAAAAAATAATAATTTTTGGTACGGGAAGTTCCAGCAATTTGCCTTAAGGCACGATGCCCTAACTGCTTTAAGATAGAATTCCACTTACAGCTAGTTTTTTTTTTAGTTTTTTGCTGGCGATACATGAATACAGTTTCATTCTTCTAATAGCTGTAGTATCTGTCTTGCATATAAAAATAATTTAATAAAATATATAGTAACCACTAATAATACGAATTACTTCAATAAACTTACGTTTCTTACTCGGCACAGATTTTTTATTTGCTTTATTATTTGTACTATAATTATTTATGGGGGACGGGGAAAAATATTCTTCCAATCCAGACATTTTTTTAACTCAAGATTTATACTAATATTTAACCTTAAAATGTAATAACATGAAACACCGAAAAATTAAAAATATGCTTCACCCTTTCGGTAACGTATGCACGTATAAAGTCACGCATACAAAGAAGCCTTGCACAAATACGATGACCAATCATCGTATTTACACCCTAAACGCGCCTAAAAAAGCAATTTTGTTTGAACAAATAAACCGTCGTGCATAATATTTGTTATACTGTCCCGCAGGCCGACGCAGTATAATAACTGTGCATGTTCAAAATTTTTGACATATAATATAAAATTTCACTACTTGTGAATTACGTAACAAAAAACACTATCTTTTAATTGTATTAATTGTAGTTTACGTTAATTAATTGTTGGAATTTTAATGCTAGGAGTTATTGTAAAATGTATTTGTATTAATCAAGGTTTTCGTTGATTTATAAAAACAATGTAATAGTAAACAAATAACTTACCAACGTGTCATTTTTTTTAAAAAATAAGCAATAAATTATCAGAGGTATTATTGACCTTACTACTTATCGCGGTAGATGTTACAACAGGTCCTGTATAATAGGTAAGTTTTAACATTGCATTTTTTTTAGAAAATATTTGATTGTGAAATAATAAACATTACTTATAGAAATATTTTAGGATTGGGCAAAGCGATAGATATAGCATTTATTTATCTTTATTGCATAGAAATATTGTCAGTAAATCTCAAAATATTTTGATTTAAACAAGTGGTGTATAGCATTGTGCCTTAAGTGGTTATATACATTTAATGGGCTGAAAAAAAGCCATTTTTCTAGAATTTTTCATGTGAAAACTATTGAATGTATCAATACAAAAATGTATACACATATAAGGATATCTTTTAACTATATTTTCAAAATAATTACAGTTAAAAATATTTAATAAAAAAAGTAACAGCCGATCTGCGGGAGCACATCTTGAAAAACACGTTTTGCGGTGACCAATCTATAACTGAAGAAAACTATTGGAAATAAAACATCCAAAAAGATTTCAATAAAAAAATGATAAATGGGGTAATTAATCGAAGTAATAAGCAAAATAATAATTTTTGACAAAATGGCGGTTTCTAAACAATAAAAATCGGTTCTCGCCGAGATTTTGACTTTAAATTGTTCATAAAAACCAAGATACTTATCGGATAGGAGAAATCTTTGATTTATCACTAAACAATATATTTAAGAAGATTCTTCTAGAATTTAAGTCTAATCGCGTAAGCTGTTTTTGAGTTATGTTGGTCACCGATTTTGATATAATAGAAAACTGATAATAAAATAATCGTAGTTTGCGGACTTCTTTTATGTGCAATTGTCTTATTTTAAACATCTTGTCGGATTAATTATTGTTAATCCTATTGAAATTGATGACATACTTTTGTTATCAGATTTAACTCTTGATAAAATATTTTATCTTTTTATACTATTTCCAAAAAAAATAAAAATTCATAAACAGGTAACCCTCGAAAACGCGATAAAATATGAAGAAACCAGTGCATGTGTTCTAAAACCCTTAGGATTTGTTCTAAATAACAAACATATAACAATTATTTATTCTTTGAATATTGAGCAAAGAGTTCATCACGTGTTTGTTTATAATCTCAAAAGTGGACAAGAGTTTAAATTATTATATATACAATAATAAATTCATTTCTTCATACCATGATATGTAAATTAAATAGAGATTTCCAAATGCAGATCTATCGCAGCCTTTTACAGCATAAAAAATAAAACACGGTACTTTCGCTGAGCGACGTAGTCTCCTTTTATTTTAACTAGTTGTTATTCGGCAAAATGTAAGTTACTATTCGGTATTCGGCCGAATATAAAAATGGTTATGAATGTGCGGATTACCGAATTTTCACCGAATATTCGATGCAAGTATTGAAACGCTTGATGATTAACTCCTACTTTGGATTTAAGAAAAACTTAAAAAATATAAAATATAGATTTCAAGTGAAATAAAATTCATGTACAAAATAAAAATATTTCTGAGCCCGCGGCATCCTCGGTAGAAGCCACCTTGGTTCAGTGACCCGTAGCATTTTGCAACCCATGCCACCCTATAGTTACGCCACTGCGAATCTAACCTTTACTCTCTCAAAGGTGTAAAACATATAAAATATAAATAAAAAATAAAAAATAAAATAGTAAATTAAGGTAAGATAGCAATTTCACAAGAAATAAATTAAATAAATAATTATTCCAACTCAGCTAATAAATATCTCTGACAAATTACCTGATCAAGGTTATTTACAGTGTTATCACTGTGAAAAAAACACTCATGATATTTACATTTTGCAATGGTTGAATAATGTAGCTTTGGCATTTGGAAATTTTTGAAAATATTCGATTTTTTCGAAATATTCTAAAATTTTCGTAAGAAATCGTTTTTTTTTATTTTGATATTTTGCAAAATTTAGTTTTTTTTGAAAATGAAAAATTTCGAACATTTGAATTTTTTAGAACTTTGATTTTTTTTTTGAAGATGTTCGAAATTACGTAATTTTTTGTAAAAGCATTATTTGCGCACCGTCTATTCAAGAAGAACGAATACTTCCAATTGAAATACAGTTAATCAAACTAATGAAAACGTAATAATCAGAACGACTACCACTTGATAGATATATAAAGGCATATATTTCAATAATTATGAATTTCTACATAACACTTACGATTTTGTTCGGATTTCTACTCAACTACGACTAAAATACAAAGACTACCACCAATATTTGTGTACAGTATTACAGACTTCCCGGATATGAGAAGTGAATTTAAGTAAAATCATAAAAAAGCGTGAATATATACTCAAACCTATAAACTCCAGTTTAAAGTTAGGTGTACAATTAATGTGTAAAAACACAAAACCAAGTTATTCTTAAACATGTTTAAGATTATGAAACATATAATTATGGTGAAACCGCCAAGAAAAATCAAAGGTGTCATTCAATGTACAAAATGTTAAATGAATGGGCTGTGAATAAAATGTGGTGAAAAAAGAAAGATCTACTCCAGCAACTTCTATTCTATATGGCGTTGCTCATCTGTCAATTTACAAAGGCTATCATATCTACAAGGATTACTATAAACTACTTAATTATAACTTTCAAGAAAGAAGACACACCACGGATAGAATTAAAACCACAACCACAGACCGCCAATCACTAATTCCTACAGTGACCACAGAAGCTATTCTGAAATATTAAAGTTACAACAAAATAACGAAACAGTCACAGGCAACCGTTTTATTTTAACAAATTTATTAAATAATTTAAAGACATTTTCAAACAACTAATGTATTAAAATATATTGATCATAAACATGTTAACCATTTAGTTAAAAATCAATTACCAAGTTTCTTCGGGTTGCACAATAGAAGGCAAATGGCGTTCTAAACCATAAAAATGAAGTGATATTATTTTTACAGCAAAACATGATGGATGTAATGCAAATTAGCAATACAAATTTAACAAATAATTTACAATATAAAATTCATTTCTATTTTTTCTATAAGAGATAGGGCCAATCACTGTTACAAAATGGCATTTGCTGGATCTGATTTATTTGCTTAAATAAAAATAGAGTTTCACATCATACACCAACAAATTTTCAAGAACAAGGATAAAAATAGACGACTAGGATAACGATTTATAGTGAGTGGTGATTTTAACAGTAAAAATACTTTATAGATCTTTAGACTTACCATTCCTAAAAGTAAGCAATTGGCGCAAATGCTGTTATACAATAATAATTCATTCTTATCGACTGGAAGACCAACTTATTGGTCTACTGACAACATTAAATGACATTTCTAACTTATACACCGACAAAGAAAATAATTTAGATTTATTATCAGATCATACACTTACTATAATAACAATCAGCATTTCAGTAATAAGAGTGAAGGAAATTAATAGTCCTTTTATTAGTAGAACAAACTAGGATTCTTCCAGACTAGAAATCAATTCTAATTAAGACATTAATGTCATATTGAGGTCTGAAGCATATATAGATAATAACATAAAATTTTAAATAAGTACAAAATACTTTGAAAAAATCTGTACAGCAAAACAACATCTATTATTTTAATAGAAAATAAAATACTAATAACAAAAAAGATGAGCCAGCAAAATAGGCAAAGGTCACATAATCCAAGAGATAAAACAGTATTCAACAACTTATCAAATGTTTTAAAACAAAAATTGAAAGTTATGCGGAACAATAGTGTGGTAGAAAACATTACTAATCCTAATAGGTATGACTTTACGATATGGAAATCATTAAAATCTTTGAGAAAACCAATCCATTTTAACGCCCCAATAAGAATGGAATCATCATCATTAGGTGAAAAGGAAAGAGGTGACAAAGAAAAGACAAATTTATTTGCAAATCATTTATGCAATGTTCTCTTTCCAAATGATGATATTATTGATAACGATGTAAGGAATGTTTTAAAAATAATTCATGATGATGCTATAGTTATAAAAAAGTAACAAAACAACAAAAGAAATAAAAGAGCTTATTTAACTTTTAAATAATAAGAAGGGTATAGATAAAATAAAATGAAAGACATAGAAAGAATTGTCAAGAAAAGCAATTGTTTTGTTGACAGATTTAAATGTTTATTATGCAATATTTAGGTTGGGAAACTGGCCTATATGTTGTAAATTTTCAGAAGTTATAATGATTTTAAAACCCGCAAAATCAGTTTCAAATGTCACACCATACAGACCAATCAGTTTACTGCCAATTATATTCAAATTGTTGGAAAAATTATTATCAGCCAAAATAAATGACTATTTAAATATAATACCTGATCATCAATTTGGGTTTACAACCCAGCACTCAACAACACAACAATGTCATATAATAGTGAATTGTATCCAAAATGCACTAGAGAAATAGGATTCTATAGCACTAGGAAATTGTTCAGCAATTTTTATCGATACTAAACAGGCGTTTGATAAAGTACAGCACTAAGTCTTACTCTTCAAAATAAAAAAAAACTTTGATACATAAGACATTTTAACTAATAAAATGTTATTTAACAAGCATATTATTCAGAACTAGTGTCACAACAAAAACACAAGAGTTACACACTATCAAGTTTGGGGCTCTGCAAGGAAGTGTTTCTGTACACTACACGACATTTCGACTGATAATAATGTAATAATTGGAACTTGTACCGATGATACAGTTGTCATGGGAACTCATAAATGAGCATCCGTCGCTATTAAGGTTTCCAATTCCGAACAAAAATCTAAATACCGGCACTCGATATTTGAAACTTGTAATACTGGAATCCCAGTAATAATACCGATATTATGAATGAAAAATTTACTAGTTATATTTTTATTTACGGCTGTTATATATTGACATATTAACATTATTATAGTACTAAAATTAGTACATATTAATTATTTTACTACATAGAGAATACGAGAAGATAGATACAAAAAAAACGTGCAAGTGAACAATTACATATAAACTTCTATTTTACATTGTACATATAAAAGGCGCGTATGGAATTATATATTTAAGGAAAAAAACAAATCAATTAATAACTTATATTTTGTTTAATAAAATATGCTTTTAAGAAATATAAACAGCCAAATGTTTAATCTTCAAGCGATGACCGAATTTTAATACAAATATAATAAACCGAAAACCGTTTTTTGATTCTACACATATAATCCTTTATATGTCCATTATTAGTCGATATGAATTAGTACTTCGTAAAGAGTATTTAGGTTATGATAAAATCATCAATAGATATCAACACATCACAAAGACCTATAGAAAATTATTGTATTTTCTGATTATCTTATAAATGAATAAAATAATTCTGTATGAACGATTTCTATAAATCTGCAATGTACGCATACGTCATTCACAGCCAAGACCAATATTACCATTGATTATAATTTTTATAAATTGGTTCCATTCATTAAGGCGCATATAATGTATAAACAATCGCTTTATCTAGCCGACATTGTCGATATGTGTCTCACTCGGCTCAGCCAAGTCGGTAATACACATACACAGTTTACTAAATGTCTTTTAATTATAAGACAGATTGTAATTTAAATATGAATAAAAAAAAACATGTGTATTGCGTGAGTTCAATTTTAACAAATTACTCGTAATCCAGAAATACGGTATTTTTGTATCAATACTGGTATTGAAAATCGTCCGGAATCCCAATATTCGGGATCACGGAATCTCGGTATACCGCGTCGCGGCGGCAGACGTTCAACAATATGAAACAATATGAAAACTGGCTCAATAAGCGAAAAATAAAAATAAATGAATTGAACTATGGGCGTGCAAAAGTAATTCAAATATAACTAGTGGGGCGCATGGCATCGTTCCTTAAGGCAAATTGTTGGAACTTTCCGTATCATTTTTTTTTTTTTAAAGAACATTTTTGAAAAACATTTACTCTGAAAAATTAGATTTTTGAGAAACTTACTTTTTTGAGAAATTTTTGACAAAAACTTCCTTTTTTTGAAAAAAAGACTTTTTGAAGAAAAGTGTATTTTGAAATATTTTGGAAATTCTGAACTTTTTTTCAAAGCAATCGTACTGCTTTAACTGCATAGAGACAAAATATCGAATCGCGTAAGCGCCGCGCCGCCGTCTAACGGATAAGCATTGGTACGGAACCTATAGGTATGTAAACAAAATTTATACTTATTGTTAAAATCTTTATAAAATATCTGATAATCTGATGGGCATATGTCTAATGATCATTTTTGACCGGCAGATGGATTTTTTTTTTACTTTTTTTACTAGATCTCTAAAACCGTTAGACCTGCCTTCATGAAAATTTGATCACCTTGCTTCACCTTGTTAATACAAATAAAATGTTTTTTGAGTTATCCAAATCGGACACTCCGTTCTCTTAAAAACTGAGTTACCGTTTTTATCACTTTTTTCCCCGTATTTTCGGAACGGCTAGACCCGTCTTCGCCAAAAACTAATCAGCACGTCTCCTTATCAATACGAATCGAATGTTTTTTTAATTATTCAAATCGCTTCATCCGTGTTCCCGAAATCGTCGACGAAAATTCGTATCCGAACACACATACACACACGCACACACACATACATCCATTTTTTCTAAGGTATGCCAATATATTTAGAAACCTCTGAAACGTAAAGATATATAAAAATTTTCATTTTCGATTTTTTTGCGATTACTATACCTTACCCTACGGGAAGTTAAAAATAATACAAAGAGCGCAATCTAAAATATTAAGGTGCATTGCAAACATTCGCCATGGTATATTACGAGTGACACTTTACGGAGACTTAATCACAACTATTAATAAAGTAATAGAAGAAAGAAGTAAAAAATACCACGAAAACTTTAGAGCGCCCAAACAAACTTTTAAAAGAATTGAGTGAGGAATCTCCTTCTCGAAGATTTGAAAAATAGCTATAATAGTAGTTTTGCCTAAAAAGTTTTCCGGAAGTTTTAAAAATTGGTAATTTTATAGATTTTGATGTGATCTTTACGAATTTTAACTTTGCGACCTCGAATTTTTGCCGCTGCCATATTAGAATAATTGCATAAAAAATCAGTAACAGCTTTTTTGCACAAAGTGACTGTGCTACCATACGATTTTAAATAAAATGTCAAAAAATAAAATAGGATATATCTCATTGAAGATAAACTCTTTAACAGCATATTGTCTTAAAAAAATAATATATTAATCGGCAATAAATATATGCTAAAAAAACAAATACTGCAATTATTTACTCGGATGATAACTACTATGTTATTATACTTACATCAATACTTATTATATAGGGGGAAGTTTTGTAACGCCAGACGGCACCTAGCGCCGGACACTCTATTTAACACGTATTATTCAAGCGAGTATAAATCTTTCCATTTCAAAATACAAATGAAAGGGGCGCAGGTGGCACACAGGTACAAGATCAGGCGCCAAGCATCGCCTGTGGCGCACACGGCCACGGCGTGAGCAACCGCTTGCTGTTTTAGGCGCAAAATCACGGTGTCACCTAAATATCAAGAGAAGTGATTCTAGTATATTTATGCATTTACATTTGAGTGGTATTCAAAGATAACATTGGTACTTTATCGTTATCCGTGAAATGGTAGATGGCTACATATGGGTTCAATACAGGTCATTTTGAAATGTCCAGTATTAGGTGCCACCTTTTAAAATCATGCTTCTTGTTACCAAAGTTTGATTGATAGTATCAATTATTTATAGTAACGGTTGCGTTTTTGGTAATTTAGTTTGATTTTTAACTTTGTTATCTAACATAAATCATAATTTAATAAACATTTCGTAAAATATTTTTTGATTTATTTATAAATGATATTAGACTCTCGCCCCCCCCCCCCTACGAATTCAATTGCATTTTGAAGCACAATCAAGTTGAAATATGATTAATAATTATGATTCAAATATGATTAAAAAATAAAAAAAATATTTCCGTGAAATTGTTCAAATTATTTCAAATATTAATTCCATCGCATCAAAGTGTTTTGTTTATTCTAATTTTGTTTGAGTCAAAATTAAATAACCATTTATCTAAATATTTTTTATTTTTAAATCAATAATGAATTCAAGTAAACAATAAATAAATTATATAATTGTTAAACTTATATTTTTAGCTAAATCAACCCAGGACCATTTTTTACATAAATATCTGATTTTTAACTTCCCGTAGGCGTTCTTCTAGTCTCAACTTTTCAAGACCCGGTTGTTGATGTCTTCTATGCTAAGTTGACCGTCTTTCCTATGCTAAGACTAAGAGAGGCTCAGTTCCTGAAATGACGCATACTGCTTTCACAGTTCCTAAAATGACGCATACTGCTTTCGCCGATATTGTGCAAAATGCGCAAGCAATTCTTATAGCACTCAGACGATATATGGGCCCTGCCATTCTCCTCGATTTTTGATATTTAAGAGCATCAGCCCATATGGAGATACTATATGTCAGCACCGAAGCAACAACTGACGATAGTAATATCCTTCTGGTTTGTTTAGGACATTAGGCATCAGTCGAGCAAGTCTCGTCCTAACTATTGACGCCTTAGCACTAACGTGTTCCACCTGTTGATTAAAATTCAGACGAGCATCAAGCATTACACCAAGGTAAGAGATGTGAGGGTTTGACGTTATCTCCAGATTTCCTATCTTTAGCTTGATGGTCTCTATTGTTTTTCTACTAGTGATAAGAACAGCTTCACTTTTTTGTTGTGCTAATTGGAGGTTCATTATTCCCATCCAGCAATTAATTTTCCTAAATGTTATATCAAATAGACTTACGATGTCATCAATTTGTTTGGAGACAACTATTATGGCAACATCGTCTGCGTATGCTTCTAGTTTCACACATTCTGGAATCTCTAGTTTCAAAAAGCCATCATACATAATATTCCACAGCAAAGGGCCTAGAACATAGCCCTGCGGCACACTTCCTGTTATAATATATTCTTCTGTATCATCGCGTGAATCGTACATTAGAATTCTGTCTGTAAAGTAGCTTGCGACTATATTGCAGAGGTATGCTGGCACGTTCTTGTCACGGAATGCATTCGTAATGCAATCCCATTTTGCAGAATTAAAAGCATTTTTTATATCCAATGTAGCTACAAGACAGTACTTTTTTGCACCCCCTTCCATCTGGTTCCAGCAATTGCCTCTTTGGCGGTATTGACTACCAAGTTTAAAGCATCGATAGTTGATCGCCTTTTGCTAAAACCATACTGATTGTCTGCTAGGATTGGGTCAACTACTGCATCTATTCTTTAGTAAATTATTCTTTCAAAAATTTTACCCGCTTCATCCAGCATGCATATTGGACGGTAGGATGGTGGTTCATCTGGTGGTTTTTTTCCTTTGGGAATAAGCACTAATCTTTGCTGTTTTCATTTTCGTGGAAAACCCCCTTCTTTCAGGCTTGTATTATATGCATTAAGAAACATTGTCGGAGATGTCATAATTGATGTGTTTAAGGCAATATTAGGAATTCCATCTAATCCCAGTGCTTTACTATTTCCAACTCGATGACAAGCTTCCATCAGTTCTTGCAGTGTTATAGGTGGAATATTATTCAGTTCTACATGTGTTACCTGATAGTTTAAATAAGGTTGTCGTGGGAACAAAGTAGTTACTATTTTATTCAATGGTCGTGGGCAAGTTGGTGAAGGTATTGGCTGACTTTTGAGGCGAGACATTACAATTTTATAAGGTCTTCCCCATGGGTTTTCCTCGACTACATCCAGAAGTTCTTTCCAGCACCTAACTTTACTATCTTTGATAGCTTTATCTAGTTGCCGACGTGCTTGTTTATATTCCACTACCAGTGGTGTAGAATTAGTGATAGCGCTTTTATCAAAAGATTCTATTTTCCACCCAATGGCTTCAGACATTTTTGCAAGTCTTCTAATGTTTCTATTCGTTGATATTTTCCAGGTGATTGCATTGTGGTCACTAGAAGTGTAGATATCTAATTCCTCCTAATTGCTATTTTTTCTGACGAGGCTATTGCTAAAAAAAGTAAGGTCTCTTATTGAGCCTGCACTGCCCCTGACAAAGGTTGGCTTTTCGCCGCTAATTAGTAAAACAACGTCAAGTGCATTAAAGGCCTCTAAAAGTGCTTTACCTCTTGCATTAGTCTTCCTACTTCCCCAGTCTACCGCCCATGCGTTAAAGTCATCGGCTATCGCTACCAGGTGGTGTCGTTTTGCATCCTCCACAAGACAAACTAAAAATCGACAAAATCTGCAAAGAAAGACTAGGTGGAGCGTAACAGCTGTATAAATGTATACCATCTAATGATGCTGCGACAAATCCAGCGTTGCTATTGTTAACAACATTTTGGAAACAAAATTTGCCACAGGACCAAATAATAGCTTTGGTGGTACTGTACGTTTCCAATGGCCAATCAGTTAGTTGTTTGTGAGGTTCTGAGGGCAACATCAATTTTCATATCACTTACCGTCTGCATAAGCACGTCGTGTGCAGCCTCACAATGATTCATATTTAGCTACATTATCTTCATTCTTTTGCGTTCATTATTTTCTGCATGGCCTTAATATATACAGAACATCTGTGAGTGCCGGCATGATGTGCTATATTTTCAGAGGTACCATTTTCAACGCATAGTGCACATTTTGCTGCATTTACACAGTTGGCTATTTTGTGACCTTCTTGTCCACATCTAATGCATAGATTGGTCCGATTCACTTCGCTCTTGCACTGTGATCTATAATGTCCGAATAGCCAGCATTTAAAGCATCGGATTGGTTTCTTGATGATTTTAATTTGACAGTTGACCCATCTATTTCGTATTTTGCTACTTGGTTTGAGCAGATCGTGTACAATTACCGCTGGAAAAGCTACAGTAGCAATCTTGGTACCTCTATATGCCTTACGAATCCTAATTGCTTCTGCTGGTGTATTGCAGGCTCCTCCGGTTGCTTTTTGTAGTGCTATCTGGATATAAATTTTTGAGGTTTCATCATCAATATCCCTTATTTCTACAGCTTCTTGGTGCTCCTTATAAATAACTTCGCCCTCATCCTTTAACACACCTGCAATAATTTGTTGTAGTCCTAGACCTTTGTCCGCACTTTTCTTAGAAATAGTTATCAACAAGTCTCCGTTTCGGGTTTTATTTATTTTGTCTACTGTCGTATTTACCTGGTCATCAGAGACATCATGTTTGATGCGACGTAAGATTTCGTAATAATTAACTTTTTCGGTAGGATGGATTAATAAGGCATTTAGTTTTAGAAATATTCTATGATTTTTTATCATTTTATGGTCAGAGTCCTGTTCTGACAGATGTACCCTTGCATCCCTTTTTTTCTGTTTCCTTGGCTGAACTTTATGCCAGTCATTTACGTCGAATTGTTCTTTATTACACGTACATATTTCTATGATCGTCTGACGTCTCGGCAAACCATTCTTCTCATTAACCTGATTATTGCTTATATGTTGTGAGTTTCGGTTTCATGTGGCTTTGCTTGTATCCTACCGTACACTTTCTTCTATAGGGGCTATTTCACAACATTGCACTTCATTTATCATTGCCTCCGTATCTTCCGTGGTTCGGCCTTTTTCTTCTATCAATTGGTTATCCAAATCAATAAATCTTTTAATTACAGCCGCTATGTTGTCTGCTTTCATCTTCACTTTGTTATGTACGTTTGACTTTGATTTGACAATCAATCGAAGTTCATTTATCAGATTCTCAAGGCTCTTCAATGACTCATTCCGCTGTAAAATGACGTTTTCTGAAATTATATGTGACAGTTTAGCCATTGGTTCTACTTTACCAGTCATACCGTCGCATGAGTTGGTCAGCGGGTTTTGGGCTATATCTGATAAACCTGGGCATAGCGCTGTGTTCAAATTATTTGATTCATTGATTGTATCACCAGCATTGTTTGTCACTATGTCCCCTCTGGTGGAGAACATTTTAACAAAAATTCTACTTGCACCCAAACACAAGGTTCACTCAGCTCACTAACTTATAAGTAACTTATTTTTATAGTTTTGAATTTGAACCGACTTGAATGGTTTAAAAAACATTCGATTCTTATTGATAGGGAGATGAGCTGATTAGTTTTTGGCAAAGGCAGGTCCAGCAGTTACGGACATAAAGAGCAAAGAGTGCAGAAAATAGAAATCGAGTTTCTGAGAGAACGGAATATCCGATTTGAATGATCTAAAAATATTCAATTAGTAATGAAAGAGAAGTGTGTGGGTATCTACCACATATATTTCCACTTAAATAACTGAAATACTATAATATATTATTATTTATTATATTAGATATATTTACATTGAAAGTATAAATTATTATTTTCTTCTTCTGGCTGGCTACTGTCCGTGGTCCCAGGTTAGTAGTTGTTGACTCCTTGAATGGTTAACGTAAAAGAAAATTATTCTGTGTTGCGCTATGAGTTAAATACCCTCAGCGCCAAGGAGTGGGGATGTCTAAAGGTATATTGTGGTGCCACCTGGTGCAATATAGACGGTTCTCACAAGCGGTGACACAATTGAAGTTGAGGCATAAACTTGTAACGCCATCAGTTGTCAAACCTCTTATATAGATGGTTCCCACATGAGCCCCCCGCGGAGACAGGAGGTCATGGTATGCGAAAATGAACTTTTCGGCGTGACCGAGTGAAATAGCTGTTCTCTGCTTTGGTGATGATTATTTGGTCTACTGGAGCTGCAATGATGTAGGCTGGTTCGATGCGATCTATGGACACCCGTGTACTGCCTTTCTGTGTTCGTATGGTTACTGTTTTATCATCTCTCTTAAGAACTTTGTATGGACATTGATATGGTTGTTGGAGTGACATCCTGATAGTATCGCCGCGGAGGGAAATGTGCGTGCAAATTTGTAGGTACTAATAAATAAATGGTTTATTGTTTGTGTGATTACTGGATTTACTTTGTTGAAAATGCGCTACGTGTTGTCGAAGTCTCGAGAGTAGATCAGCCGGATGTCTTAAATTTTGAGGATTTTTATGTAATTCAAAAATTTCTCCAGGAAGGCGGAGTTGTTCACCATACACCATTTCTGCTGCTGATGTCTTGGTATTAGGATTGTGAGCGTTTCGAATGCCTAATAGAATTAGCGGAAGTGCTTCCAACCATGTGTTGTCTTTGTAACACATTATCGCAGCCTTGAGCTGTCGATATAAGCGTTCTATTAGTCTGTTGGAACATGGATGATAGCTGCAAGTATAGCCTAATGGTACTTGTCAATTTATTTAATGATCTAAATAATTCAGATTCAAATTGAGTACCTCGATCCGTCTTTATTTTGACTGGAGCTCCAAAGCGGGATATCCAGCATGCTAAAAATCCAAACGCTACTTCTTCTGCAGATATTCCTTGTAGTGGGTATACTTCTGGCCATTTGGTAAATCGATCAATGGCTGTCAAACAATATTTATTGGAGTTAACAGGAGATAAAGAACCAATTATATCAATGTGTACATGTGCAAATCTTGCTGTTGGCAAGGGAAATGTTCCGTGAGGTGCATGTACATGCCGTGTTATTTCGGACTTTTGACAATCTTTACAAGCTCTAGCCCAATCGTGGCAGTTTTTTTGTATCGATGGCCATACGTACCGTGCAGTAATAAGACGCGAAGTTGCTCGTATCCCAGGGTGACTCAAACCATGTAATGAGTTAAATATTTGTCTCCGCAGTGGTGCCGGGATATAAGGTCGTGGCTGAGCCTTCGCCGTGTCGCAAAACAACTTTATATTTGCGCCTGGTACTGGAATTTCTTCTAATTGCAGTTTGGTGTCTTGCATCAAAAGGCTTTTAAGTTCTGCATCATCTTTCTGGTGCTGTGCTAGGATTTCGAAATTAAGTAAATTATCTTTTGTAATGGCTTTGACTCGTGACAGTGTATCAGCTATGATATTTTCCTGGCCTCTGATGTATTTTATGTCTGTTGTAAACTGTGAAATAAAATTTAGATGGTTTAATTGAACAGGCGGAAGTTTTTCATGGCGTTGGTTGAATGCAAAAGTCAATGGTTTGTGATCAGTGTTTATTGTGCATTGATGTGCTTCAAGGATATGCCTGAAGTGCTGCACAGCAAGATAAACCGCTAGCAATTCTCTGTAATAAGCTGGCCATGTCGATTGATGTGGAGTCAACTTTTTAGAGAAGTATGCTAGGGGTTGCCATTTGTTTTCAAACAATTATTGCAAACAGGCGCCTACTGCCTGCTGGGAAGCATCTGTAAATAATCCTGGTTGGAGTAGCGTTGCTTCCGCAAGTTTGACTTTGCAGGATTGAAATGCTTTTTACAGTTGTGTGGTCCAGGTGATTGATTTATTGCCTTTGATAGATGATATTGCATCGTGTAGAATTGCTTGGTTTGAAGCTGCGTTTGGTATAAAACGGCGATAATAATTGAGCATACCTAAAAATTGTCTAAGGGACTTTCCGGTTTCTGGACGAGGAAAATTCTTCGGATTTTCGATACGTTCAGATGGTGGCTTGGTACCTGTTGTGGAAATTTCGTATCCCAAAAACTGAATTTGCGAGACACAAAAGGTACTTTTTGTCTGATTTATTACAATTCCATGGTGGTGAAGGCGTTCAAATATTGCTCGTAAATGCACTCGATGCTCTTGTTCATTCCTGGAAAAAACTAGAATATCATCTATGTAAGCAAAACAAAAATTTAATCCTATCAACACTTTGTCTATAAAGCGCTGAAAGGTCTGTCCAGCATTTCTGAGAATGAAAGACATGAATGGAAACTCAAACAGGCCAAAAGGCGTTGATATTGCTGTCTTTGGTACGTCTTTTTCTTCTACCGGTATTTGCGTGTATGCCTTCACTAAATCTATAACAGAAAATGTATTACATCCCTGGAGATTTGTTGAGAAATCTTGAATGTGACGGACTGGATATTTATCTGGCACTGTTCTCGCATAAAGTGCGCGATAGTCGCTACACGGTCGCCACCCTCCATCTTTCTTTTTGAGCAGGTGTAATGAGGAAGACCAAGGACTTTTTGATCGACGTGCTGTGCCTTCTTGCAGCATTGATTCGAATTCATCCTTGGCAATCTGGTATCGGTCTGGTGCTAGACGACGTGGACGGCATGTTACAGGTGGGCCTGGCGTTTTAATAATGAAATGTCTTGTCCTGTGGAGTGGTTTAGGCAGTGTGCCAGATGGTTTGATTAGAATTGGAAATTTTGATAGTAGTTTTTGAACTGTCGGATCCTTGTGTATGAGTGTTTTAACGCTCTCTTGGTGTGATGTATGAGTTACACACCCAGTTATTCCATCGACTAGTCGTTTATTTCGGCAATCTGGTAGAAGCTCAAAAAATGCTAAGAAATCCGAACCTACGATTGGTGTATCCACGTCTGCTATAATAAATTTCCAGTCAAACTGTCTCCGTAGTCCGAGATTAAGACGCAAAATTTTCAGTCCGTACGTTCAAATTGCTGATGATACCAGAATTTCGTGGTTCCTTTTCGTTCGCTGCTTCTCAATCTTCATCTACCTAAACGTCGAATTTGTTCTTGCAAATTTTGTGCCTGTTTTGTTAATTCCTCCAGGGTGTTTTTATAGTGGGTGTCGGTAGATTGATTGTGGTGCGGCTGGTTTGTTGAGTCTACATGCGGGATTAACGGTTGAGCTTCTAGCACTTTGTCTGCTGTGATTGCCAATTTATCTAAAGGTAGGTCACTTTGGATTTGTAAAATGCCGCAAACGAAAGCCGGCAGCCGTTGTATTCATAAAGATTTAAATATTGTTTCACCTATTTTTGTGTGACCGGCCAAGGGGCGAAGATGTCGCAAAAATTCCTCCGAAAGTAGCTGTTTGATCCTAGTCTCTTCTGATGCGCATAGTCTGCTTACGAGGACTTCTTTTAAATAAGAATAGGGATTCTCTACTGGTGGCTCACGAATCACGTCCTCCACTTCGCGTGCGTGCTTCTCTTCCAAGTGGGCGACTACATAAAAAAAATTGTGTTTTCGTTGGTTATCGAAGCAATTTCGAACTGTGCTTCTACTTGCGCAAACCATAGATCCGGGCTATTGTTCTAGAATGGTGGTATTTTTACTGCAACTCGGTTAATTGTGCCGTTTGCAAATACATGATTTGAGGCAGGTTCAGATGCGGAACCCTTCGGTGTCTTGGAAGGCGTTTTATCAGAATTCATACCTGATTTTTCCATCTTCAGATCAGAATATCACGTCGGGGTCACCAATTATGTGGGTATCTTTCACATATATTTCCACTTGAATAACTCAAATACTATAATATAATATTATTTATTATATTAGATATATTTACATTGAAATTATAAATTATTATATTTTTCTTCTGGCTGGCTACTGTCCGTGGTCCTAGGTCAGTAGTTGTTGACTCCTTGAATGGTTGAGGTAAAAGAGAATTATTCTGTGTTGCGCTATGAGTTAAATACCTTCAGCGCCAAGGAGTAGGGATGTCTAAAGGTATATCGTGGTGCCATCTGGTGCAATGTAGATGGATCTCACAAGCGGTGACACAATTGAAGTTGAGGCATAAACTTGTAACGCCATCAGTTGTCAAACCTCTTATATAGATGGTTCCCACAAGTGTTTAGTAGTTTTTGGCAAAGGCAGGCCCAGCCATTTCGAAGATACGAAGCTAAACGTGTAAAAATTGGCAGTTTTTGAAAGAACTAAGCGTCCGATTTAAATGAATCAAAGAACTTTTTGCTTGTCTTAACAAAATAATTGATTTTGGAAAAAAAATCTTGTTTCAATGTTTTTTTTAAAAAAAAAATTGTATATAAAAAATAATTCGGATTTTATTCTTAATTTTGACTATAGTTCTAATATACTTTAAACAAATAATTTCAGCTTTGCAATTCAGTTTATATAATTCTTATAAATATAAGACAATGTTACAATTTTAATAATAATCTATTTGAAAACATTTAGTATTCCTCTAACATTTCGTTACGGTACGGGAAGTTCCAGCAATTTGCCTTACGGCGAATGCCATATACCCCACTAGTTAACATTTGCATTATATTCAAAAATTTCAACCTAGGTTTGCATCTAGATGGCAGACTGACGTAGAAGGACCATATTCGCGCAAAATTAAATACAGTAAAAATAGGTCATTCTTTTACAAACTGTACACCATCCAGACCTTGACGTTTTAGATTTGTCTGAAATTTTTTTTACAGATATTATACATAAAATCATTTGACACGTATTTCAGAATTTTGCTGAAATTTTTTTTTTTACGTAAATATTTACGATTGAAAAATTGATTTTTTGCTAAATTTCTGTGAACATCATCTGCGGTAAATTAATTATCTCGGGATGTGCTGTTCGGATCAGTATTATTTTTTTTTATTACACTCATATTGAAGTAAACTTTGTAATGACTAATTTTTTTTTAATTTTTGCAATTTTCTTAACAATAACAACCCTTAAATATTTACAAAGGTTTTACTCAGCCTTACCCCAACTTGAAACGATCAAAAACGATTAATTTATATATGTGTGTGTGTATGCGAGTGAGTAATATAATATAAAACTTTCGTCAAAATTTTATATATTATACTAATTTTGTTTTCAATCGTGATTTATAATACTTTTGTGACTTTTATCTGAATAAACAGGGTAAGCAAATTAAATTAATAATAATCATAAATCAATCTTATATATATAAAATTCTTCGATTGCATGGATTTTCATAAATCATGTAGAAATTTGTCAAGGGAATTTTCTAGGATTTTTTGATTCATAGAAATATAGTTAGATTGTAGAAATAACTGGGAAAAATTACAAAAAACCGCTTATCATTGATCTACATCGAAAATATTTAAGGCATTGCTTCACATTAAAAACAAATGAAGACTGTCATTTGCTAAACATTTCCATTCACTTATAGGTTAAGACAATATTAAACTAGTCGGGAGGGTGGCATCGTGCCTTAAGGCAAATTGCTGGAACTTTCCGTACCGTAACCAACTGTTCGAGGAATACTGAATGTTTTCAAATAGATTATTATAAAAATTGTAACATTGTCTAATATTTATAAGAATTATATAAACTGAATTGCAAAGTTGAAATTATTTGTTTAAAGTATATTAGAACTATAGTCAGAATTGAAAATAAAATCTGAATTATTTTCGATACACAAAAAATTAAAAAAAAAAAAATGAAACAAATTTTTTTTTTCCAGAATCAATTATTTTGTTAAGACAAGCAGAAAGTTCTTTGAATCATTCAAATCGGACGCTTAGTTCTCTCAAAAACTGCCATTTTTTACATATTTAGCTCCGTATCTTCGAAATGGCTGCGCCTGCCTTTGCCAAAACCTAATAAACACTTCTCCCAATCATTCCTAATTAAATGTTTTTTAGATCATTCAAATCGGATACTCCGTTCTTTCAAAAAGTCGATTTCTATTTTCTGCACTCTTTGCTCCGTATCCTCGAAACGGCTGGACCTTGCCAAAAACTAATCAGCTCTTTTCCCTATCGATAGAAATCGAATGTTATTTGAACCATTCAAATCGGTTGATCCGTGCGCCCGGAAACGTGACTGGAAATTTGTATCCATACATACATACACACACACAGACACATCCATTTTTTTTGAGGTATGCCTTCAAAACGTCGAGAAATGTAAAAATTTTCAATTCCGATTTTCGGCCCATTACAATAACTTACCCTACGGGAAGTTCAATATAATATTTTTATGATTATGAATAAGAACTAGCTGTAAGTGGAATTCTGTCTTAAGGCAATTAGGGCATCGTGCCTTAAGGCAAATTGCTGGTACTTCCCGTACTAAAAATTATTATTTTATTAAAGACGATTAACATTTTTGAAAAAAAATTACTTCGAAAAAAATAGATTTTTGAGAAACTATAAATTTGACAAAAAATTACTTTTTTTTGAAAAAAAAAAATTATTTGAAAAAAAAAAAATTTTTTTGAGAAAAAAAATTTTTTTTTGATCATAAAAAATTTTTTCGAAAAAAAAAATGTTTTCTTCATTTTGACATATTTTGGAAATTCTGAACTTTTTTTCAAAGCAATCGCATTGCTTGAACTGCATAGAGACGAAATGTCAAAACTCGCAAGTGCCGCGCCGCCGTCTAACGCATAAGCATTGGTGCGGAACCCATAGAAATGTAAAAAGAAATTATACTTATTGTTAAAATCTCTATAAAATATCTGATAATTTGATGTGCATATGTCTAATGATCATTTTTAACCGCCAAATGGCATTTTTTTTTACTTTTTTCATTAGATCTCCGAAACCGCTAAACCTGCCTTTATGAAAATGTGATCAATTCTACATCTTGTTAATACAAGTAAAATGTTTTTTGAATTATTCAAATCGGACGCGCCGTTCTCTTAAAAACGGAGGTACCGTTTTTGGCACTTTTTGCCCCGTATCTTCGGAACGGCTAGACCTGCCTTCGCGAAAAACTAATCAGAACGTTTCCTTATCAATACGAATCGAATGTTTTTTAAACTATTCAAATCGGTTGATCCGTGTTCCCGAAATCGTCGACAAAAATTTGTATCCGCACATACATACATACACGTACATACATCCATTTTTTCTAAGGTATGCCAAAATGTTCAGAAACCTCTTAAACGTAAAGATATATAAAAATTTTCATTTTCGATTTTTTTGCGATTACTATAACTTGCCCTACGGGAAGTTAAAAATGTAAATGTAATGTCATTATTATTTCCAAAAAGAGCTGAGATGTGCCAAAAATTAAAATAAAACTAGTGGGGTAACAAAATGTTCGAGAAATATTGAATGTTATCAAATAGATTATTATAAATATTGTAACATTGTCGAATATTCATGAGAATTATATAAACTGAATTGCAAAGTTAAACATATTTGTTTAAAGTACATTAGAACTTTAGTCAGAATTACGATTAAAATCTGAATTATTTTCGATATACAAAAAAAAATTTTTTGAAAAAAAAAATTGAAAAAAAAAATTTGAAACAAAAAATTAATTATTTTGTTAAAACAAGCAAAAAGTTCTTTGAATCATTCAAATCGGATGCTTAGTTCTCTCAAAAACTGCCATTTTTGGCACATTTAGCTCGGGATCTCCGAAATTACTAATAACCACTTCTCCTAATCATTACTAATTGAATGTTTTTTAGATCATTCAAATCGGACGCTCCGTTCTCTCAAAAACTCGATTTCTATTTTCTGCACTCTTTGCTCCGTATCTCCGAAATGGCTGGACCTGCCTTTGCCAAAAACTAATCAGCTCTTTTTCTCATCAATAAGAATCGAAAGCTTTTTGAATCATTCAAATCGGTTGATCCGTGCGCCCGGAAACGTGACTGGAAATTTGTATCCATACATACATACACACACACACACATCCATTTTTTCTGAGGTATGCCAAAATGTTCAGAAACCTTCAAAACGTCGAGAAATGTGAAAATTTTCAATTTCGATTTTCGGCCCATTACAATAACTTACCCTACGGGAAGTTAATAAGATACATTAATATACCCTTTATAATTAATTTGACAGATTATTATCTTTTAACTAATGCAGTCATGTTTTGCCATACTTTACTTAATCACAATACAAAAAAACTAGTGGTGTATATGGCATCGTATCTTGGCAAATATCTTTCCTTACCGTAATTTCATTTATATTTCTCGTTAGTTCGAGGATTATTAAATGTTTTTAAATAGATTATTAATACTATAATATTGTCTAATGTTTATAAGAATCATATAAACTGAACTGCAAAGTTAAAAATATATGTTTAACGTATATCAGAATTAAGTCAGAATTACAAATAAATTCTGAATTATTTTTGATATACAAAAAAAATTATTTTGAAAAAAAAACAAAACAAAATATTTTGATAAAACAAGCAGAAAGTTCTTTGAATCATTCAAATCGGACAAATTGCATGAAATTTTGAAATTAAGTCATCTTACTCTCAAGTTCAAAAGTAAAAATAATTTAGATTGTTTTGCCACTTCCCGGGGGTATGACATTCCTTTTTATCGATATCAAGAAGAGAACTAATTATAAGAGAATAATGTTTTTTAAAGAAGCAAATACTTTTCAAGGTACTGGCTACTGAAAATTAGTATTTTTTTGCATTTTTCATCGTTTTTTACTAATATCTTCAAAAATATACCATTTAACAAAAATCATGTAATGATCAAAATTATATCAATTAAAATCTTAATAAATCAGTGTTTCATAAAGCGTTATAGGAACAATATTAAGCTAGATATGAAAATAGGGTTTTATAGTGCTCAAAATAAGCTTTAAAATGAGTACTTCTGCGTATAAAATGAGTAAGCTATCATGCAAATAAAAGACGCATACTATGTTTTTTTATTTGAATTAAATTGTTTATAAGTGCCATTGCTACCAAAATTAAAAATAATCGAATTCCATATAAAATTACCTTGGATCTTGATGGATTCTGGAAAATACCCCAAATTTAGTACAAACTATTTTCAAAACAATACAACCAATTTCTTATTATTATATCTCTGAAAGTATAAAAGATACGTATAAAGGTATATAGATAAAAATTCAAGGTTTTTTTCTGACTAATTATAGCTTTTTATTATTTTTCTGTTACACAAATATTGATAAAGGTATGATTGTTTAAAAAGTGCGCGGCTGTCAATCCAGAGTGTTTTTCGAGTCCTTTAACCCTTCGTCGTTTGAAAATAACAGGAGTTACGGTAAAATTTATGATGGAGAAAGTTGTAGCTCATTTAATCACCTTTAAAATATTATAAGTTCTGATAAAATCAGAATTAAAACAGTTATAATTCAATTTATGTGAAGGGTGGTGACGGAGTGCAAATTGTTTACACTTCTGAACTTAAGATTAAGATTAGCATATTTCCAAAATATCAACCAAATTCGAGCACAGTAATATGAACATAAGTATTAATGTATATTAAATTGTTAGTGAGAAAAATGTAATTTAGATATTAAAAATACTAAAAGCTAGTTAAAATATGGTACGAAATTATAAAAATTATAGGCAATATTATTGTAGCAATGATTTTGGGGAGAAAAATCCAAGGTTATATTGTACCTTTACCGCGATTGCTATATATTAATTCTTTCTGAATTTGTTATACTTTTTAACTTCCCGTAGGGCAAGTTATAGTAATCGCAAAAAAATCAAAAATGAAATTTTTTATATATCTTTACGTTTCAGAGGTTTCTGAACGTTTTGGCATACCTTAGAAAAAATGGATGTATGTGTGTGTGTGTGTGTGTGTGTGTATGTATGTATGTACGTGTGTGTATGTATGTATGTACGTGTGTGTATGTATGTGCGGATACAAATTTTCGTCGACGATTTTGGGAACATGGATCAACCGATTTGAATAATTCAAAAAACATTCCATTCGTATTGATAAGGAGACGTGCTGATTAGTTTTTGGCGGAGGCAGGTCTAGCCGTTCCGAAGATACGGGGCACAAAGTGCCAAAAACGGTAACTCAGTTTTTAAGAGAATGGAGCGTCCGATTTGAATAATTCAAAAAGCATTTCACTTGTATTGACAAGATGAAGAATCTATAAAATTTTCATGAAGGTAGGTCTAGCGGTTTCGGAGATATGGAGAAAAAAGTAAAAAAATGAGCCCCTTCTGTCAAACTCACTTTCTGGCGTAACCATAAAAGATATCGAAAAAAATTTTACGTGATTTTACTCACATTGACTCAGACCACATTATGTTGAACAATCGATGCCAAAAGTCGTTTATTATTAGCTGGGAACAAAAAATATATATATATATATATATATATATATATATATATCTTCTATCTTCTATATATATAAAAATAAGTCGGGTTTTCCTTCCCGACGAAATAACTCCAGAACGCACGAACCGATTTAGACAATTTTGCATTCGTTGGAAAGGTCTCGGGCTCCGCAAGGTTTATAGCTAAGAAAATTAGTGGTGCATGGCATCGTGCCCTAATGCAAATTCTTGAAACTTCACGCACCGTGATTAAAAATTCGTGTAATAAAAATAATCAATAATTGTTTTAAATAATTGCAAATAATAAAAATATATATAAAAATAAGTCGGGTTTTCCTTCCTGACGAAATAACTCCAGAACGCACGAACCGATTTCGACAATTTTGCATTCGTTGGAAAGGTCTCGGGCTCCGCAAGGTTTATAGCTAAGAAAATTAGTTGTGCATGGCATCGTGCCCTAATGCAAATTGCTGGAACTTCACGCACCGTAATTAAAAATTCGAGTAATGAAAATAATCAACAATTGTTTTAAATAATTTCAAATAGATTATCTACACATATATATATATATATATATATATATATATATATATATATTTCAAAGTAACTAGCAGCCTATTCGTCGAAATAAAAAAGGTATAAAGTATAAAAACTTTTATTTATACGTTTCGACACAAGATGCGTGTCATCATTCAGCAACTACAACAATTTGAAAATTTTATTAGCTAATATAAAAACCAATATAGATTAATTATAACATAGAGAAACATTATACACACCACAGGACAAAAACACTCAACAAAAATTTATTTTAAAAATTGAACTTAATAACATATTAGAGAAAAACATTTTTTTAGAAAAAAATATGAATAACTAAAAGATTTGAAAACTAATTTGACTAAAAGTTATGAAATGTAACATTGTGAAGCAAGTAACACACCCATACCGAGCACCATACTCGACTGAATTATTTCAATAGGCGTATTGATAGGAATGGGAGGGGACGTATCAAGGACAAATGCAAGCAACACGAAACGCATCGAAAACGAGTGGTTGAAATGGATTCGATCAAAATGAAAATGCAAAACATGTAAAAGTTTGAACAAGAAAAAACAAAATTGTAAAAAATAATATAAAGGAGATAGCAAATTATTTTTTTGTTTTTTTTTAATAAAATTAATAACAAGCTGGTAACTATCATGTAAAAGGTGGGATGAATTGCGTTTATTAACACAAGAGGAATTTAATGAAATAAAAAAGGATTCAGCCAGTAGCTTCAGGCCAGTAGCTTTCGCATCCCGACAACTCAACAAGCGTGAAAAGAACTATGCCACAATTGATAAGGAATTGTTAGCTATTATTTGGAGTGTACGATATTTCAGACCATATTTGTACGGACGCAAATTCCTGATTTACACGGAACACTAGCCGCTAACATACCTCTACAATTGCAAGGAGCCTACCACTAGGCATAATGGGTGGAAACTTGCGATGGACGAATACGACTTTGATGTCCGGTTCAAACCTGGAACAGCGAACGTCTCGCCTGTCGAGATGTGGAATGGGAAAAACAAATATCGAGGAATATCGCCTATGAGAATTTTATAAATTTCAAAAACATTAATTGCATAATTAATGATCGCGTAGTAGAGAGTAACGACAATATCAATACCAGTCTAAAATCCATATCTCGAGTCATTTTCGTTCCTAAAAGGATAAATGATTTTACAAGGGACACAGCAACTCATTCAACTATACAAGCAATGTAGTATGGCTATAACAACATTTATTTAATAACACATAAAGAGCATGAAAGGGTTCATTTGAAAGACATATTGAAATGTATAAGTTCTCTAAAATGTCTTGTGGAATCCAATAATATGAGAAAATTACATGTTGCCAATCCCGTAAAATTGAACGACTACAAGAATTTAAAAGTTGAGGAAATTTTAATAATTTTTAGGTTTCTTTTCAAAGATACTGATGTTAAAATAAAATTTTATAAAAATTTTGTCAAGACTAATGTAACCTAAGAAGAAATTAGTTCTATTTCAGAGTATTTTCATAAATCATACTTTAGGTGGACATCAAGGTATAGGTAAAACTTACAGCAAATTCCGAGAATCGTATATATGGTCTAATATGAGGAAGGACATAGAAAAATTTATAAATAAATTCGAAAAATGTCAACTAAGCAAGGCCTCCAAAACGACAAGAGGACCAGTGTTAATAACAACAACTTTTACATATCTCTTCGCAAAGATTAGTCTTGATATATGTGGTCCATACCCTGTTTCCAACAATGGAAGTAAATACTTGCTAATTTTCATTGACGATTTAACAAAATTTGCAGGGGCTATACCGATACCATACCAAGAAGCTAAAACCATAGCCAAGGCTTTCCTTAATGAAACTATTATTAGGTTTGGTATATCAGAAGTGGTTTTGACGGACCATGGTATAAATTTCATGAGTGCCGTCTTTAAGAACGTGTGCAAACTTTTAAAAATTGACAAAATAAATATCTCAATGTATCATCCTGAATCTAAGGCCTCTTTATAAAAGTGTCATCACATGTTTCTATCATAGGAGATAATTTCTTAATGCCTTAACACCAACATCATATTGTCTTAAAAAATGTATTTAATTTTGATTGACAATAAAACTATACAAAAAAAACATGTTTCTAAATTTCATGAGGTCGTACATTGGGAAGGACGATAAAACTTTGGATACATGGATAAATTACGCAGTATTTGTTCACAACACAACACCGCATTGTTTCACAAAATTTACAACCTTCGAGCTTGTATTTGGGCGTAAAGTTAATTTGCCTGCCTTTATAAATAGGGAACCTAAAATACAAAATACTTATGAAAATTTTAGCAGTGAATTCAAAACCAAATTACAGCAAATAAACGCAGTAGCTTGAGAGAACGTAATTCAATCTAAAATAAAATCCAAAGAAAAATACGATTCATATATTAAAGAGTCTAATTTTTCTGTTGGTGATTTGGTTTTGTTGAAAGATAACGCCCCATACAAAGGCACATAAAAAATTGATGCCTATATACAAAGGCCCATATGAGGTTTTGGACCAAGAGGATGTAAACTCCAAGATAAACGTTAAGGCCAAAATTGTAGGCAACCACAACAATAATTTAAAGAAATTAATGTATTACTGAATACTGATACAAAATAAAAAACCCTATGCAAAAATTTAGGCATCGTCAATTTTAAAATTGTAAATGTTTGTATATTATAACCAATATTTTTTCCTATCCTTTTTTTGTGAAAAATAAGGTTCAGAAGTTATTGAGGACAATAATTTTTTTTTTAAGGGGGAGGAAAACCTCAACCTCTCATATTTAATTTTTTTTCTTATTTCTGTCAGAGGACTGACAGATGCCTTAGGAGGGGCGTGATATGTAACAAACCTTATTTTATAAATACTTAAAGTGATGTAAAGGTTTCATACCCCTGCCAAGTGCAGCAGGTTGTGTAACCCCGATGGGTACAGTTAAGGACCGAGTATAAAACCTGTGCAATGGACCTAGACGGAGTCATTCAGTACAGTCGTCGACTGGAGTTCGGTATGGTAAATACCAAAATAACTTGTAAATTTACTTTATTAAAAGAATAATAATAAACAAGAAAGTGTGTTGTCTATACCAAATATAGGCACCCAAGGTGTCCGAGGTAAACAGTCGTCCTTACACTACCAAATTCAATTCAATATATATTAGAGCGGGTCGATTTGTATGGGTAAAAAAGAAGTTTAGGCACACATGATTTTCGGATACTAGGGATCAAAATAATATACTTTGTTAAAGAAACTATACCTCTAAAATGAATTCTGATGTCTCATGCAATGACCCAAAGATAAGAGTTGAAATTTGAAAAATTCCATGTGGATCTATTTAGAGTGCCCCAATCGCATCCAAATGTATAACCAATCCCCACTAACTTTCAAAAACTGATTCACCCATGTCCCTGGTACATCCCCTGGAACCTCCCCTAAGCGGTTTCAAAATAAATCGTAGAAGTCTTCACAAATTTTTAATATTGATTTCTTTTCCTCATAATTCATGTGAACGGTTCTAATACAATTTTTAACCCTTTTTATCCGGTCATAATCGAAATTCACATTACTTTTATTTAGTTTTAATATTTGATAATCGTCAAGCGGATACAGATTCGGTAAAAATAATTTATCAGTTATTGTTACTTCCTTATCGTTAATGTTTAATATTTGAATAAAAAGTTTATTAGAAGGTTTTAAAATAATTTGGCAACGTAAGCTCCCTCTAGGATTTCAGCAGATTCGCAGAATAGTTCACCTACTCTATCGGTCGTGAAGGAAACTGTCGTTTCTGTCCTGGGAGGAATTACATGAGTTTTTGTTAAATCATCAATTAATCAATCAATCAATCAATCAATTCCAGCTGAATTGTCAATCGTGGCTTCACTAGCCGTACGACGAATATTATTAGGTTTTATTACCCTATTTTGATCCTTTACATTTTTAACAGAAGCAGGAGTCACAAAAGCGTTAGAATACTCTAGTATTTCAGTACTGCTAATTGTGCTCCCTATGCTAGCTGTCTTTGATAATTGTTTTCCTTACTAAATTTTTTCGAATAATTTACCGATTTACATTTTGTCAACTTTCTGCGCTCAGATTTTTTTTGTTTACAATGCGCTTATCCATACGAGATGTCGGCGCGGTTTTTTTATTTATTGTATCGCCTAGTGGAACTGTAATTAGTTTGTTATTGTTCGTCAACGTGAACGTATTAGTGCAAAATCAAGTTGGGCTTTGTGTTTAAAAGGAAAGTCCAGTAATCCAAAAGAAAAATAATAAACGAAAGTCCAAAAGAATAATAATAAACAAGAAAGTGTGTTGTCTATACCAAATATAAGAACCCAAGGTGTCCGAGGTGAACAGTCGTCCTTACACTTTCAAATTCAATTCAATATATATTAGAGCGGGTCGATTTGTATGGGTCAAAAAAGTCGCTTAGGCACACATGATTTTCGGATACTAGGGATCAAAATAAAATACTTTGCTGTAGAAATTATACCTCTAAAATGAATTCTGATGTCTCATGCAATGACCCAAAGATAAGGGTTGAAATTTGAAAAATTCCATGTGGACCTATTTAGAGTGCCCCAATCGCGTCCAAATGTATGACTAAACACCACTAACTTTTGAAAGCCGATTCACCCATGTCCCTGGTACATTCCCTGAAACCTCCCCTAAGCGGTTTTTCAACATTCAACCCTTATTTTTGGGACATCAAAATTCATTTCAGAGGTATGGTTTTTTCAGCAAAGTATCTTATTTTGACCCGTAGTATCTGAAAATCATATGTGCCTAAGTGACCTTTAAAAAATATCCTGCCCTAGTATATATATATATATATATATATATATATATATATATATAGCATGCAAAATATTTCTCAAAAATCATCCGGATATAGTGGTCACTAAAGCGGATAAAGGCAACATCACTGTTATCATAGATAAACAAGACTATATAAATAAAATATCTGAATTATTACTTGACACTAATACTTACAAAATTACCAATAACGATCCAACAGACTACATAAACCGCACGTGCCATAAATTTTTAGACAAACTTACAACAAACAAACAACTAACAAAAGAGATAACTTCTGACCTGAAAAATTTACACCCATATTTTCCCAGACTTTATGGCCTTCCCAAAGTCCACAAAAATAATTTACCTTTTAGACCAATAGTTTCCGACATTAATACTCCCCTATATAAACTCTCAAAATACATAAGTAACATTTTAACTACAATAACAAAACAATCACCACACTACATAAAAAATTCTTATGAACTCGTTACTGAATTAAAACACAAGATAAATTATATACCAGACAACTACAAACTAATTAGCTTAGACGTAATCTCACTTTTTACTAATGTACCCCTAGACCTTATTTTAGACGCAATAACAATCCGATGGAATGAAATTTCCCCGTTGACTTCTTTATCTTTACACTGGTTCAGGGAAACCGTCAAGTTCATTGTCTCTAACACTTATTTTGAATTCAATGGCTCTTTCTATTATCAAATTTTTGTGGCGCCAATGGGGTACCCAGCAAGTCCATCTCTAGCAGAAATATCCTTACAACTCCTTGAAAATACAATTTTTAAAAATTACAATAAACATATTTTTTATTACCGTTATGTAGATGACATTATCACTTGTATCCCTAGTGATGATGTCACTATGATAATTGATCAATTTAATAACGTCAATAAAAAATTAAAATTTACAGTGGAATTGGAGACAATGAACTCGATAAGTTTCTTAGACATAAAACTTATACGTACTACAGATAACAAACTAATAACAAATTGGTACCAAAAACCAACTAACTCCGGACGCTACCTTAATTACTTTTCTTATCATCCACTCAAAATGAAAATAGGTACTATAATAAATCTAACGGACCACGCAATACTTCTATCGGACAAAACATTTTGGGACAACAACATCAAATTAATTACAAAAATTTTAACAGATAACTCTTATCCCCTAAAACTTATAAATTCCGTAACTAGTAACAGACGAACGTACCTTTTGAATAAAATGGACAATTGCACAGTACATAACGATTTACCTGACTCAGAAACTCATTCTGGTGTAATATGTTTGCCATACATCAAAGAATTGTATGTTCCTTGGAAAAAACTTTTTTATAAATCTGGACTTCGACTTGTAACCAATTTTAGTACAACTACTAACACTATTTTTACAAAAACAAAAACCCCATTTAATATCGAACGACTCAGAAATCTCGTCTATCAAATAAATTGTTCAGACTGTAATTTAATTTACATAGGAGAAACTAGCCAGAACCTCAATAAACGGTTACAACAACATAAAAACAATTCAAAAAACCCCAAACAATTTAAAACTGTTCTTGCAGACCATATATACACTTTAAAACACAATATGGACTTTTCTAATCCGACTATACTACAATTTGAACAAAATTTATTTAAACGAAGAATTATAGAGGGATCTTTTTTAACTATTTATAACAATAAGACAATAAATAAACGGAATGAACTCAACACGCTGTGCGACACAAATCTCTTCTATTTAGATAACATTTCCAAATTTCTTACAAAACAATAAAAGCGTTTGCGCAAAGGTTTTACAATTCGTTCCACACATGTGCAGAATCTTGGTAAAAATATTTTTTAAAAAATGTCTTTCTCCATTACATCTTCAACCAGTCTACGAATAACACACTATCCATTTGTGATTTTTTCAAATCAGTATTTTGTGAAAATATTGTGTAATTTCAAGTTAATGTTTATAATACATAGTGTAGTGCATTACCATATCCTAAAATTTTCCAATTTAACACTAAGATCAACTAATTGTAAGTACTAATTACTATTTTTTTTTTCTTTTCACTCCAATTCAATTGTTTTAGTTTTCAATTTTATTTTTAGTTTCCACTGCATGAAGGCTAGGATTATAGCCGAAACGTATGGATTTAAAATAAATTTTTGAAAGAAATTCATGTTTTTTATTGATGTTATGCCCGATTATTAGACTTTGTTAATATATATATATATATATATATATATATATATATATATATATATATATATATAGAAATAAGTGTGCTTCTATATCAATCAATCAATCATTCAATTCCAGCTGAATTGTCAATCGTGGCTTCACTAGCCGTACGACGAATATTATTAGGTTTTACTACCCTATTTTGATCCTTTACATTTTTAACAGAAGCAGGAGTCACAAAAGCGTTAGGATACTCTAGTATTTCAGTACTGCTAATTGTGCTCCCTATGCTAGCTGTCTTTGATAATTGTTTTCCTTACTAAATTTTTTCGAATAATTTACCGATTTACATTTTGTCAACTTTTTGCGCTCAGATTTTTTTTGTTTACAATGCGCTTATCCATACGAGATGTCGGCGCGGTTTTTTATTTATTGTATTGCCTAGTGGAACTGTAATTAGTTTGTTATTGTTCGTCAACGTGAACGTATTAGTGCAAAATCAAGTTGGGCTTTGTGCTTAAAAAGAAAGTCCAGTAGTCCAAAAGAAAAATAATAAACGAAAGTCCAAAAGAATAATAATAAACAAAAAATTGTGTTGTCTATACCAAATATAAGAACCCAAGGTGTCCGAGGTAAACAGTCGTCCTTACACTTTCAAATTCAATTCAATATATATTAGAGCGGGTCGATTTGTATGGGTCAAAAAAGTCGCTTAGGCACACATGATTTTCGGATACTAGGGATCAAAATAAAATACTTTGCTGTAGAAATTATACCTCTAAAATGAATTCTGATGTCTCGTGCAATGACCCAAGGATAAGGGTTGAAATTTGAAAAATTCCATGTGGACCTATTTAGAGTGCCCCAATCGCGTCCAAATGTATGACTAATCCCCACTAACTTTCGAAAGCCGATTCACCCATGTCTCTGGTACATCCCCTGAAACCTCCCCTAAGCGGTTTTTCAACATTCAACCCTTATTTTTGGGACATCAAAATTCATTTCAGAGGTATGGTTTTTTCAGCAAAGTATCTTATTTTGACCCCTAGTATCTGAAAATCATATGTGCCTAAGTGACCTTTAAAAAATATCCTGCCCTAGTATATATATATATATATATATATATATATATATATATATATATATATAGAAATAAGTGTGCTTCTATATTAAATAAATATACTTGGCAATGAAACAAGTGTCACGATATTAACGCGATGATAACGCGAGTTTATTGATAACTCCAGACTTTACAAAGAAACTGATGTGATATTCAATTTTGATATCAAATCATTTACTAATTTTGCTCGACAATAATCGCGGAAAAAAATCAGAAAGAACAATTTATTCACTTGTCCGAAATATAATCTAGCGCCAGGGTTGCTAGATACGACGTTCTAGATAACTGCGACTTAGTTGTGTGTTGCGCGCTTTATATCGGCGTCGCTCAAAGTGTGCTGTGTCGTTGTGTGATGCGCGCTTCACATCGGCGTCAATCAACTGACAGCTGTCAAGTTCGCTACATGTTCACTCCGCTACATGTTCACTCCCCTTCAAAACAAAATGAAGTATCTGTAAAAATAAATAAATTCATAATTTGAAGAAGCCTTTGTTGGTTTTAATTTTTCTTGGAGAATCCATTGTTGACTCCAAGTAATGTGGTTTAAATTCTTGTGATGTGCTTGGTTGACTTTCATGTATTATGTCAAAAGCAGTTCTGCAAGTACTTTGCGGAAATTAGGGCTTCACAAAATTATTTTGAATGTTGCAGTAAACTGGATAGCTCTCTCATATTAATTTCTGTAGGTTCAAGAAATATTGCCATTTAATATAGTCTGCATTTCAACGTTCTTGCTCTGCTCTTTCAAAATTTCCTCTGCAGTTAACTTTGAAGGCATTTGAATGGAATTAATCCTGGTCAAGGCATCAGCAACCACGTTTTGTTCACCCTTCACATATATGATATCAGTGGAAAACTGTGAGTTGTATTCCAGCTGCCGTCGCTGACGATCTGAACCCTTCTCTAGTTTCTGTTGAAAAGCATAAGTTATAGGTTTGTGATCAGTTTTTATGAAAAAATGTCTGCCTTCTAAGAGATATTCAAAATATTTAATTGCAGCAAAAATATCTAGTAATTCCCGATCATATGTGGAGTATCTTTGTTCTGTAGATGTACGTTTTTTCGAAAAGAAACCTATTGGATGCCAGGCACCATTAGCTTCTTGTTCTAATGTAGCTTCTATAGCAGTAGTGGATGCATTTGTAATTAAATTAATGTTTGCTAAGCTTGCAGGATAATGAAGAAGAGTTACATTTGCCAGAGCTTCCTTCAGTTTGTTGAACGCTGATTGTGATTTGTCATTCCATATAATTGAAGTCTTGTCATTTTTTACTAATAATCATAGAGTCGTCCTTGTATTTTTGCTGCTTGAGGTATTGACTTACGATAGTAATTTGCCTTAAAAATTTCGGTGTTCAATCACTGTAGAAGGTTGTGGATAATTCATGATTTTCTCTACTCTGTCTGGTGAAGAAAACACGTCTTGTATTAAGGGTGGAGGATACCTGTCGGGCAGCGTGTTTGCGGTCAGCTTCCTATAATCTCCACACAGTATGAATGTGCCATTCTTCTTTGGAACCATGTGAATAGGGCTTGCCCAGGACTGTTGGCCTACATATAACAGACAGAGTGACTTCAATCCAATTCTTTATAGAAGCGCCAGGGTTGCTAGATACGACGGTCTAGATAACTGCAACTTAATTGTGTGTTGCGCGCTTTATATCGGCGTCGCTCAAAGTGTGCCGTGTCGTTGTGTGATGCGCGCTTCACATCGGCGTCAATCAACTGATAGCTGTCAAGTTCGCTACATGTTCACTCCGCTACACACACACACACATATATATATATATATATATATATATATATATATATATATATATATATATAATAACAAAGTCTAATAATCGGGCATAACATCAATAAAAAACATGAATTTCTTTCAAAAATTTATTTTAAATCCATACGTTTCGGCTATAATCCTAGCCTTCATTCAGTGGAAAAATTAGTTGATCTTATTGTTGGATGGATTTAAAATAAATTTTTGAAAGAAATTCATGTTTTTTATTGATGTTATGCCCGATTATTAGACTTTGTTATTACATATGTCAACATCAAATTCAGAATCATACAATATATATATATATATATATATATATATATATATATATATATATATATATCGTGAGAATTTTTTTTCGACGTTGAAACATACTGAATTAAATAAAACAGCCAATGCGTCGAATGTGGTAAAGTTTATTTTGATTTTTTTATACGTTTTGAGACTAGATGAGTCTCATCATTTAGCTAAAAGTAAATTTACAATATAAGAAAAAGTTTTAGAATTAAAGGTATTACATTTATTTATTTATTTATTTATTTATACAGCACAATTGTACAATTGTAGATATCAATGGTACATAACTTAAATTAATAGATAACATACTATATTAAATGAGATACATTAAAAAAATTCAATAAAAAACAAAAAAGAAAACCAAGTTATACACACCAAATCAGGAAAAAGCACATTTTAATATCATATTTTACACCACAACAATCACATGATACTACTGTAGGAAAATAAACATAATTAAAAAAAAACGAAAAAGGTAAATGTAAAAATATATATAGCACATATTTATTTGTTTTTGAGCAAAGAAAGCACACCATGATCAATCGGACCTCACGCCAACGGAGAATGTTCTGTTACGCGAGACGCGGCCAACACGTGATATTGTTAGGAAAGGATCAGTCAGGGGCGTATTAGGAAATCAGATTTCACCACAATAAACAATAGTAAACCAAAGCAAACAGTTATAATATATCAACTGCTTTATTGATTGCCCGACGTACAGCTACAAATACTGTTTCTTGTTTTTTTAATGTACAGACCTCTTTTGTGAAGTGTTTTAAAAGTGATTTTTATTTTTTGTGTTAAAAGTGTTGCTTTTATTTTGCGTTCTTAAGTTAATTCACATTGGAAAGTAAATTAAAAAAAACGTGCCAGGCCCTGGCAATAAAAGTGAAGCGACAGTAACACTAGGTATAGCAAGACAAATTCAGCAATTTTTGTACGACAAACCGCAATTATGGTTTGCTATGGCTAAAACCTATTTTAATAAAACCGGACAAAAAGCGGAGAAAGCAAATAAGAACACGTATTATTATTCCTGGACGAAAAATTAGCTAGAGAATTTGAAGGCATCATAATCAATTCACCGCCGGTCCACACATACACAAAGATAAAAACAGAAGTAATTAGACGGCTATCGCTTTCGGAAGACCAAAAAATTCCTAAGACATTTAAAGCCGGCACAACAATTGATCAAGGATTTCTAAAAACGCTCTGGTTTCAAAGATTAACTACCTTCACTCAACAGATCTTGAAAGCACATCTATCAATGAGTGATGAGGATTTAGCCGCTATAGCCGACACAAAAATCCAATTTTTAATAGACACCGGTAGTGATCTTTGCATGTAGCCTCGATCGATGCTTATATGTCATCGGCCGCAAATAATACTACCATTCGCACTTACAAAGATATAAACTTAAAATTAAACCTAAATTTAAGGAGAAAACTTATTTGGAACTTTATCACTGCTGATGTTTCAACCCCAATCTTGGGTGCAGATTTTCTGACGCATTATAGACTCATCGTTGACATCAAGAATTCCAGACTCATTGATGGAACAACTAATTTACAAACAAAGACAGTTTGCAGAGTTACTATCCAACAGCGACGCTTCAAAACGGTCAACGTAACATGCAAATTTATTATTTAGTAATTTGACTAAATTACCTGGCCTACCACAAGATATTAAGCACACGTCGGTATATTATATCAGAACAACTCCTGAACCGCCTGTCAGATCGCGATCTCGTCCGTTGAGCACATAAATGTTAAAAATAGCTAAGCAGGAATTCCAGGACATTGTGCAGCTAAGAATAGCACGACCGTCAAGTAGTTCTTGGGTTCCATCATTGCATATCGTGAAGAAGAAAGATGTTGCATGGAGACCCTGTGAAGATTTTAAAATGGTGAATAATAGAACCATTTCTGATAGATATCCAGTGCGTCTCATATCTGATTACTCGCAGAATTTAGCAGGCTGCAAATTTTTTTCGATACTTTAAAAAAAGCATACCAACAAATATCAATATACAAAGAAGACATACCGACAACCGTCATAACAACACCATTTGGATTATTTGAGTTTCCCTTCATGACCTTTGGTCTGAGAAATGCAGCTCAAACCTTCCAGCGTTTCATAGATAAAGTGAATCAAGAATTGGATTACTGTTTTCCATACGTCGATGATATTTTGGTTTCATCTAAAAACCTGGAAGAACACGAGAAACATCTTCGTTGTCTGTTCCAATGACTGGCGGATTTTGGTGTTGTAGTCAATGTATCCAAATGTATATTAGAAGCGCCAGAAGTAAAAAATTTCTTGGCTATCTTATCACAGAACATGGCACTAAACCACCAATCGAGAGAAATGGTATACTACGAGCATTTCCGAAACCATGTGTCATCAAATCTCTTCGTAGATTTCTGGGTATGTTTAATTTTTACCGCAGATTCTGACCAAACGCTGCACAAAATCAATCAGAATTGCAATCGTTGTTATCTGGACGTAGAACTAAAGGAACAACAGTAATAGAGTGGAACGAGAAACTCTTAGAAGCATTCGCAAAGTGTAAAGCTAATTGAGAAGCAGCTACTCTATTAACACACCCAAAGCCAGAGGCGCAACTCGCAATGTTTACCGATGCTTCAAACATATGCATTGGCGCCGTCATACAACAATTAGTAAATAAGAAGCGACTAGCAGTCTTACAAACATAATTGAAATTGCCGGAGCACAGGATCAGGAACTAAAAAATTATCTGTAATTGCACCTCGAAAACCAAATAATCCCAGGAACAATGCAGAAAATATTTTGTGACACATCACAGCATTTGCCAAGACCATTTGTTCCAGCTGCTTTGAGAAAGAAGATCTTTGACAACATGCACAATCTAAGTCACCCAGGTATTAGAGCAATAGTCAAAATGATGACAAAACGCTTTGTTTGGCCAAAAATACGGCGTGACTGCCAGTCCTGGTCAAAAAATTGCATGCAATGTCAACGCAGCAAAATAGGTAGATATACCATCATACCTTTATAAAAATTTGACGTTCCATATGCACGATTTCTACACGTACACATTGATATCGTAGGTCCTTTACCAATTTGCAAAAGTGCGCGACATTTACTAACCTGCATAGATAGATATACCAGAAGGATAGAATTAATACATTAAACTTCAAAATCGGCCGTTATGTGCCACAAAAATGAGTGGTGGTTAGAAGCGTTGCCATTGGTTCTATTGGGATTGGGAGCAGTAGCAAAGGAAACTTAAAGAGTTCAAGCGCAGAACTTACCTTTGGAGAACCTTTCAGACTTCCTGCTCATTTTTTAAAGATTATACGGACATAACAACCACTACTAGTATAGGAGCCAGCAAAGTTTTCAAAACAAGCATTTTAGTCAGGCTGGTTTTTTGGTATGTGTTCCTTGGTGCTCTCTCGGTTAGGGTACGGGCCGTCTGGCAGCTGGAAGTGGTTAGGTTAATTAGTACGCAGCCAATTTGTACAGCGCGATTTCAAAATTTTGAAAGCATTTTAGTCAGTCCAATTTTCGTTTTTTTGACTTCGAATAGGTTCACCAGACTCAAATTTTTTGTTGCCAGACATTTTGGGCGCTGCTAAATATGTGCCAGACGCCAATTTATTTATTAATTTTTTTTTAAATTCAAATCATTTTAGTCCGTCTGAAATTTTAATATTAGGTTCGTTAAGGGTAAAAACACGTAAAATTAATTTGCCAGACGTTACTGCGGTTTTTAACCATGTCTGGCAAGCAAAAAATGACTGGCAATATGATACTAGTTTATAGCATTTTAGTCAGTCCAATTTTTATTTTTTGACTTTAAATAAGTTATCCAGATTCACATTTTTGTTGCCAGACATTTTGGGCGCTGCCAAATAGGTGCCAGACGCCAATTTATTTATTAATTTTTTTTAAAATTCAAATTACTTTAGTCCGTCTGTAATTTTAATATTATGTTCATTAAGGGTCAAGAAACATAAAATTAATTTGCCAGACGTTTCTGTGGTTGTTAAGCATGTCTGGCAACGAAAAAAGTCTGGCAATATGATACTAGTAGACCAAATATATTGGCGCGAATGAAACAAAAAAACTATTATACTCGGAAGAGCGCAATACGTTTACTAGGCAGAAAATCATAAGAAAAATCAAATAACTATATTAGACAAATGTGTTTGTTATAAACTTCTCTGCAAAATTGTGTTTATACCATTTTTCTTTAGAATCACCGTTTTTTACAAATTGCCATCTGGAAAGTTAAAAAATTCATATTCCTCATAATATGCAGCCTTTATAAATACATCATCGAAGGTGAATTATGAGTGAAAAATAAAAATACATTGATTTGTTTTGGATAGATTTTTTTTTCTTTTTTTTTAACTTCCCGAAGGAGAAGTTTATGTTTTATAATTTTATTTGAACAGCGATCAGAACTTATGGGTTCTATGAGCTGTTGTGATGAATCTTTTACAAACTACGATTTTGGATAGATGAGTTTAATGAGTCTTTTGATATATCACATTGTAGTATTACTGTCCCAGTGTGGGAGGGTCGCATACCTCATTGTTTTGAAGGAATTAATCGAAATTATTATGTATAAATGAATGCGAGGCGTAACATCCAAAGTGCTTAAACAGTTATCATATTCAATAAATGTGCCAGTTTCTAGTACCAACACATGAGAAGGAAGATAAACTGTAGCTACATTACTATATTATTGTATCGCCATAAGACGAATAAATCTGTATAATAGACGTTTTTATTCGTTGTTAAAAAAAACGATATCCCAATTATAATCTTGATTTAAGAGACCTAGGTCAAATGACTATCATTATATAGTGATACATTTTGATCTAAAATGATCTCATTTGAATTTTTGAATTATTAAAGACACTTCGATTTTTAAAAAACATTGCTCAATTTACAGCTAGAAGCTGAAAGAAAAAAGAGCGGAGATTGTTTCCTGTACAATATATATTGCATATATATATACTAGAATTTTAAGATTCTATTCTAGCTTGAACTGGTAAGGTAGCAAAACTAATATTACCAGTATTAAGTATAGGTATGTGTTACAATTAGTTGCTGCTAAAGCTAAGTACCATGTAAAATGAAGTCATTCGACTCAGTTAACTTAGCGATAAAAAAAAAATTGCGTACAACCAAAATAATGATTATTGTCAGTTATCATTGCAAAACTTAAAATATATGATATTCTTACTTAACCACTGTCGAGTCCAATTTTTGAAAATATTAACAGCAATCTTTTAGAATCATTAGCATATTTTTTAGAGCTAGTAAAATTAAAAAAATGACTAATATGATGCAATTTTTATTCTCTCTTTTCTAATTAGGTCTTTATTTAACTTTATTTTATTTGTTTTATAAAAATATTATTGAAATTGCACTAACTTTGAATAGTATACGTATTGCGCTCTTACGAGTATAATAGTTTTTTGTTTCATTCGCGCCAATGTATTTGGCGAATGTCTCACTCTGTCTACTAATATCATATTGCCAGACTTTTTTCGTTGCCAGACATGCTTAACAACCACAGAAACGTCTGGCAAATTAATTTTATGTTTCTTGACCCTTAATGAACATAATATTAAAATTACAGACGGACTAAAATGATTTGAATTTTTAAAAAAATTAATGAATAAATTGGCGAACCTATTTGAAGTCAAAAAACGAAAATTGGACTGACTAAAATGCTTTCAAAATTTTGAAATCGCGCTGTACAAATTGGCTGCGCACTAATTAACGCAACCACTTCCAGTTGCCAGACGGCCCATACCCTAACCGAGAGAGCACCAAGGACCACATACCAAAAAACCAGCTTGACTAAAATGCTTGCTCAAAAACGTTGCTACCTCCCGTACTATACCGTCATGAACAATTTACATAGACTTTTAAAACAATTAAAACCACAGCCTGTATCATCTCATGGCCCGAGAAAGATTTTTATTTATAAAGATCTGGACAAGTCTAGTCATGATTTTATCAGACAAGACATGATAAAGTCAATTTTGACGCAACCTGATAAAGGACCTTACAAGGTTTTGGAAAGAGGAGAAAAGATTTTTAAACTGTACGTTTCAGGCCAGCCAAAATCCTTTTTTAAAGACGGACTGAACCTGAAAAATACATAACAAGACGAGGACGGCAGGTACGATTTCAGAATTACAGGCAAAAGTAATATTTTTTTTTTCACCGTAGGGGGCAGTGCGGCGACACCCAAGTGCAGCCTTATATATATATATATATATATATATATATAAATAAATAAATAAATATATATATATATATATATATATGATTGATTTTTTGGAGGGCGTAACATCAAGTAAAAAATAAGTAAAGTAAAGATTTTTTCAAAACATTTTTATTTTTCCATACGTTTCGACGTAAAATTCTACGTCATCATCAGTGGTTCTACAATTTAAAAAAAAAACAGTAAGTAACGTTAAAAATTGAATATACATAAGCAATAGTAAAAAGAAAAGGTTTAACTAAAGAGACAGACTAATTATATCTAAGCCTTAAATTAAAAAATGCATAAACATTACTTACTTGAATTTCTTAGACTATCACTTTCACATATTAATACAGCTTGTAAAAATTAATATTGGAAACAAGCACCAAATGTCAGTAATTTCTTTTTTATAAAGAATAAAAAATAATAAAAAGAAATATAATATTTTATGTAAGCACTCGTGTTCCGAGGCAGGCTAGACAAGAATAAAGTTTTGTAAAAATCTGAGGTCAAAATTTTGAGAAAAAACACATGTGTTCGTATCTGGACACCCGTGAGGCGCGGTGTGCGAGTGTGCGTGATAATGCGTGCACACTGCGGTGTTAGGTGTTTGATATAAATTGTGAAACATTATTCAGAATATATTGGTAATTTTCGCAAATGAAGCTGGTATCTGTACGTTTGTTTAAACAATTTCTATTCAAAAAAATGTAGGCCGATTCAGAAAAACGCCTTTGCGAGACTTTCGACTCGTGATGAAGAACGTTTGCGTCATAAAAATTAAACGTATGGTCATTTAGTTTTAAATGTTCTGTGATCATTGTTTGCCCTTAATTTTTGTGTTTTGAGTTATTATCGTGCTATTTCAAACGTTTGATAAGGTTCTGTCCTATTTCGCCAAAATCAGACACACATACTTGGAAAAATTCTCAAGTTTAGTATCTGATTCCAATACTTACACTCCAATTATTTCTGATCCGACAGAACACATTAACCGTTCTCTTCACAAATTAATCAACAACCTAGTGTCCCATAAACAAATTTCAAAAGAACTTTCATCCACTTTAAAAAATTTACATCCCTATAATCCCAAACTTTATGGTCTCCCTAAAATTCACAAACAAGACGTTCCTTTCAGACCCATAGTCGCTGACATAAATTCTCCTCTGTCCAAATTCTTAAAATTTCTAAGCAATATACTCTCCATCATAACTGTCCAATCCCCTTATTTCACAAAAAATTCCTTTGAATTTGTAAACAAATTAAACGGCTGAGTCTTACCCCACGAAACTCTATTAGTGAGTCTAGATGTTGTTTCCCTTTTCACCAACGTTTCCTTACAATTAATGTTAGATGCTATAACAGCTAGATGGGATGTAATTTCTTGCCATACTACACTTTCTTTACATTGGTTTTCAGAATCGATCAAATTCATAATCACGAACACATATTTTGAATTTAATTACCATTTTTATTTTCAAATTTTTGGCACTCCCATGGGCTCCTCTATATCCCCGGCCCTAGCCGAATTATCTTTACAACATTTAGAAACCAAAGTCTTTAATTCCATCAGCATAACCAAATATTTTTATTACAGATATGTTGATGACATTATTACTTGTATACCTCTTCATACCTTTGACTTATTGCTCCACTCATTCAATTCGTTTAACAAACATATTCAGTTCACTTTTGAAAAAGAACATAATAACTCTATCAGCTTCTTGGATGTCAAAATCATTAAAAGCACAGACAACCGCATTATCACTAACTGGTACCAAAACCTACTTGGTCAGGTAGGTATTTAAATTTTCACTCATGCCACCCCTCTAGCATGAAAATAGGTACTATCATTAATCTAGTAGACCATGCTATCCTCCTTTCTAACGAACAATTTTGGACCTCAAACTTAGATTTAATTTTCAAAATCTTCACACAAAATTCATATTCCCCACATCTTATAAAATCCGTCACAAACAATAGACTCACTTTTTTAAAAAACAAAATAACTAACCCCAACTTGAGTTTAATTTCCTCAAAAGACAATAATTTTGAAGGTACCATTTGCCTGCCTTACATCAAGGAACTTTATCCGATGTGGAAAAAACTTTTTTATAACGCAAATCTTCGTTTAGTATGCAACATCGATTTAACGCTCAATTCCCTCTTCTCAAATTTAAAGCCGCTCACTAGTTTAGAACGAGTATTCAATGTAGTCTATAAAATATCTTGCAATGACTGTGATTCCACCTATATTGGCGAAACAGGACCGAACCTTATCAAACTGTGAAACAACACGATAATAACTCAAAAAAACAAAAATCAAGGGCAAACAATGATCACAGAACATTTAAAACTGAACAACCATACGTTCAATTTTTATGACGCAAAGGTTCTTAATCACGAGTCGAAAGTCTCACAAAGGCTTTTTTCTGAATCGGCCTATATTTTTTTTTGAATAGAAATTGTTTAAACAAATGTATAGATACCAGCTTCATTTGCGAAAATTACCAATATGTTCTAAATAATGTTTCACAATTTATATCGAACCCCTAACACCGCAGTGTGCACAGCACTATCACGCACACTCGCACACCGCGCCTCACGGGTGTCCAGATACGAACACATGTGTTTTTTCTCAAAATTCTGACCTCAGATTTTTACAAAACTTTATTCTTGACTAGCCTGCCTCGGAACACGAGTGCTTACATAAAATATTATATTTGTTAATTATTTTTTTATTTTTTATTCTTTATAAAAAAGAAATTACTGACATTTGGTGCTTGTTTCCAATTTTAATTTTTACAAGCTGTACTAATATGTGAGAGTGATAGTCTAAGAAATTCAAGTAAGTAATGTTTATGCATTTTTTAATTTAAGGCTTAGATATAATTAGTCTGTCTGTTTAGTTAAACCTTTTTTTTTTTACTATTGCTTATGTATATTCAATTTTTAACATTACTTTCTGTTTTTTTTTAAATTGTAGAACCACTGACGATGACGTAGAATTTTACGTCAAAACGTATGGAAAAATAAAGATGTTTTAAAAAAATCTTTACCTTACTTATTTTTTACTTGATGTTACGCTCTCCAAGAAATCAATCATACATTTCAACATCAAATTTTTTCATACACTTTCAACACACACACACACACACACATATATATATATATATATATATATATATATATATATATATGATAGATTTAAAATTTAAAACAAATGGTCATTGAATTCAAAATATGTGTTCGTGATTATGAATTTGATCGATTCTAAAAACCAATGTAATGAAAATGTAGTATGGTAAGAGATTTCATCCCATCTAGCTGTTATAGCATCTAACATTAATTGTAAGGGGACGTTGGTGAAAAGGGAAACAACATTTAGACTCACTAATAGGGTTTCGTGGGGTAAGACTATATTATTTAATTTATTTACAAATTCAAAGGAATTTTTTATGAAATGAGGGGATTGGACAGTTATGATGGAGAGTATATTACTTAGAAATTTTGAGAATTTGGACAGAGGGGAATTTATGTCAGCGACTATGGGTCTGAAAGGAACGTCTTGTTTGTGAATTTTAGGGAGGCCGTAAAGTTTGGGATTATAGGGATGTAAATTTTTTAAAGTGGATGAGAGGTCTTTTGAAATTTGTTTATGGGACACTAGGTTGTTGATTAATTTGTGAAGAGAACGGGTAATGCGTTCTGTCGGATCAGAAATAATTGGAGAGTAAGTATTGATATCGGATACTAATCTTGAAACTTTTTCCAAATATGTGTGTCTATCTACAATAACTGTGACGTTACCTTTATCGGCTCTAGTTACTAACAAATCAGGATTATTTTTTAAAAAGGTTTTGCAATCTCTAATATCTCTCAGGATGTCTTTGTACTCTATATTTTTCTTTGAGTTAAAGGATTTAATAGCGGAAATAAAGTTTTTGCAAAAGGTAGCCTTTGTATTCATTCTTAGGTCTGTGTTTTTAATATTATAAAGCCCTGCTTCTAAGCGACTTAGAATTTTAATGAAGTTGATGTTGTAACATGAATTGGGGAAAGCAAAATTTGACCCCAAGGCAAAGATGTATAAAAACCTGTCTGGGATAGTTACATTGGAAAGGTTTTTTAACCATTTGTTAATGACTGATTCACTTAAAATGATTTTGGAGGAGTTTATTTTGGATTGCAAAAGCTTTTCAAATTTGTTTTTATAAGATATTTTTTGATTAACGCAAAAGTTCCTATAGCGAATCGATTCGAACTCAAAAAAACTTTCCAGGATTTCCGATTCTACTGTATTGAGTAACCAGTTATTTATCTTATTAATAGATAGTTTTAAATTTTGTATGTTGCAGATACAATTTTTGATTTCTAGGGAAATGATATGTAAGCTTAAGGAACTAAATTTGTTATTGAGGCTATTGTTAAGGTGTGAGAATTTTTCTAATTTAAGCCGGTAGAAATTTGGAATGATACTTTCTTTCCTGCAACGTAATAAAAATATATGCTTATTGGTATTTGTTATTAGTTTCTTATTTAATTTAGAGAGTAATTTGAACTGAGATAAAATGTAGAAACCGTAGTGTTTTTTTATAAAAGAGAAGAAGGAGTGATTAGAGGTGTAATTATTAGAACGTTGAAATTGTTTAGGGTTCATAATGGAGAAAACGCAATTGAAAAATAAAATTAGTAAACAGTGAAAAAAGGAGGAAAGAGGAAGAACCGTGTAAATTGAAAATGAAAAAGAAATTACTGACAAAAAAGTGTTACATAAAGGTTACAAAAATAGTAAGTAAATAAAATAAAATTTAAAAGTGAAGATATTATAGCAATGAAAGAACCAAAAATTAGGAAAACAAGGTTCTTAACACAAGAGAACATGTAATTAAGTAAGTACAAAATAAAGGTAGACTAAGTGCAAAAAGAGAAGTAAACAAGAGTAGTGATAACTAACAATAAACTAAGTAAAACTAGTGAAAACAATAGAAACAGTCTTGAATAGAGAGGAAGTGAGAAGTTCAACTTGTACATTCAGAGAGCTGGATCGTAGAGTGCAAAAGTCCTATTTTCAGCCCAGGATCTTATATGTTGAAAATGTTTAAATTTGATGTTGAAATGTATGATAGATTTCTTGGAGGGCGTAACATCAAGTAAAAAAAGTAAAGTAAAGATTTTTTCAAAACATCTTTATTTATCCATACGTTTCGACGTAAAATTCTACGTCATCTTCAGTGGTTCTACAATTTAAAAAACAGAAAGTAACGTTACAATTTGAATATACATAAGCAATAGTAACAGAAAAAGTTTTAACTAAAGAGAATTGCAAAAAACATTACTTGCTTGAATTATTTATATTATCACTAACACATATTAATATAACTTGTAAAAATTAATAATTATAGACAAGCACTAACTGTCAGTAATTTCTTTTTTTAATAAAAAGAATAAAAGATAAAAAGTGATTAATAAATAAAATATTATACGTAATACACTTGCATCCGAGGCCAGTGCCTAACAGAATAATATGTTTGTAAGTGTCCTAGATGTGAAGTCAAAATTTTAGAAAAAACAAACACGTGTGCTGGCTTTTGACCGAACGTCTTGGCGCGCTAAGCAAGTGTGTGTGATTGTGTTGTGCAACCGTGGTGTTAGGTATTCGATATGAATTGGGAAACATTATTTAGAACAAATTGGTAATTTTCGCAAATGAAGCTAGTGTCTGTGCGTTTATTTAAACAATTATTTCTGTTCAAGAAAATATAGGCCGATTCTGAAAAGCGCCTTTGTGAGACTTTCGATTCGTGATGAAGAACCTTTGCGTCATAAAAATTGAAAGTATGGTTATTTAGTTTTAAATGTTCTGTGATCATTGTTTGCCCTTGATTTTTGTTTTTTGAATTATTATCGTGTTGTTTCAAACGTTTGATAAGGTTCTGTCCTGTTTCCAGACCACATTGGATACTCGTTCTAAACTAGTGCGCGGCTTTAAATTTGAGAAGAGGGAGTTGAGAGTTAGATCGATGTTGCATACTAAACGGAGATTTGCGTTGTAAAAAAGTTTTTTCCACATCGGATAAAGTTCTTTGATGTAAGGAAAGCAAATGGTACCTTCAAAATTATTATCTTTTGTGGAAATTAAACTTAGGTTGGGGTTAGTTATTTTGTTTTTTAAAAAAGTGAGTCTATTGTTTGTGACGGATTTTATAAGATGTGGGGGATAGGAATTTTGTGTAAGGGTTTTGAAAATTAAATCTAAATTTGAGGTCCAAAATTGTTCGTTAGAAAGGAGGATAGCATGGTCTACAAGATTAATGATAGTACTTATTTTCATGTTAGAGGGGTGGTAAGAGTGAAAATTTAAGTATCTACCTGACCAAGTAGGTTTTTGGTACCAGTTAGTGATAATGCGGTTGTCTGTGCTTTTAATGAATTTGACATCCAAGAAACTGATAGAGTTATTTTGTTCTTTTTCATAAGTGAACTGAATGTGTTTGTTAAACGAATTGAAAGAATGAAGCAATAAGTCAAAATTTTGAGGAGGTATACAAGTGATAATGTCATCTGTAATAAAAATAAATGTCTATGTTGATGGAATTAAAGACTCTAGTTTCTAAATGTTGTAAAGATAATTCGGCTAGGGCAGGGGATATAGAAGAGCCCATGGGAGTGCCAAAAATTTGAAGATAAAAATGGTCATTGAATTCAAAATATGTGTTCGTGATTATGAATTTGATCGATTCTAAAAACCAATGTAATGAAAATATAGTATGGTAAGAGATTTCAACCCATATAGTTATAGCATCTATCATTAATTGTAAGGGGACGTTGGTGAAAAGGGAAACAACATCTAGACTCACTAATAGGGTTTCGTGGGGTAAGACTATATTATTTAATTTATTTACAAATTCAAAGGAATTTTTTATGAAATGAGGGGATTGGACAGTTATGATGGAGAGTATATTACTTAGAAATTTTGAGAATTTGGACAGAGGGGAATTTATGTCAGCGACTATGGGTCTGAAAGGAACGTCTTGTTTGTGAATTTTAGGGAGGCCATAAAGTTTGGGATTATAGGGATGTAAATTTTTTAAAGTGGATGAGAAGTCTTTTGAAATTTGTTTATGGGACACTAGGTTGTTGATTAATTTGTGAAGAGAACGGTTAATGCGTTCTGTCGGATCAGAAATAATTGGAGAGTAAGTATTGGTATCGGATACTAATCTTGAAACTTTTTCCAAATATGTGTGTCTATCTACAATAACTGTGACGTTACCTTTATCGGCTCTAGTTACTAACAAATCAGGATTATTTTTTAAAAAGGTTCTGCAATCTCTAATATCTCTCAGGATGTCTTTGTACTCTATATTTTTCTTTGAGTTAAAGGATTTAATAGCGGAAATAAAGTTTTTGCAAAAGGTAGTCTTTGTATTCATTCTTAGGTCTGTGTTTTTAATATTATAAAGACCTGCTTCTAAGCGACTTAGAATTTTAATGAAGTTGATGTTGTAACACGAATTGGGGAAAGCAAAATTTGGCCCGTAGGCAAAGATGTATAAAAACCTGTCTGGGATAGTTACATTGGAAAGGTTTTTTGACCATTTGTTAATGACTGATTCACTTAAAATGATTTTGGAGGAGTTTATTTTGGATTGCAAAAGCTTTTCAAATTTGTTTTTATAAGATATTTTTTGATTAACGCAAAAGTTCCTATAGCGAATCGATTCGAACTCAAAAAAACTTTCCAGGATTTCCGATTCTACTGTATTGAGTAACCAGTTATTTATCTTATTAATAGATAGTTTTAAATTTTGTATGTTGCAGATACAATTTTTGATTTCTAGGGAAATGATATGTAAGCTTAAGGAACTAAATTTGTTATTGAGGCTATTGTTAAGATGTGAGAATTTTTCTAATTTAAGCCGGTAGAAATTTGGAATGATACTTTCTTTCCTGCAACGTAATAAAAATATATGCTTATTGGTATTTGTTATTAGTTTCTTATTTAATTTAGAGAGTAATTTGAACTGAGATAAAATGTAGAAACCGTAGTGTTTTTTTATAAAAGAGAAGAAGGAGTGATTAGAGGTGTAATTATTAGAACGTTGAAATTGTTTAGGGTTCATAATGGAGAAAACGCAATTGAAAAATAAAATTAGTAAACAGTGAAAAAAGGAGGAAAGAGGAAGAACCGTGTAAATTGAAAATGAAAAAGAAATTACTGACAAAAAAGTGTTACATAAAGGTTACAAAAATAGTAAGTAAATAAAATAAAATTTAAAAGTGAAGATATTATAGCAATGAAAGAACCAAAAATTAGGAAAACAAGGTTCTTAACACAAGAGAACATGTAATTAAGTAAGTACAAAATAAAGGTAGACTAAGTGCAAAAAGAGAAGTAAACAAGAGTAGTGATAACTAACAATAAACTAAGTAAAACTAGTGAAAACCAATAGAAACAGTCTTGAATAGAGAGGAAGTGAGAAGTTCAACTTGTACATTCAGAGAGCTGGATCGTAGAGTGCAAAAGTCCTATTTTCAGCCCAGGATCTTATATGTTGAAAATGTTTAAATTTGATGTTGAAATGTATGATAGATTTCTTGGAGGGCGTAACATCAAGTAAAAAAGTAAAGTAAAGATTTTTTCAAAACATCTTTATTTATCCATACGTTTCGACGTAAAATTCTACGTCATCTTCAGTGGTTCTACAATTTAAAAAACAGAAAGTAACGTTACAATTTGAATATACATAAGCAATAGTAACAGGAAAAGTTTTAACTAAAGAGAATTGCAAAAAACATTACTTACTTGAATTATTTATATTATCACTAACACATATTAATATAACTTGTAAAAATTAATAATTATAGACAAGCACTAACTGTCAGTAATTTCTTTTTTTAATAAAAAGAATAAAAGATAAAAAGTTATTAATAAATAAAATATTATACGTAATACACTTGCATCCGAGGCCAGTGCCTAACAGAATAATATGTTTGTAAGTATCCTAGATGTGAAGTCAAAATTTTAGAAAAAACAAACACGTGTGCTGGCTTTTGACCGAACGTCTTGGCGCGCTAAGCAAGTGTGTGTGATAGTGTTGTGCAACCGTGGTGTTAGGTATTCGATATGAATTGGGAAACATTATTTAGAACAAATTGGTAATTTTCGTTAATGAAGCTAGTGTCTGTGCGTTTATTTAAACAATTATTTCTGTTCAAGAAAATATAGGCCGATTCTGAAAAGCGCCTTTGTGAGACTTTCGATTCGTGATGAAGAACCTTTGCGTTATAAAAATTGAAAGTATGGTTATTTAGTTTTAAATGTTCTGTGATCATTGTTTGCCCTTGATTTTTGTTTTTTGAATTATTATCGTGTTGTTTCAAACGTTTGATAAGGTTCTGTCCTGTTTTGCCAATATAGATGGAATCACAGTCATTGTATGATATTTTATAGACCACATTGGATACTCGTTCTAAACTAGTGCGCGGCTTTAAATTTGAGAAGAGGGAGTTGAGAGTTAGATCGATGTTGCATACTAAACGGAGATTTGCGTTGTAAAAAAGTTTTTTCTACATCGGATAAAGTTCTTTGATGTAAGGAAGGCAAATGGTACCTTCAAAATTATTATCTTTTGTGGAAATTAAACTTAGGTTGGGGTTAGTTATTTTGTTTTTTTAAAAAAGTGAGTCTATTGTTTGTGACGGATTTTATAAGATGTGGGGGATAGGAATTTTGTGTAAGGGTTTTGAAAATTAAATCTAAATTTTAGGTCCAAAATTGTTCGTTAGAAAGGATGATAGCATGGTCTACAAGATTAATGATCACTAACTGGTACCAAAAACCTACTTGGTCAGGTAGATACTTAAATTTTCACTCTTACCACCCCTCTAACATGAAAATAGGTACTATCATTAATCTTGTAGACCATGCTATCCTCCTTTCTAACGAACACTTTTGGACCTCAAATTTAGATTTAATTTTCAAAACCCTTACACAAAATTCCTACCCCCCACATCTTATAAAGTCCGTCACAAACAATAGACTCACTTTTTTAAAAAACAAAATAACTAACCCCAACCTAAGTTTAATTTCCTCAAAAGATAATAATTTTGAAGGTACCATTTGCCTTCCTTACATCAAAGAACTTTATCCGATGTGGAAAAAACTTTTTTACAACGCAAATCTCCGTTTAGTATGCAACATCGATCTAACTCTCAACTCCCTCTTCTCAAATTTAAAGCCGCGCACTAGTTTAGAACGAGTATCCAATGTGGTCTATAAAATATCATGCAATGACTGTGATTCCACCTATATTGGCGAAACAGGACAGAACCTTATCAAACGTTTGAAACAACACGATAATAATTCAAAAAACAAAAATCAAGGGCGAACAATGATCACAGAACATTTAAAACTAAATAACCATACTTTCAATTTTTATGACGCAAAGGTTCTTCATCACGAATCGAAAGTCTCACAAAGGCGCTTTTCAGAATCGGCCTATATTTTCTTGAACAGAAATAATTGTTTAAATAAACGCACAGACAATAGCTTCATTTGCGAAAATTACCAATTTGTTCTAAATAATGTTTCCCAATTCATATCAAATACCTAACACCACGGTTGCACAACACTATCACACACACTTGCTTAGCGCGCCAAGACGTTCGGTCAAAAGCCAGCACACGTGTTTGTTTTTTCTAAAATTTTGACTTCACATCTAGGATACTTACAAACATATTATTCTGTTAGGCACTGGCCTCGGATGCAAGTGTATTACGTATAATATTTTATTTATTAATCACTTTTTATCTTTTATTCTTTTTATTAAAAAAAGAAATTACTGACAGTTAGTGCTTGTCTATAATTATTAATTTTTACAAGTTATATTAATATGTGTTAGTGATAATATAAATAATTCAAGTAAGTAATGTTTTTTGCAATTCTCTTTAGTTAAAACTTTTCCTGTTACTATTGCTTATGTATATTCAAATTGTAACGTTACTTTCTGTTTTTTTAAATTGTAGAACCACTGAAGATGACGTAGAATTTTACGTCGAAACGTATGGATAAATAAAGATGTTTTGAAAAAATCTTTACTTTACTTTTTTTACTTGATGTTACGCCCTCCAAGAAATCTATCATACATTTCAACATCAAATTTAAACATTTTCAACATATATATATATATATATATATATATATATATATATATATAAATTATTGTGATTAATATTAGTTGGAAAATCACTCAAAAAAGTAAAATCACCAATACTGTTCATATATGCAAAGATATGGTAAAGGCCGTCAATATTACTTTAGGGCCGTCAATTATACTATTAGCTTCTTCTTCAATCTTCTTGATATTGGTGTCTCAAGAAGCGTGGTGGCAATAAAATTTGATTGATATCAGAATAATTTATGATTATTGTTAATGTTAATATGTCGATTTTACATTGTGGTCTGTTATGTTTTGATAAAGTACTAATATCCGAACTTATGTGGTAGACAAATCAAATACATAATCATAAATCTATTTTTTTCTAGAATCTATTTTTTCATATATATTGACAACTATAATTTCATTGTTTTATCTTATTTCAGTTCACAATTGCCAAAAATTAAACTTGGAAGTATTTATTTATTTATTTATTTATTCATAAGCATTTATTTATTCAGGCTCTTGTCAAGCTTATTCATAATTAATATTTAAAGGAAAGTCATTTTATAATATTCATAGCAGCTGCACGATTTCCGTTTTTGATTATCTCATTAATATAGATGAGAAATAAGAGAGGCCTAAAATCGATTCTTGGGGCACATCCAATGTACTTGTCAATTTATCTGATTTTATTTGCTCATGATCATTACTTAAGTAAACGCTTTGTGATCGATTAGACAGGTAAGATTCAAATAGATTAAGTGAACGTACGCGAATACCACAATTTTCCAATTTGTCAAGAAGAGGCAACAATATGTGGCTTCATCGAAGGAGTCACTAAGTTATAATTTGAGTGGGAAGTAGAATGGTTCTTAAGGAATCCATGCTGATTCTCGAACAAAATATTATATTTATTAAGAAAATACGTTAATCTAGTATGCAAGACTTTTTCAATTATTTTAGTACATATAAGAAATCGACTAAATAACTACATTCGATACCAGAGCCTAAATCTCATGTTTACACCCATAAATCATTAAAAATGCGAGAAAGAATTTTGAAGCTCGTATGGATTTATAGGATTCAAATTTGGGGTTCTGCTTATAAGCATCACTGGCCAACGGATATATTAAAATAAAGCATCACCAAAAATTTGTTTTTGCCTATATAATTTAGCTCAGTCATAACGATGATTTGTTTTCAAAAGTGTGCATTGGGTACGTTTGTGACATGTGCTTTTGAGAAGGTCATTTTGGGGTTAAGATTAAACAGATGAAAAAATACAATTTTTCTAAGACAAAATTCAAAAGAAAATTCAATACAACAAAAAAGATCTCAAAAAGATTTCTGTTATTTTTTTAAAATCATTATTTGTTTTGTTATATATACTCATTTTATATTTATAAACTTTGTATGAATGATTATGTAGTGTTACGCTACATATTTCTGACAATAAACCTATTTCATAATAAGCTCATACCTATTTTTAACTTGCCGTAGGGTGATTTATAGTAATCGCCAAAAAGTCGAAAATAAAAATGTTTGCACATCTTCACGTTTTGAAGGTTTCTGAACATTTTGGCATACCTTAGTAAAAATTGATGTATGTGTGTTTGTGTGTGTCTATGTTTAAATACAATTTTTATCCACGATTTAGGGGGTCACAAATCAACCGTTTTGAATTATTCAAAAAACATTTGATTCCTATTGATTCGAAGACGTGCTGATTAGTTTTTGGTGAAGACAAGTCCAGCCGTTTCGAAGATACGGTACAAAAAGTGCCAAAAATGGAGAAATTCAGTTTTTCAGAGAACGAAGTACTCAATTTGAATGATTCAAAAAACATTTTACTTGTATTGATGATTGGCGGGCCTAACGGTTTTGGAGATACAGAGGAAAAAATAAAAAAAAAGATATCTGGTATACATGTCAAAAATAATCATTTTAAACATGTGGACTAATTTTGTTACAATTTTTTGGGTTCCGTACCGAGATTTTTAATTTTTAAAGTTTACTTATACGGTTCAAACCGTATAAGTAGAGGGTGTAACTTACAAAAAAAAAAAAAAAACTATAAAATTAATTCCAAAATAATCATGGATGAAATTATGAAAGCTCTTAAAAAAATTCAGCTGGAACTTGACGACCAGAAAAAAGAGATTCGTAACAGTGTATTAAAGGTTACAGAACAGGTCACACAAAACATCAACAGGATATTAGAGGAAAAACTTCTTGCTTTGGAAGAGAAATATGTGAAACTCAAGGAGATAGTAGACAACCAAGAGAAGAGGATCTACTTCCTAGAAAAACAGGCGAGACAAAGAAACATAGTTATTTTCGGTATCGAAGAACTGGAATCTTCATACGAAACCTTACAACAACATATGCTCAATTGGTTAGACCTACACTTTTCAATCAAATTAACAGATTCCGATCTACAAGTAGTTAGAAGGCTAGGAAAAAAGGGCGATAAACCACGACCCACTCTGATATCCTTCTCAAATCTCAGCACTAAGATAAATATATTGAAACAGAAAAAAGCACTGCGCGACACGTGCTACTATATAAAGAAAGATTACCCAAAACAGATCCTAGAAAAAAGAAGACAATTACAAGAACAGCTGAAAATAGAAAGAGAAAATGGCAACATGGCTTTCCTAAAATATGACAAACTAGTCATACCTAAACAATCATCCAAAAGAAAGTTTTCTGCATCGCCATCAAAATTCACAGAAGAAATGTCAAAAGGAAGAATTACACAGACAAACAAAAAAAATAAGCCACAACATCAAGAGATATCACTGAGAAGATCTAACAGCATTACCGAAGGAGTAAACAAACCGAGCATGCTAAATTTTCTTACAAAAAATACAGCACAGGGACAAGAAACTACAAAAAGTAATGCGTAGCAAACAGCTGATCCTCTCCATATAAACCCAACAAACAACTATTCAACAAAACATAACGTAACAAATCCTCCAACCCGGTTGGTCACCGTGGAGGATTATGACCACAACCCTCCAAAGAAAACGATAACACCAAGCAACAATAAAAATTGCTTACTTAAATTACTTACATTCATTGTCAAGACTCTATCAACATACGAACGACAATTAGAATTAGAAAATTGTTTAAGCACTATAAACTATGATATAATGGGAATTTCAGAGGTAAGACGTCAAGGTTGTGAAATTAAGGAATATGATAACTTTATTCTTTGCTATATAGGACAGACAGCAGGTCAATACGGAGTAGGTTTCATAATAAACAAGGATATAAAAAATAACATAGAAAGCTTTATTGGTATATCGGAGCGTTTAGCCATACTCAATATAGACATAGGAGGTCATACGATATCCATTCTTCAAGTGTACTTTCCTACGTCAGATGCAAAAGAAACGGATATCGACGAATTATATGAGTCAATTGAGGAAGCATTAAAAACGGCGCACAAACACGTCATACTTATGGGTGACTTCAACGCGAAGGTGGGCACATCAAAAAAATACCAGGAATTGGTCGTGAAAGAACATGGCTTTGGCATAAGGAATAACAGAGGACAGAAACTTGTTGACTTTGCACTCATACACAAGCTAACAATAGTAAATACCTGCTTTAAGAAAAAACCAAACCGGAAATGGACCTGGAAGTCACCGAATGGACATAAAAACGAGATTGATTACATTCTCACAAACCAAATTCGATCATTTACAAACTTCGAAGTCTTAAACCTGAACTACCCATCTGACCATCGCGCCATCAGAGGTACAGTAAAAATATCTAAACATAAACCAAGCAGAGCGCGTTTTACCAATAAACCAGTTTGTCAATTCAATAGTGCATAGGAAATAGAAATTTATAAGAACCATCTTAAATCTACATTACCTGTGCTAGCAAATCAACAAGCAAGAGATATGATACAAAACTATTACGATACCATTAGTAATGCTATTTTAGAAAGCCAACAACTTGCACATACCAAGACAAGTAAGCAAAATCACAAAATATTACAAGAGAAAACAGTAAAACTGCTACAAAGAAGAAAAACACTACAATCAATCAAGAACAAAACGCGTGCTATGAAAAACGAACTCTCTGCTTTGTACAAAATAATTAATAAATATATAAAAAGTGACTACTCAAAATACAGACAAGACACTATAATGAGCCAACTACAGCTTTCTGGCAGCACGAAGAAACCATTTAAAACACTTCGTACAAATAATCGCTGGATAAAAGAATTAAAAAACCTGGACAAATCTATACACAAACGAAAAGACATTGTAACTACGGCTACAGAGTTTTATACTAATCTGTACAGTGACAACACTAACACGATTACAACATCATTATCTAACAATGAAGAATGCCAACTTAATGACTTCATAGAGATCAACGAATCCGAAGTGGTTGAAACTATAAAGAAACTAAAAAAAGAAAAATGTCCAGGTCCCGACAACATCTCAAATGAAGCTCTAATAAATGCTCAGTTAATTTTGGCTACACCGTTAGCAAAACTGTTCAACCTAAAACTCCAGCACTCTATAACGCCCTTTCAGTAGTCCGAAGCAAACATAATACTAATATATAAAAAAGGAGATCCCAAAAATATTGGCAACTATAGACCTATTAGCCTACTACCTAGCCTGTACAAACTATTCTCTACAATTATAAACAAAAGAATAAGTACAACACTAGAAAGGAAACAACCCGTGGAACAAGCGGGTTTCAGGAAAGGATTCTCTACAATTGACCACATTCATACAATAGAGCTAATTATAGAAAAATATCAGGAGCAACAGAGAACATTATATTTAACTTTCATAGACTACCAGAAAGCTTTTGACTCCGTTTCACACAACAGCATATGGGAAAGCTTGCGAAAGCAAGGAGTTGAAGAAATATACATAAAGACCATACAAAGTATATACAATAATATCAAAGGAAGAATCAAACTAGAGTCTATCGGTCCAAGTTTTCCCATAAAAAGAGGCGTAAGGCAGGGGGATCCTCTCTCTCCAATAATATTTATTTCAATCCTAGAGAACATTATTGGAAAGCTGGATTGGCGTAAATGCATCTGTATAAAAGGCAAATATCTAAGTCATCTTAGATTTGCGGACGATATTGTGCTTTTATCAGAATCGGCCGGTCGAATGCAATTCATGTTGGAGTCCTTGCATCAAGCCAGCGTCCAGGTTGGCTTGGAGATGAATTTAACCAAAACAAAAACATTAACAAACAGCAGACGAAAATTTCCAATACAAATCAATAACAAGCCCATTGATTACGTCGATAATTACATATACTTGGGAAAACTATTAAGTTTTGACAAAAATAACGATAAATATGAAGTAGAAAGAAGGATACAAAAAACTTGGAATAAATATTGGGATTTAAAAAAAATATTCAAAAGCAATATGCCGATAGATATTAAAACAAAAGTGTTGAACTCTAGCCTACTACCATGCCTTACTTATGGCTGTCAGACGTGGAAATTTTCATCCAAAACCATAAATAAAATTAAAACCTGTCAAAGGGGATTAGAGTGGAGCATGTTACATATCAGAAAGTTAGACAAAATCAGACATACCAAAATAAGAAAAATCACGAAAGCAACCGACGCTGTAACTTATGCATTAAAACAAAAATGGAGATGGGCCGGACACGTTGTGCGATTCACAGATAAAAGATGGTCAAAGAGAGTAACATCGTGGAATAGTCCAGCGGGTAAGCGTAATCGTGGAAGACCACTAACCAGATGGGAAGACGACCTGAGACGAACAGCTGGCACGATCTGGAGAGATATTGCACAAGATAGAGAAGCATGGGTATCTTTGGAGGAGGCCTATACCCAACCCGGGGTTCTTGCCGACTAAATCTATACATCGTGTACTGAGTTTATACTACATATTACAATAATGTTCTGTAAATACACGCGTATGTTAAGTTAGTATAATCATGTTTTGAAAAAATTGTAAAAAGGCAAGAAATAAAAGGCTTATTTATTTATTTATTTATACGGTTCAAACAAATCAGATCATTAAGTTTTTTTATTTAACTCTGGTACGGAATGTTCCAGCAATTTGCTTTCGGGCACAAAGTCATGCAACACTAGTTTTTACTTATTCTTATGTCACAAGCTTTATTGGGGTGTGGACGGTTACGACAATCGCTCTTTTCTTGTATAGTTTGGTTCCATGACTAATCCATCGTATTTACGGACTGTATTGCTGTATTATTTAATTTAGTTTTTTTTCTTCAGCTAACTGTTAATTTAACAAAATTATGACAAGGCAAAAGGCACCCAGTCTCTCTTACTACACGTAAACCCAATCAAGAAGCAAAAACATTCTTTGGCCGTAAAAACGGCTGCAGCAATTTCAAAAACTTGAAAGCCAATTGATGTAACTCTGGGCCGGCGGTGGCGATATCGGTTAGAGCGTGAGCTAGCACCAACTAGTTTCAGGTTTGCTGGATCGATTCCCGGTACCGCCGTAGCCCGACATCAGGCAACTTTCATGTCAAATTTCGACTTGAGGTTATAGATCTCAAATATAGCCTCAAGTGAAAATCGCCTCTCGTGGGTATAGTTGCATCTACAAATAGTCAACAAATACTTCGAGTATAGAAAATTAGTCAAACCTGGACTGGACAATTACTGGGTTGCCATCCATTCATATAATAATAAAATGTCAAAACAATTACTCAATGTCTCAAGTGTGACAGATTGTAATTAAAAATATAGAAAAAAAGTCGATGTAACTCGAAAATGACTAGCGTTTATCAGTTCTGTGCGACAATCAAAACTCCTGAATTATTTTAACAATTCAATAATTACTCGAAAGATGTTATTTAGGAATCATGATTAGTTTTTGACAAAAATCGGCCAAGCTGTAACAGCAATTATTAGCAATTATCTGTTTAAAATTTTTTTCAAGAAAATATTTTGTGTTGGTAGATATCATGGCCGTAAAGAACTTACTATAATATTACTACCAAAAATTCATCTATTTTATTTTATTTAATATTTAAAAGCCATTGGAATAAATTCAATGCGGAAGAGCCGCGATTAGGCGTGCAAAAAGATCGGGCAAGCCATTTGGCATTAGCAATAAAGTAAGCAAATGGTAATTAATAAAATTACAGATATTATGAATGTGTTTGAGGGATATCAATTGGAAATCATGATGTTTAGATTAGATGAAATTTTAATGTTTAAATTAGATGAAAGTTTTATTTTCGAAACTTGAAGTTTTCAGCTAAATATACAAATATTTAGAGTTAAACTTACGGCAAAATGTCACTTTCGAGTAGTTAATTATGTCTTTATTATCAAAATTTAGTTAATGTCTTTATACTCATTAAATACGGACAGCTGTACATATTATTTTAAAACAATTTAATTTAATTTACAAACATATATTACAATAATTATAAATATGTACATAATACTACTAATTTCGTTCAGATTTACTCGTAGATATATCATTCCTCTTATCTGTTCTATCAATACAATAATAAGTATTTCAAATATAAAAGTTGATACAATTGTATGACAAAAAAGGAGGAAAGGAAAATTTTACCCCAGAAATAATCACATAGCAATTATTATAATAATAAATAAATATACAACTAGTTGGTATTGGTATTTTGCCTTGAGGCAAGTATCAAAAGATTTTACAATAAATTATAAGTTATATGCTGGTAGATGATTATGTATAATATTTAGCATATGCAGGATATTAGCAGTTTAGTTTTATTATTGAAAATGGAATTTTAATACGTTGTATATAACATAATTATCTAAATATTTGTTCTTAATATTAATTAACTTTTTCTACTTAATAACAATGGTCGAGATCATTATACTTTTCCATCTTTGCTAATTATCCTCCACCAAGATATGATTTTCATTGCAAGAATTACTTATTGTGTTCCAGAATTACCAGCATAAAAAGTCAAGAATTTAAAAAGTAATGAGAGCAAATAATTATGCTTCTATTTCACCATGGTTCTTAACTTACTGGCCACTCAATCCAATTAAACATTCGGACTTGCTGGATTTTGCAATTATCAAAGACATCAGAATTTCCAACATTTTAATCACAACCTGCTATGATCTACATCTAAAGAAAAACTGAGTATACGATTGCAAGTAACTACGTTAATAGACAAAAAATTACGACTAGATTCTCAACTCCCATCGTTGAGCGCAGAGGTAATTTTTCGTAAAAGTCAGTGATCGGAAAGCTTATAACAGAAAATGAACAATTCAACCAATAAAACTGTGATAAGTAAGTTCCTAGTTTTTTACTAGGTCAAATTCATTCTTTCTGTCAAACATTGGGCAATAGAAAGGCCCCAGGTATAGATTTGGTCACCGCAAAATTTTTAAAGAGATTACCTAAAGAGGATACGTTCTGTTGACTTAGGTAATCGACGTAATTTAAGACTTAACTATTGGCCAGAAACGCTTAAAAAGTGCAAAATAACATTAATTTCTACAATATTCACAGACCTATAGATATTTACAGGCCCGTAACGCTTATTTCCAATATAACTAGAATTTTTGAGAAATAAATTTTGAGAATACACCATCGGTTCAGGTTTTAGTCTTCGCATTTCAGGTTACAGCAATACAGTGAACAAGACACGCATGTCATTGCATTTGAAAACAGTGAATACTGCACAGTAGCTTTCCTGGACAAGAAAAAGGCTTTTGACAAGGTGTAGTATGAAAAATTACATTACAAAATCGAGTAATTAATTCCTGAGTACCATAATTTTTGTCACTCAAAGCAGTTCAAGACTATAGTAGGTGCAGGTTTGTCCACTTTTAGATATAAAAAAGCTGGCCTCCCACAGCTTTGAGCACCCATGATTTATATATCATATATACCCATAATCGACCACTTTCAGAAAAAACAATGATTGATACATTTGTTGATAACACTGCGATAGTGCCATCTCATAACAATCCTATCATTGCCAAGACAAAGCTTCAGCATCATATAAACAAAATCAAATGCAGTTAAGTATCTAGGATTGTACTTGGACAAGAAATTAAATTGGATTTTGCATATCAGCAAGAAATGTAAGCAAATATACAATAAAGTTAAACTATATAACTCGATGCTATATCCAAACTGTCCCTCGAGAACAAGGTACGAATATACAAAATGGTAATCAAACCAATATGGGTGCACCAGCAAAACACAAATATTTCACATACAAGAAAAAAAAAAACAGAATAAAATTCTCAGAATAATCATGAACGCGCCGTGGTTTGTTTCAAACAAAACTCGAAACAATGATCTAAACATAAGAATGGTACAAAAAGATATAAATGCCAGAAATACATTTCATTTTTCCAAACTTCGAAATAACATGAACATCACAATATTGCCACTGCTCATCAATGCAGGTGCCAGAAGACTAAAGAAGAAACAGCCAGTTGATTTGATTTGTTTCATCATAGTAGAAACTCTCATTGGGGGGTTCACGCCAAGCCGTTTCTTTATGAATATCAGAAAAGTGAAATTTTTTTCGTCCACGTTTTGACCCGCATTTCTGAATCGAATTCAACATTCAAAAATCGTTTGAAAGATATTGGTTGGGAATCGTGCTGATTAGTTTCTGGTAAAGATCGGTCGGTCCATTTCCTTGTAATAAAGTACTAACAAAAAATATTCGACAATTTTCATGATTTTTTTTTCACGATAGATACCATAGTCTTATAGATCATTTTAAAATATTACGGCCCTACGACAAGTCGTTTAATTTTTAAAATTCGTCAAAGTTTGCAAAAATTAGTATCGTTTTTTTGGCATTTGTCAAAATTAGACCATTTATCGACGTTTGCTCAAAACCTCCTGAACCGATTTTAAAAATTCAAAAACCATATGTTGTATCTCAATGAGGAGTATCGTTTGTCAGTTTTGTGCGACGATCTGCCACGCCGTTTCTTTGTAATTTGGAAAAATGTGTTAAGCTTTTCGACCAAATTTAAGCTCATACTACCAAATCGATTTTAAAAAATTAAAAACTGTTCGAATCATGTTAATTGAGAATAATACTAATTAGTTTTAGGTGAAAATCTACCGAGCCGTTTTCTTGTAATTGACTGTTGAAAAAAAATGTCAATTTTTAGGGAACTTTTTTTTGGCGATATATTACATGGTTTTATAGAACTTACTGAAATATTACCTTACGACAAGTAGTTTAATTTTAAAAATTCATCAATGTTTGAGAAAATGAGTAGTTTTTTTGACGTTTGTTAAAATTAAAATGAGACGATATACTTGGTATAATGATAGAGTACTTGGTCTTAATAAACATACTAAACCTTTCAAGTCCTACGAAAACTGGTTCAATTATAAATATTGTTGATTTTTGAAAACTTGCTTTTAGAAAGTACTCTGAATTAACTCATTCCGCTTCAAGCTTTCGATGCGAACGGACGTGTGTGCGTGAGCTCTCGAATAGATATATTGTATGTGTATAATTCTTAAACAATACTTTGTATATATCATTCAAGTGTTGTCCTTTGTGAAGTGACTATAGTGAAATATAATTTAAATACAAGTTAATTTAATACAATAGTTTGAATACATTTTTAAATAGTATATGTTCCCTTCCGGGGAACATATTAAGAAATATAGTGTTATTCCTCCTGAAACGAATGAAATAATTAATCATGAATCAGTCTTCCAACATGAAATGAATATTTTTAAAAGATTTAACAATATGAATAAACAAAATTTACTTCAGGAAAAATCTTTGGATATGGATGTTAACCATAATCAACATCTAAACATGACTGAAAAATCTTTGGATATGGATGTTAACCATGATCAACATGTGAACATAACTGAAAATACAACATATACCAAGTATGCTCATGCAAATAAGTTTAGTGCATTATCGGACGATTCTTCAGATACTGAGGTTGAATTTGTAGAAGTACAAAGTAGAAAAAGAAGAAAATCCCAATTTATATCCCAATCTACCCAATTTAATCTACCCAAATCTATAAATCCCAATTCATCTACTGCAAAATCCAACAGTAAAATGCCGCCAATTATAGTGAGAGACAAATTGCCGCACATTAACTACTTTAAAGACTTGAGAAACATTACAAGTGAACATACTATAATACAGTATAGAAGTCCTAATAAATCTGCAATATATACATTCAATGACAAGGACCATGAAGTAATAATGAAAAAATTAACTGCTGATAAGTTACAATATTATACTTATCCTAAATCGAATTTAAATAAAATAAAACTGGTATCAAAAGGCATTCCACTTTTTGTTGAAAAAGAAGAAATAATTGATTACTTACAAAATAAAGGAATCAAAACTAGAAATATCATTCAAATGACTAAAACAGTAGAGAAATCTAAATATAAACTGCCTATACATATAATTATACTGGAACCCGAACAGAATATTAACGATATTAAAAGACTAAACCATGTCATGGGATATAAAGTAACATGGGAAAAATTAATTTCAAGTGGCAACAATATTTTACAGTGTTACAGATGTCAGAATTTTGGTCATACATCTGCGTACTGTAACCTTAAATTTAGATGTGTGAAATGCAGAAGTGATCATCAACCTGGAAAATGCGAGAAACGTGTCGATCAAGCACCTGAATGTGTAAACTGTGGGATGGAACATCCGGCTAATTATAAAAAGTGCTTGTATCTTGAAGAAATAATTCACAAACGTACTAATAATCAAATAAAAAGGTCAAATCAGATAAGTACAAATAATATTAGTTATGTGATGGCACCCAAACCTAAACCTCTAACGAGACCATTTTCTGAAATGTTTACAAACAAAAGTTTTCCAACACTTTCTTCCCACATTCCTACAACTAATCAATCCAGTAGACATACTGATAACTCCTCTAATCATCCTAATAACTCAAATCCCAACCTAAATGTAAATGAAATGTTACAAACTATTAATGAATTAAAAATACTGTTTTCTGACAATACCGTTAAAAATACAATAAATACGTTACTGAATCTTGCTAAGGATATTAAAAATACTACCTGCGAGAAAGATAAACAAATGTTAGTATTTCAATGCTTTCTAACATTATGTACATAAATAGAGATAACATGAATATTATGTATTGGAATGCAAATGGCATTACTAAAAATACCATTGAATTGAATGATATTTTATTGAATCATGATATTGATATTGCGTTAATTTCTGAAACTCTTTTAAAACCTAACAACAAAATTTATATTCATGGATTTAAAATAATAAGAAGAGACATTTCAAATTCTGGACAAAGAGGTTTATGTGTGATCATTAAAAATGGTATTAAATTTAGTAGAGTTCGAATCCCAAATTTACAAGCTGCTGAAGCAGAAGCAGTAAATATTATTCTAGACAATTACATTACTACTATTTGTGGAGTTTATTTTCCATGCAATAGATTATTATTATCTGATTTAAAAACATTACTGAATTTAAATGATAAAATTTTAATAGCAGGCGATTACAATTCTAGACACGAGTTTTGGAATTGTATCAACAAAAATTCTAACGGTAAAAAACTATATAAGTTTCTAAGTGATAATATTAATTCTGTTACATTGCATTATACTGTTTCTCCGACCAGATTTCCTGTAAATGAACTCCAAACATCATCTATTATTGATCTAGCTTTAACTAAAAATATTTACACAAATTATTTACCATTTACTATAACAAAAACTAATTCAGATCATAATCCTGTTATACTACCTATACCATACAATAGCATACAAAATTATACAAATCCACATTATAATATGAAGTACAATTTTAAAGAGGCAAACTGGAATAAATTTCGATCCTATATAAATGAAAATATTATAATTAATAAAACCATTAATAACACCAAAGAAATTGATGAATCAATTACGTGCTTAACAAATAACATTCACACGGCGATGAATAAGTTTATTCCTAAAGTTAATACTATTAATTCATTTTCCCTTCCCAATCACATATTAGATCTAATCAAATATAAAAATAAAATAAGAAGATTTTGGCAGAAAACTAATAATTCTGAAGCAAAGGTACTATTAAATAAATTAATTAAAGACATAACATTTAAAATTAAAGAGCACAAAAATAATATTTGGAGTGATAAACTAAGGAAATCAAATTTAAATCACAATAATATATGGTTTTATGCTAAAAAATTCACAAAAAAAACGTGAAAATATCCTTAATCTAAAATTAAATTCTTTATATGTTTCTGATAATAAAGAAAAAGCTAATTTAATAGCTGATGTTTTTGAAAAAACACACAAGCAAAATGATAATTTAGGGAATGCTAACTTTAGTAATCACGTCCATAGAACAATCAATTCGATATTCCCAACTTCCAGTAATATAATCTCAAATATTATATTCACTACTTCTAAAGAAATAAAAACTATTATAAAAAATAGAAAATCGAGAAGCACCCCAGGTCCAGATGGAATATCGAATATTATATTAAAGAATCTTAGCAGAAAACCTATTATTCTAATTACTAAAATCATTAACAGCATTTTAAAACATGGTTATTTTCCACCCATTTGGAAAATTTCTAAAACTATACCTATTAAAAAACCGAATAAAGACAGCGATCTCCCCACTAGTTACAGGCCTATCAGTTTATTAAGCCATTTGAGTAAAATACTGGAAAAAGTTATATGTAATAGAATTGATGAATTTTTAACAAATAATAATGTGATACCAAATAATCAGTTCGGATTCAGAAAAAACCATTCCACCCTCCATCCTTTATCCATTTTAACAGAACAAACCATCCTTAATTTTAACAGAAGAAGAAATAGTGCCTTAGTTCTTCTAGATATAGAAAAGGCATTTGATACAGTTTGGTTTGATGGACTAATTTATAAAATTAATGCTCTAAATTTCCCCAAATATTTGATTTGTCTAATTAGAAATTATTTAATTAATAGAAAATTTTATGTTAGTATATACAATTGTAAATCTACGTGTAGAGCCATTACAGCAGGTGTGCCTCAAGGTAGTATTTTAGGACCGATTTTATTTTCCATTTATACATATGATATGCCTACAAAAATCAACACGCAATTATTAATGTATGCGGATGACACTGTAATTTTCACTTCGGTCAAATCAGATAAAGCAATCATTAAGAAATTACAAAGTCATTTGAACCAAATTATAAAATACACAAATAAATGGAAAATAAAAATAAATATTGACAAAACAGAATTTATATTCTTTACCAAAAGAAGAATTAATCCTACACCCAATATAACCTTGCATCTTAATAATAATATCATACCATGGAGTAGTTCTGTTAAATATTTGAGTGTCATCTTAGACAGAAAATTTAATTTCAATGAACACATTAGTACTAAAATAATTAAATTAAAAAATTTAATATACATATTATACCCATTGCTAAATTATAAAAGTTATATTAATATTGAAAATAAAAAAAAGAATTTATATGGCAATAATTAGATCCGCAATGATATATGCTTCCCCTATTTGGTGTATGACAAACAAACATAATATTAAGAAACTACAATCAGTACAAAATGTGTCATTAAGATTTGTTATAGGTCAAGCAAGGAATCCAATAAATATGCATTATATTAGCACAAAATTCCTACATGATTTCACTAATGTACCATTAGTGAGAGATTTTATAACAATTATCGCTGAAAGATTTTATACTAATTGTTTATTTAACTTTAATCCTAATATATGTAATATTGGATCGAACGACAATACGTATTGGTACAATAAGTACAAGCTACCATCATCAATAAAAAGATAATCAAGTATAAAATATGACAGAGATCAAATTACTCTTAAACTATTCCTACAGCATATGTTATTTTAGTCTTTTGACTATATTCCAAACATATATGTAATATGTATTCTTTTTGTTATTATTATTGTAAATATGGTTTTTAGTGATTATTTTTACCATGATTAAAAAATTATTTATAGGTTAAGTTAATTTTTATTAGTTAGCATTAAATATAAGTTTATGTATTTATATCTTAGGATAGTTATACATGTTTATTAAATTGTATAGAAATATGTATGTATAATCTAATATAAATGAAATAAATAAATCTTTAAAAACTAAAACTAAAAAACTCTGAATTAACGCGTTCCATCATTTTCAATTATGTGTAATAAATCCACTCGGAATACCTTTAATTACTCAATTATTATTATAATTTATTTTTTAACTTCCCGTAGGGTGTTATTGTAATCATTCAAATATCAAAATTGAAAATGTTTATATTCTACACGTTTTGAACGTTCTTGAACATGTTGGTATATCTCAGAAAAAAATGTCTGCGTTTGTATATGTGCGTGTGTATTTATGTATCGATACAATTTTTTGTCCAAGTTTTTAGGCGCACGAATCAACCGATTTTAATGGTTCGAAAAACAATCGATTCGTATTGATAGTGAGATGTGCTGATTAGTTTTTGGCAAAGGCAGATCCAACCGTTACAGAGATACAGAGTAAAAGGTGCAGAAAATAGAAATCTATTTTTAGATAGAACGGAGCATCCGATTTGAATGATCAAAAATAAAAATTCAATTCGTAATGACGGGGAGAAATGCTAGTTTTGGAGATACCGAGCTAAATGTAAACTGGTAGGGCGCATGGCATTGTGACTTAAGGCAAATAGCTGAATTTTCGCCTACAGTTTCGAGAAATGGAAATAATCAATATTTTTTAAAATAATTTCAAATAGATTATTTATTATAAATACATACTGTAAACTTATAAGTGCTTTTTAAATTAGGCGACAAAGATATTTTACAAACACCTTTCTGTATGTTTACAAGAATTTTTTAAATTTGTTTGTTAAATTTAATTGTTTTGATAATTTTGAAATTTTTCAAAAGTTCGAAATTTTTTTAAACTTTTGAAAAAAATCGATTTTTTTAATTTTTTGAGAATTTAAAAATTATTGAAAATATGCGTTTTTTTTAAATTTCGAAATATTCTCAAATTTTTGTAAGAAATCGTTTTTTTAAATATTGATATTTTTCGAATTTTTCGAAATTTTGATTTTTTTTTATGTGCATATCTGATAATTTGATGTGCATATGTCTAATAATCATTTTTGACCACCAAATGGCACTTTTTTACTTTTTTTTATTGAGAGTTTATAACCACTGAACCTGCCTTTCCAAAAATTTGAACAGTTCTTCGTTTAGGTAATACAAATAAAAAGTTTTTTTGTTATTTTTTTTCCGTATTTTTGAAACGGCTAGACCTGCCTATGCCAAAAACTAATCAGCACGTCTCCTCATCAATGCGCATCGAATGTTTGTTGAATAATTCAAATTGGTTGAAACGTCTTCCCGAAATCGTCGACGAAAATTTGTATGCGCACACACACACACACATACACACACATACATCCATTTTCTTTAAGGTATGCCAAAATATTCAGAAAACATTTGGACATAAAGATATATAAAAATTTTCATTTTCCATTTTTTGCGATTACTATAACTTACCCTACGGGAAGTTTAAAACATGGCAGTTTTTGAAAATCTGATTTGAATAATTCGAAAAACTTTCTGCTTGTTTGACAAAACAATTGATTTTGAAATATTTTTTTTTTTATTTCCAAAAAAATTTTTTTTAACATCCAAAAATATTCAAATTTTATTTTCTTTTTCGAGCTAAAGTTCTAACGCTCAAATATATACTTTAGATAAATAATTTTAACATTGCACTTCAGTGTAGCCGAAAAGCAATTTCCTTAAGACACGATGCCATGCAGCCTTTGTTGTTAATTATTTTGTCATATTGAAACGTATCTCCTATGATCTCATATAAAATACCATTTTAGCGGATTCATAATTTTCGGATTTTTTAGGGAACGTATGAATAAGGAATTTTTACTGAATCCCATATAATCAGATGTACCCGATAATTCTACCAGCTAATCACCAAGTAACTTTTTTTTTCTTTATTTATTATAGACAATCAGAAATACAATTTCTATGAGTCTATGTGATCCATTAAGTATGACATTTAGAGGTATCTTCCACTGAAGAGATTCCCCTGTAGATAATCTATGTTAATAAAATAAATCAATGTTAATAAATTATATTTATGTAAATAATATATCTATGTTAATGAATAATCTATGTTAGTAATATAACAGAGCTTAAATTAAGTTAGTAGATCTTCTGGCCATTTTCTTTTGAGCCTTCTAGTTGGATCATGATTTTTGATCAATTGCATGGCTGGATTTGGATGTTGGTCTAATTTCATGTGGTATGAATTGCTTCTTTGCTGAATTACTTCTTTTACGGTCAGTATGTTTAAATCTGAATAAATAGTATTATTCGACACGTACCATGGTGCATTAACTATTGTTCTTAAAATTTTATTTTGAGTTCGTTGGATAATCTTTATGCTGGACGTGCTTGCACATCCCCATAGTTGAATACAATACGTCCATATCGGTATAATTACTGACTTATTACTAGTAATTTATTGTTGTATGACATTTTAGATTTTCTTTCTATTAGCCAGTAGAGTTGTCTAAATTTATCCATAATTTGCTTCCTTTTTTGTTTTATGTGAATATTCCATGTTAGTTTGCGGTCCAGATGTAAACCTAAGTATTTAACGCTGGTGCAAGTCAATATTTCCACGTTGTTTATAAATACAGTAGGACAGTTTTTCTTTCTTGTAGTGAAAGTGATATGTCGCGTTTTATCCGTGTTCAGCTTTATTTTCCATTTCATTAACCATTTCTCTAACTCAAACAGGTGGTCCTGTAAGTTTAGTGTTGCAATTTCTGGATCTTTGTGGGTAGCCATAATCATGGTGTCATCGGCAAATGTGCCGAGGGTGGTGGCTGGATTTAGTGGTATGTCGTGTGTATATATTGTGAAAAGGGTTGGTCCTAGCACGCTTACCTCTGGCACTCCTGCTTTTATCTGATGAAATTCTGACACCGCATCTCCCACTCTAACCTTAAATCTCCTGTTTGATAGATATGATTTCAATATTATATATATTTTTTCTGGTGAGCATAATCTGATTTTGGCTAATAATCCGTCGTGCCAGACTTTATCAAAAGCCTGTTGTACGTCGAGAAACACTGCTGAGCAATATTGTTTATCTTCTATCGCTTGATGAATGACCATTGTAATCCTATGGCACTGTTGTATGGTCGAGTGCAGTCGGCGAAATCCGACGAAATCGAGTGCAGTCGGCGAAATCTTCAACACATCACTTATTCGAACAAGTAATCACTTTTCTAATAATTTAGAAAGTATAGGTAAAAGACTTATAGGTCTATATGATGATACAATATGCCCTGGTTTACCCATCTTCTGGATCATTATGATTTCAGATGTTTTCAGCTCCTTGGGTCAATATCCAGAACGTAGCACAGAGTTGAAAACTTGAGTTAGCATAACAATTGCCTTCCGTGAAAGCTCTTTCAGTACTTTAGCTCGTATCTCGTCAATACCTGCACATTTTTTATTGCTTAGATGGAGAATATATCTTTTTACTTCTTTAGGAGTTATTGCTCTTATGTTTTCATTACTGCTTCTTATTTCCTCGAGGGTTTTTGTCACATCAGGATCCGGATCGTTATTATTGGGTGTAAACACTTCTTTGAGGTAATTATGTAACTGCAACGATTATTAAACAGGAATGATTACGTTTGACACATGCGGAAATGCAAAAAACTATTGTCATTTTGATGTTTGGGTACTGGTTGATAAACGGTAAGAAAAAAGTTAGAGAGGTAATTCACAATTGCGTAACATGCTTTAAATTCAAAGCTACACAATCACAAATGATGTGCAAACTACCGCGGAGTAGAATTAATTCAGAAAAGCTATTCGAAAAATGGAATTTGGCTACTCAGGACCATACTATTGAATGATAGTAAATCATTGCATAGCACAGTAAATCATAGCAATTTTTTTATATATTTATTAATCAATAATACAATTATTTCAATACATTGTAATTTTAAAACTATAATTAACATAATATGAATTGCTTAAAGCAAAATTTTAATTTATTTACAAACAAAATATATATTTATTACTGCCAAACTCCTTCCTAGTCATCCTTTTTCTTCTAATTTCGTTCAGAAAATCGTATAGTAATTTTTTTTTCTCCAAATTATACCATACTGTAGCAGAAACAAACCACAGTAAGGCTCTTTGCTTTTCACTATTTTTTAGTTTGATTTCAAAAATATTTACCACAAGTTGTTTTGACTTTTTCCGTGGTCCATTTCCAAATTGTTGCAGCCATTCCACATTCTTGTATTTTATGTTGAATTGAAACATTTTTTGGCAAAAATTGCATTTGTTATCAGCTGTTATCTTATGCCTTAATAAGCGGTCTTTTGATGCATTTTTTTATTTAATACAAGATATGTTTTGGATCGCCATGAAGTAGGAATATATTTATTAGATATATTTTTCCAAATTATATTCCAATTCAGATCTGGGTATTTCCCTTCAATTGCATTTATAATTATAATTTTATACAATTCAGAATAAATATGTTTTGTTGTGATATTTATATCATTATATTTTATCACCAACTTTATAATTTCTCTGTATGCTGTGGGAATTTGAATTATGTGATCTTGATTGTTCATTTTTAATATATAATTCAATATTAAATTTTTGTTTTCGAAATTTTCTCCAATTATGATTTTTATAAAGTTCCTAGTGCATCTGCTTTGTTTTCTATACTAATGAGGTTTAATCTACCTTCTTCATACTTTTTTTCCATTTGTTTTCTTTGAATTTTATATAAATGGTTTTGCAATATAAATTCATTCACTATATTCTGAATTTCTTTAATTATAATCTTTGGGGCAGTTAAGATTTGCGCAATATACCACAATTTTGATATATATGCATTATCACAAATTCACAAATCTTACTCTCTGAATCAGATTGAAGTTTATACTTTTTCCATTATATAATATATTTCCGACACTATTTTTTACTCTATTCCAGTTTTCCATGGTTGTATCTTTTAAATTTCTTCTAAATGTTAATCCTAAAACCTTAATTCTATCAGTTATTTCTATGTTTGTATTTATTTGCCTGCTTCTCCAATTTCCTACTTCTAAAGTTTTAGTTTTGGATTCATTTATGGTAAGATTTGAAGCTTTTTTATAGTGTTCTAAAATATGTTTAATCATTTCCAGTTCATTTATATTTCTCAAAATTATAGTCACGTCGTCAGCATATGCAAAAATATGATTTGTTCTATTTAATGTTTTGTGAAAAGTCCTAATTAGCGGTTCTAAAACAATATTAAATAGCAACATTGATAATGGGCATCCTTGTCTTATAGATTGTTCAATTCGAAAATTTTTTGTTGTGTATCCATTTATTAAGACTTTTGACTTCGACAAATTATAATAATTTTTAACAAAATTAATAACTTTTGATGAAAAATTCATTTTATTCATTATTTGGAAAAGAAATGTATGTGATACCGTATCAAATGCTTTTTGGAAATCGATATTCATAATTCCCATGTTTTCATTTTGCATTATATCACAACACTATATGGAAGATCTTATTCCTTCTAAATTATATGAGATATTTTTATTTGGTATACCACATGTTTGCTCACTACCTAATATTTTACTAATTTTAAATTTTATTCTGTTAGCAAGAATTTTATTTCGTATTTTTATATCACAATTTAAAAGAGTTATCGGCCTATAGTTTTTTATGGTATGTAGTTTGCCTTTTGGTATTAAGGTTATTGTCCCTTCGAATAACCGTTGATTTCTAACATCTTGAAAAATTTTATTCAATATATTTAAAAAATCATTTTTTATGATTTCTATATGATTCTTATAAAATTCATATAGTATTCCATCGGGTCCTGGTGTCTTGTCGTTACTCATACTCTGTATTACCTCACATAATTCATCGATTTTTATCTCTTTATTGAGGTCTTCTGCGTCAGTTGTTGTTAGAAATTTTGCAATATTTTGTAATAACATTGTTTGATGTTTTTCTGAAGAATCTTGGATTTTAAAGCTTTCTTCAAAATAATTTTCAACATGTTCCAAAATGTCTTTCGTTTTTGTAAATATTTCTTCATTATTTTTTAACTCCTTTATATACGAACTATTTTTGTTTTTGATATCTCTAGCGTAACTAAATAACGACGCATTTTCATATTCATCAATAGTCTTAATTTTACTTCTTATTATTGTTCCATTTAAATACTTTTTTTGCATTAATATCTATTAACAATTCTTGCATATTATTAATAGTCTTCTCATGTTTGCTGCATCAATTGCCATCGATTTGAATAATCTTTTAACACTTTCGGGACGGCACCGATTTCAAAACAACTACTGTACAGGCTGTAAACTTGATTTCATTGTGTTTGTTATGCAATTTGTTTGATAAAAATTTGTGGTCATTGAAGGACATACATTTATAATATTAATTTATTTTTGATCATTTTATAAAGAATGGTGATGTTCAAAATAATTTCCAAAATGCATAGCTGGTTGATTTTGACATGTTTTACAATAAAATGTTGTTCGCCGCCTTCTCCTGGTGCTTTTCTGTCAGAACAGACAATACAATCCCTTTTTCTTTCCCTCGCATTTAGAATTTTGGTTTTTCAAATTTTTAAAAGCTCTAAAATTATGGCAAAAATATATTTTTTCAAGAATTTTTAATTCTTTTGAACATTTTTGGAAAAACGTAACGTTTTTCTGAAAAATTCCCAATTTCTTGAAAAATTTGAAAACCGGTTTAAGTAGATACCACACATTATCAAATATTTAATTTTGGTACGGAACGCATTTATTTTTTTTTTCATTACAATCTGCCATACTATGACATTCAGTAGTTGGAATGGTTTTTGTAATTAAACTGTAAATTTTACTAAATAAGTAAATTAAATACTCGAAAAGTTTAATACCTTAATTTCTTTGACGAAGAGAATGATATGCTATCAATTATTAGTTTAGCGCCCTTTTTCGAATTTTGGTTTTTCAAATGTTTAAAATTAAAAATTTAAAGCTTTAAAATTATGAACAACAAATATTTTTAAAGATTATTAATTTTTTTAGAACATTTTGAAAAACTACTATTTTCTGAAATATTCCAAATTTTATAAAGAATGGTGACGTTCAAAATAATTTCCAAAATGTATAGGTGGTTGATTTTGACATGTTTTACAATAAAATGTTCTTCGCCGCCTTCTCCTGGTGCTTTTCTATCAGAACAGACGATACAATCCCTTTTTCTTTCCCTCGCATTTAGAATATGCCACTGATTGTTCATTTTTGTGCTACCATAATAGTTTGTTTTTTCTATTATATTGTCTAATAATTTATTTGTAAAATATAAAGTAAAACTAGCTGTAAGTGGAATTCTGTCTTGAAGCAATTATGGCATCGTGCCTTAAGGCGAATTGCTGGAACTTCCCGTACCGTTACGAAATGTTCGAGGAATACTGAATGTTTTCAAATAGATTATTATAAATATTGTAACATTGTCTAATATTTATAAGAATTATATAAACTGAATTGCAGAGTTGAAATTATTTTTAAAGTATATTAGAACTATAGTCAGAATTAACTAGTGGGGTGGGTGGCATCGCGCCTTAAGGCAAATTGCTGGAACTTCCCGTACCTCTTCGAAATGTTCGAGGATTACTGAATGATTTCAAATAGATTATTATAAATATTGTAACATTGTCTAATATTTATAAATATTATATAAACTGAATTGCAGAGTTGAAATTATTTGTAAAGTATATTAGAACTATAGTCAGAATTAAAAATAAATATTTTCGATATACAAAAAACTAAAAAAAAAAAAAAAAAAAGGTACAAATTTTTTTTACCAAAATCGATTATTTTGTTAAGACAAGCAGAAAGTTCTTTGAATCATTTAAATCGGACGCTTAGTTCTCTCAAAAACTGCCATTTTTTACATATTTAGCTCCGTATCTTCAAAATGGCTGGGCCTGCCTTTGCCAAAAACTAATAAACACTTCTCCCAATCATTACTAATTGAATGTTTTTTAGATCATTCAAATCGGATACTCCGTTCTCTCAAAAATACGATTTCTATTTTCTGCACTCTTTGCTCCGTATCTCCGAAACGGCTGGACCTGCCTTTGCCAAAAACTAATCAGCTCTTTTCCCTATCAATAGGAGTCGGATGTTTTTTGAACCATTCAAATCGGTTGATCCGTGCGCCCTAAAACGTGACTGGAAATTTGTATCCACACATACATACACACACACACACACACACACATCCATTTTTTCTGAGGTATGCCAAAACGTTCAGAAACCTTCAAAACGTCGAGAAATGTAAAAATTTTCAATTCCGATTTTCGACCCATTACAATAACTTACCCTACGGGAAGTTAAAAATAAAATCTGAAATATTTTCGATATACAAAAAACTAAAAAAAAAAAAAAAAATCCAAAATCAATTATTTTGTTAAGACAAGCAGAAAGTTCTTTGAATCATTTAAATCGGACGCTTAGTTCTCTCAAAAACTGCCATTTTTTACATATTTAGCTCCGTATCTTCGAAATGGCTGGGCCTGCCTTTGCCAAAAACTAATAAACACTTCTTCCAATCATTACTAATTGAATGTTTTTTAGATCATTGAAATCGGATACTCCGTTCTCTCAAAAATTCGATTTCTATTTTCTGCACTCTTTGCTCCGTATCTCCGAAACGGCTGGACCTGCCTTTGCCAAAAACTAATCAGCTCTTTTCCCTATCAATAGGAATCGAATGTTTTTTGAACCATTCAAATCGGTTGATCCGTGCGCCCTAAAACGTGACTGAAAATTTGTTTCCACACATACATACACACACACATCCATTTTTTTTGAGGTATGCCAAAACGTTCAGAAACCTTCAAAACGTCGAGAAATGTAAAAATTTTCAATTCCGATTTTCGGCCCATTACAATAACTTACCCTACGGGAAGTTAATAATCTATTGGATGTCTTATATTGCTTGTTATTTGTAGACGAGGTGATTGTTGATGTATGTCAAACTCGATTATTGAAGGAGAATCGTTGGTATGAATGTCTATTTTAAATTCATCTTCACTATTGCTTAATTCACAAAATTTACCAGGCGCTTTGCCATATTTAAAAGCGCTCGGTCGTTTTAAATATTAAAAAAGACCACATAGCTAAGAAAAAGGCTAAAAATACTGCTAAAATAACTAATTTAGCCTCTAATAACAATACAGCCACATACAATATTATATTAACAATAGACAATAATTATATATTTATACCACTTAATCTAATAAAATTAACCAAAATACTATAGCACTTTACACTTCTTAATATTGTAACTAAATTAACTGGTTTTTCTATGCAAATACACTCATGCAGCTTATTCAACATATCTTGTCTGTTCTTCTGAAACAGGCCACACTCCAATATTAAATGTTCTCCACTTCCAACTGATTTACCACACCTACATACATTCGAAGATGCAACTCCTATCCGATGCAGGTGTGATGGAAAGCTTCCATGATTTAATCTTAACCTCGTTAATGTTACTAAGGTTCTTCTATCCTCTAACTTGAAACTTTCTTGCCCCATTCTGCTTCCCACTGTTGGATTGCATATTCTATAATAGGCCCCTCTAGTCTCATTTGAATCGATCCATACTTTTTGCCACTCTTTAAAATTTCTATTTTTACACCGTTTCACATAATCCTTGTATGTTGCTACATGCTTAATAGATCCATTTTTTGTTGCTTGTTTTGTTATCCTATCTGCCATTTCATTTCCTCTGATTCCTGAGTGAGCCTTAATCCATATTATTTCAATACTATACCCAATTCTCATCAGCCTATTAATATCGAACCACACTTCATAGAACAATATATCTGATGGCTCAGTTTTGTTGTATAAATTTTGTAGAGTTTCTATACTACTTTTACTGTCGGTGAATATAACTGTCTTCATTATTTTGTGCCTTTGAATTAACTCTATTGCCTTTTTAATAGCAAAAATTTCCGCAGTAAAAATTGAAGCAAAATCAGGCAGTTTATAACCCAACTTAATGTTCAAATTTTCCATATATATTGCACAACCCACTTTATGATCAAGCTTAGATCCATCAGTGTAGATTAAATTGTAATATTTTATTTTTGACATGTTTATATTAAAAATCTTATCAGAAATGCTATATATATCTAAATAAAGTGTATTATAATATGGATGTTTTGTATAATTGATACCTTCCTTTCTTATCTTATTTACATGCAAATAGCTATTAACTAGGCATGGTTTTTTCCGATTTTTCCAATAATTATACATTGTAGTGTCTATTGAAATTTTACCTACTTTGTCTATAATTTGATTATCTTATATTATTAATTTTTTAAGTATAAATTTATCACAGATGAACTGTCGTCTTAGGTATAAAGGCATCTCACCACTCTCCATCAACAGGGCATTAGTGGGAGTGGATCGCATAGCCCCCATACAAATTCTGAAACAGTTATATTGAACTTTGTCCAATGCTTTACAATAAATCGAATTACTAAACACAATACATCCATAATCAAAAATGGGTCTTATTAGTGTTTTATAGAGGTTCAAGGACGTAATAGGGTGTGGTCCTGACCATGTACCATTGGTCATTCTCAAAATATTTATTCTTTTTTCTACTCTTTTAAGCACATAATCCATGTGGTGTTTGAAAGATAACTTTTGATCAAATATAACCCCTAAGAATTTGTTATATTTTTGTACTTTAATGATGTGATATTTACTATTTATCTTATCCACATGATTAATATTTCTGTGTCTTGTATAAATACCAATTGAACTTTTATTATCTGATAATTCCAGACCTTTCTCTTCCAGCCACTCATGAAAACGATCAATATTCTTACTCATTACCTCACAAGCTTCCTGCAGGCTTGCTTTTTCTACATAAATAACCACATCGTCCGCATACTGCAAAATTTTTGTTCCTGGCTCCAAGATCCCTTCTATATCTCTTACGTATATCGCATATAATAAAGGGCTTAAAATACCTCCTTGTGGTAACCCTTTATATATTTTCCTTGGTCCAATTATTTTACCATTTATTCTAAAATATACTTCCATTTCAAAGATATTATTAGTAACTGCCCTAATAAAATTACATGGTAATCCAATCTTTGACATAGCTTCTGATAATGTTTTAGGTAAAACATTATCGTATGCACCCTTGATGTCACTAAAGAGTGCCACAACATACTTATTTTTCGCAAAGGATATATGTAAATCACTAATAAAATTACTTAAACTATCCTGTGTTCCCATACCCTTCCTAAAGCCAAATTGACTTTTTGGTAGTATTCCATATTTTTCACTCCACCACTCCAGTCTTCTTTTAATCATTCTGTCCTTAACCTTTGAAACACAGGATGCAAGAGAAATCGGTCTATACGCAGAGATCTCATTCGCATCTTTATTAGGTTTTTTTGATTAAAATTGTAATATACTTATTCCAGGCCCCAATTACTTCCGGATTTGTCCATACTTTATTAAACAATTTTAGTAAAATCTCTTTTGCCACCATTGGCAAGTTTATGAGCATCGAATAAAATATTCCATCCATACCTGGTGCGGTATCGGTACCTTTAATTAAAGCAATTTCTAATTCCCACAATGTAAAAGGTTTCACTAATAGGAATGTTTCGCGTCCAAAAACTTTTTTATCCACATTGAAATAATCATTTTTAACACTAGATGGAGCATAAGAATCAATAATATTATCAATCATACTTGGGTTAACGTTTTCTTGTAAATTTTCAGGTTCTATATATTTTTTCAAACATTTAATTGTTCTAAATACTTCCCTGGTAGATGTATTTGGTTTGATATTATTAGTATATTCATGAAAACTATCTCTCTTTTTTCTGCTGAATATCGTTCTGATTTCAGCATTAATATTTTTATATATTAAATAATTATGGTAGTTAGATTTCTGCCTATAATTTTTTTCTGCATCCCTTCTTTTCCTAATAAGTTTGTCGCACTCATTATCCCACCAAATAGGTTTAAAGTGTTTAATATTGGAACATATTCTCTTTTTTGGTATACTTTTCTCCGCTGCAATATTGACTATGTTCATAAATTCTGTATAAGCAACAACCGGGTCATTTACTTCAAAATCATTTGAGTAATACTCGATTACTTTTTGATATTTTGTCCAGTCGGCAGCTTTGCAGTTCCAATATTCCCTAGTTCTATTTATAATAGGTGATTCTCTTAGTTGCATAATTATTGGATAATGATCAGATCCAAGAGAATATTTCCTGACATTCCATACAATTTTATGTGCCACCTCGTGAGTACACAATGTAATGTCTACTACTGTCGAACTATTCTTAAAATTCAAAGTCGGATTCCCGTCATTTAATATAATTAAATTGTTGTCATTAATAACTTCCAATAAGTTATTGCCAATCTTATCATTCCAATTACACCCCCATGCCATATGATGAGCGTTAAAGTCACCACAAATTATGTAAGGTTTGGATATCTGACTTAATAAATCATTCCATTGACTAACAGAAATATTATAGTTAGGTACAATATATACCGAAATTATAGATAGTTGATGTTTTCCTGCACAAAATTCTATACCAGATATTTGGAAATTTATATCAATTGTTCCCGTATTAAAATCTAATACTTTATTTATAATTATTTTATCCTTAACTAGGATTGCAGTACCACCATACCCATCCTTTCTGTCACTGCGCACAGTCTTATACCCCCTGAGCGAAAATTTCCTATCGCTCTTCAACCATGTTTCTGAAAATGTAGCAATATGTACTTTGTTTTCAAATAAGAAATGCTCAATACTACTTTTGTTATGTATCAAAGACCTCAACTCTATTGTAGAATATTTGTTTCCATAAAATAAATTGTAATTGTGATTGTATAATTTTCTTTTGCACATTTTCCATGTACTCATTAACCTTAATTTATGTTGATATATACAAATTTGTAAACTTTCTATATTTGCAATAAAAGATCTAATATTACATTATAAAAAATTCATTATAAGATTTATTAATTTGTTTTTTAAATTTATTCAACTATTTGTAATTTTTTTTTTTTTAAACTTTTGTACTATTGTCAACTCCAACTGTATTTTTTTGAGCAATGCTTTTCTTAGAAACTTCAAAGTTTAACTTTTTGAGAATTAAATCAAAATCATTTTTAACTTTTACCAGGACTTCCTCTATAACATCATCTTCTTTATTCTTGAATTTTTCCCTCACTTTCTTCAATAATTCCTCATGTCTTATTTGCATTTTTTTAAATTCTTCCAAATCTAAATTTTTACCGAATTTCTCGCTACTATTTTTCACTCCCAATGCTAGATTTAAATTCCTATTATGCATTTGATTGCCAGATCTGATATTTACTGTTTGCCTTCTTTCAATTATTCGCCTAGGTTTATTCATAGCCATTAACCTATTTGGTTCTATATTTATTTCTTGCTCTTGAAAATGGCTTAACAAATCGTACTTATTCTTATGCCTAGAATTAATTCCAAATTTACCCGTTTCATTAACTCTAGGAAACGTACTTTTAAATACCGGATTATAATGATTTATTTTAGCTGATTCTGCATATTTTTGATTGCGAAGAATAAATTTAGCCTCAGAATATGATATATTCGGAAAGGCCATTAATTCTTTAATTCTTTTATGATATTAAAACACTTCGCAAATTTTATCATTTGCTTCATGTTGTTCATAACACAGCGCATTCAAAATTTTTTTCAATGAGGCATATATCCGTACTATGTTCCCTAGCGCACTTGCGACATCTAATTTTGCTTTTACATTGTACTCTGATATGACCATACCGCCAGCATTTGTGGCATTGAACAACATTTTGGATATATGGACTCACCGGCAATATCACAGAATATATCGAAACTTTATCTGGCAAATAGTTTCCTTTGAACATAATTTTAACCATTTGCGATTTGTTAAAACTATGGTTTGTATTTCTTTTTTTTATACACTTAACATCAATTATTTCAATTTCTGATTTAATGACTTCTTTAATTTCTTCCTCATCCATATCAGAATCAACATTGAATATTATACCTGTTCTTCATAATTTATGTTTAGGAATATATACTTTTATTTTGTTTTCGCTCAAAAATTTTTCACTAATTATTTTATTTGCAAACTCAAAATTTTTGAATGTTATTTTAATTTTGTTTTTGCCAATTTTTGTGAAATTTTCTATATTATTGCTTAATGCTGGGGAATTTTTATAAATCATTCTTCCCAACGCAACGCTATGGTAGTTACCTAGATTTTGATTTTCTGATTCTGCATAAACTTCATAAGGCCCTTTATCTAATGCACTGTAGAAATTTATTCCACTATTTAACATGTTGAAGCTCTTATTAAATTTTTTTTTACTGCAATATCATTATGATTTCCCTCGAATTCTTTTACAGCTGTCTTTTCTTTTTGATTTATATCGACTTCTCCCTCAACAACCATATCATTACTATTCTCCTGAGATTCATTTACACCAACTGCCTCACTAGTTTCTTCTTCCATTACCATATCAAACCAATTTTTAACTGTTTCTTTAAAATTTTCACTTGCTTTGTTTTTATTAATATTTATTATTTCTTTTATTTCCTCTTCATTCAATTCCACTATAACTTTTTTAATTACATCTTTATTTAACGCATTCCTTTCAGATTTCATTTTATTTATTTTATCCATTTTTTTACTATTTTTTCTTATTTCTGATTTATTACTACTAACTACACCACTTTTTTTAATACTTTTACTATCACTATTTTTATCATTTAGATCCGTTTGAACGCTATTTACTTTATTCGAATTAACTAATTTTCCAACATGGTTCTCACTTAGAATTTCATTTTTACTATGAACAATACCTTCGGAAATATCATACCCCGTATAATCCGTATTATTAATTAATTGCACTGCATTACTTATTTTAATTCCAGTTTCGACTTCTGTGCTCACTACACCATTGTTGCTGTTTGCCGGCAGCCGTAAATCAGCAGGCCCGAGCCTGTGACTCATACCACGTCTATTATTTGTTATCTAATATTATTTGTATTAATTTTTACCTCGATCTTAACCCGTCGAACGCTCGACCTGAACTAAACTGGGAATTTTATAGAAACATAATTGAAGAAAAAGTTAACTTAAAGGCCAAATTACGAATTCCAAGTGATATTGACAATGAACTCGTCAATTTCAAACAAATCATGGAAAATGCGGTCAAATCTTCAACTACAAACAAAAATAGTAGTTATAAAATTCCCAGTATTAGTCTCGAAATAAAAAGATTGATAGCAGCAAAGAGAAATGCAAGAAGAATATGGCAAATTTCTCATTATCCAACTGATAAAAAAATACATAATGAATTAAGTAATAAATTAAAAGTCAAAATTAAACAATGGAATAAGAATAGCTTCAATAATTATTTGAAAAAACTCAACAGATTTGATAACTCTGTATGAAAGCCTATTGCCAACAAGAAAAAACCTATCATGAATAAATCACCAATTCGGGAAAGCAGTTCTTCAACTTGTTGGGCGAGAAGTGACTCAGAAAAATCCATATTATTCGCAGAATACTTAAGCTCAGTTTTTACACCGAATATTTCATCTTCAAATCATAGCTCTCAGTTTTCCACAAACAACGGACAAGATTTTACAGCTAACAAAACGAAATTCTTTACAGTTAAAAGAATATTCAATGAAATTCAGAGAACAAAAATAAAGAAATCTCCAGGTCCGGATGAATGCTTAAAGAACTTCCAAGAAAGGGTGTAATTTTTATTACATATATCTTTAATGCAATTTTAAGGATGGATTACTGGCCCTCAACCTCCAAGTTAGCGTCTATCATAATGGTTCCTAAACCAGGAAAAGATTTACATTTAGTACGATCTTATATGCCTATTAGTCTCCTACCAATTTTGTCCGAGATTTTTGAAAAAAATATTCTGGAAGATATAAACAAAGAAGTCAGTCTGCTGCCAGATCATCAGTTTGGTTTCAGAAAAGGACATTCTACTATACAACAATGTCACAGACTAGTGGATTCAACTACCAAGACTTTTGAGAAGAAAAAATATTGTTCAGCCGCCTTTCTTGACATAAGTCAAGCATTTGACAAGGTATGGCATGAAGGACTTCTTCACAAAATTAAAGCACTAATTCCGTTATATTATAAGTTTTTTGAATCGTACTTAAAGAATAGGGAGTTTTAAATAAAAATAGGTAGTGATTACACAGAACCAAAAATTATGAAGGCTGGGGTACCACAGGGAAGCGTGTTGGGACCATTTCTTTATTTGCTATTCACATATGATTTTCCGACCATGTGGCAAACAACAACTGCCACATTTGTAGATGACATTGCTGTTCTTGCAGTTGATGATAATCCAAACATTGCGTCTTTGAAGCTTCAACAGCACCTAAATCAAATTGAAGAATGGGTAAATAACTGGAAAATAAAAATAAATTCCACAAAATCTCACCACATTGCTTTTACCATACGGAAAGAAACCTGCCCACCTGTATCATTGAATGGAGTGCAGCTGCCACAAAATAACACAGTTAGATACTTAGGCATGCACTTAGATCAAAGACTGACATGGAAACATCACATAAAAACTAAAATACAACAAATTAAACTAAAAATTAAAGATTTATTTTGGCTCATAGGAAGAAACTCTGTACTATCACTGGATAATAAGGTTTTAATATATAAAACCATTATTAAGCCAATTTGGACCTATGGCATTGAACTATGGGGATGTGTCAGTAAATCTAACATTGTCATGATGCAAAGAATTTAGTCCAAGACTCTTCGTGAAATATGTAATGCTCCATGGTATGTATCGAACTATACTATTCACAACGATCTGAACATACCTTATATTAAAGATGTTATCAAGGACAAAAGCATCACTCATAACCACAAAATTGAAAACCACTCTAATAGACTATTGCAACCGCTTCTACATGCGCCAACAAGGAGAAGACTTAAAAGAAACTGGCCCATAGATCTACTCGAGTAGATTTATTATCTTTAAGTGGTCACTCAATGGAGTGATCCTGATACTATTATTTTATTATTATTATTATTATTACTATTACTATTATTACTATTATTATTATTATTATTATTATCATTATCATTATCATTATCATTATTATTATTAATATTATTTTTGTCATTATCATTATCATTATTATTATTATCATTATTATTATTATTATTATTATTATTATTATTATTATTACTGTTATCATTATTATTATCATTATTATTTATATTATTGTTTCATTCATTATATACATATATATATATATATATATATATATATATATATATTTTGTTGTTAAACCATAGCAGAATAGCTTATAAAATTTTATGTATTTTGATTGCTGTTTATTAATTAATAAAAAAAAAGAAAAAAAAAACGTTTGGGGCCGCAGTATGGGGCGAATTAATTTTTCATTAAAGTATTAATGTCTATAATAAATATTATTCATTTGTTAAATATTGATTTTTAAAATTAAACCTGCCTCATTAGCGAAACCCGCCGAAATTAAATTGAAATATTAATAACAACGTTTTAATACTTAACCCTCCGTCGGTCGGCGTGGTCTGGCCAGACTTTTTTCGACTTCAATTAAAAATAAAAAATACTTCTAGTAATCCTATCGACTTGAAATTTCTTGACTTTTCCTAAAATTTCATTAGCTGTCGATCAATGAAAAAATCAGGACGAAAAAATGTACAGAAGGATAATTATAAGGATATTAACTTTTATATACTTCGAACGGTCGGAAAGGTCTGTCCAGACCACCCATACATTTTGTATGAAATATACGCTTTTTGATATATGTAAACCAGTATTTTGTCTTTTTTCATGGTATTTTCTATTCAAACTGCGTTGTTTATATTCTTTGCTATGAGTTCTAACATGAATGTTAGTATTTTCATGACGAGAGTTCCTTGAAAACCTACCAAACTTATTGGTAATCGCAAACACTGAAAATCGGATGAGTAATGCACACATTCATTTCAAAGGCGCCGAAAAAGAATAAATATTGTTTTTCAACGACAAAAAAAGCAACGATTTTTATATTTCTTGATTTTTTCATATAATCGTTAATACATAAGACATCAAAAACTCATTTATCCCATATAAATGCATGTAAAATGAATGGTGGTCCAGCCAGACCTTTCCGACCGTTCGAAGGTGAAAAAATATTCGACCGACGGATGGTTAATTGCGAAATTGAAAATAAGAAACATTTATGGAAAGGCCTTCTAATACTTGAATGGTACTTTTTACTTTTCATCATTCTTACAGCAGTATCTTCAAAAGGCAATTTTCACTTAATATCATTATGTATATTAAAACAAATTAGTACAAATGTGGTATTATTAACTTTCCATAGGGTAGTAATGGGCTAAAAATCTAAAATAAACATTTTTGCATTTTCCACGTTTTGAAGGTTTTTGAACATTTTAGCATACCTCAGAAAAAAATGATGTTTGTGTGTTTTGTGTCCGCATTTTTTCGTTCACGTTTTTGGGCGCACAGATCAACCGATTCAAATGATTCAAAAAATATTCCATTCCTATAGGTAGGGAAGTGTGCTGATTAGTTTTCGGCAAAGGCAGGTCCAGCCGTTACGGAGATAAAGAGCAAAAGGTGCAGAAAATAGAAATCGAGTTTTTGAGAGAACAAAGCATCCGATTCGAATGATCTAAAACTCATCCAATTAGTTATGATTGCGAGAATTGTTTATTCGTTTTTGACAAAGGCAAGCCCAGCCATTTCAAAGATACAGAGCTAAATAAACAAAAAAGGCAGTGTTTGAGAGAAATATGCATCCGAATTGAATGATTCAAAAAACTTTCTGCTTGTGTTGACAAAACAATTGCTTTTGGAAATAAAATCATCTTTTGTGCATCGAAAATAATTTTAATTTTAATCCTGGCTAAAGTTTTAAAGCTCACTTATTTACTTTAAATAATTATTTTTTACTTTGTGATTCAGTTCATATAATTCTTATAAATATTAAATTATGTTACAGTATTTATATTAACCTATTTGAGTAGATTTAATATTCCGCGAACGTTTTGTTATTGTACGGGAAGTTCCAGCAATTTGCCTTAAGGCACGATGCCATACACCCCTAGTTCTATTTAGTATTAATGTGGTCCAAGTCCACTTTCAACTCAAAACCAGCAAATGTTCTAGTTTTTCCAATGACACAAACTATTGTGCTTGAAGTTCAGAGAAAATAGTATAGTGTAGAAATGAATAATGAAAGGCAGAAAATATAATAATAATTTGAAATACATGAATTGTAGATATAGACTTAAAGGATAGATTATAGGAAGATTTACAGGTATATCTTCAATACAAATATAATTTCAATTAAATAATTATAAAGTATTTATAAAATTAATAAATTTATGAATTACCTTGGATTTTGTTCATCAACTGTTCTTCGTATATCATTTTCAGTTTTGCTGCATTTTAGAGCATTAAAATGTAATTCACTTATACCTTGGGGTTGTTTGCAAAATATCGCATGTTTATCTTTTTGATCGATGTCGTACTCCATCTGTATAATTGCAATGTTTCTGCAAATAATAATACATATATTATATGATATTTTCGCGCAAGTAAGCATGAGTAATCATCCAAAAATCAAAAATAATTTTTTGAAATATTTTTATGTTTTGGGCAAGGATATTCTATTGATTTTTAACAAAAATCGGTCCAGCCGTTTATGAGATAAGAAGAAAAGAGTACCGAACATAGAAATTAAGTTTTTGAGAGGACAGACCATACAAATTTTGAACGATTCAAAAACACTCAGTGATTAGTTTTTGGCAAAGACAGCTTCTGCCATAGAAATACGGCTTTTGAAAACGAAGCATCCAATTTGATTAATTTATTAATTTTGCTTGTAGATAAACGACTAGTTCTTGTAAAAGGCATTTTTTTCTATTTTAAAATTTAATTTTTTTTATTATCGAAAATATACAGCAAATTTTAATTTTAATTCTAGGTATAATTCTAAAGCACACTCAAATACTTGAAATAAAATTATATAATTTATTGAAATATAAGGTAAGGTCTTTCTATTATAACTCTGTTTGAATTATTTACATTTTCACTTTTTACTTTTCATGTAAACATATATAAACGTCGTCATCGAATTCATAAACCTTTATATTCTATTATATAAAAATAAGTCAGGTTTTCCTTCCTGACGATATAACTCCAGAACGAACGAACCAATTTTGATGCAACCGCAACTTTGCAACGGATTTCGACTTTTGGTATAAAGACTTATGCCGAATTTGATTCAGGCATCCATTATTAACGGAAATGTAAATGTATGTATTCCTCGAATACCAATGATTCCGACTGATCTTCCGCAATGACAATTAACAAGTCGCAAGGCCAATCGCTTAGTGTTTGCGGGATAAATTTAGAAAATCATTGTTTTTCACATGGGTAGTTACACGTTGCGTGTTCACGAGTTGGGAAACCGTGCGCTTTGTTTGTGTTAACGTCAGACCAAAAAACAAAAAATATCGTTTACCAAAGAGCACTTCAATGAAACGGATAATTTACAGACACGTAAAACTCTTCGATTCAGTATTTACATTGGATTCACTTTCATTTACTTAGAGTTTCAACTAAAAAACACTTCATTTTTGTAATCGAAATAAAATCATTACTGTTGTGTAATGAAATAATTTTTTTCCGTTTCAAATATAAAACAAAACAAAATTCTCTATATTTCTCACGAAACCATCTGGTGGCGAAACGGGGTTTGCAGGGCTTGGTAGTTTCGTATAAAATACGAATGATGAAAGTAACATTATGTATAACATCCTATTTAAAAGCATTTAATTTTTCTCAAATATTTTATTACGGCTAACATTTCATTTAACTTTCGAACTTTTTCTGGCGATAGATATGGTCTTGTAGAACATACTTAAATATTACGGCCTTACAAAAGGTCTTTTAATTTTAAACATTTATCCAATTTAAAAAAAAATACCATATTATTTGTGTCGTTTATTAAAATAACACTTTACATCTACGTTTTCTCAAAAACTGCTAAATCTATTTCAAAAATTTAAAAAAAAATTGAGTTACACCATTGTTCCTTAGGTACGTGCGATTATTGGCCAAGCCACTTTTTTGTAGAAAAAAAAAAATTTTTTGTCCACATTTTAGCCACACATTTTAAATTAATTTTAAAAATTATAAAAAAATGTTATTTGAGAATCGTGCGGGACAAATTTAAGAACAATTTAAAAAATTAATCACAGTTTGTAAATATATAATAGTCAAAATTTGTGCCAAAAGTCGTTTTTGTCTTGTGGTAATTCTAAATTTAAATTTCACATATTTTAAAGGCATTCGCATAAATTCGTTTAGGAGGCATCGCGATTAGGCTTGTGATAAGATCGGCCAAACTATGTAGAAGAGCTTTACAGTTTGTAAAAAATTAAGTGAGCAATCTACAAAACCTTTCTCTGTAAAAAATGTTACAAAAAATTTAAATTATTAAATAATTTTAAAAACTACGTACATGATATATATAATCGTGCCAATAGTTTCCGGACATTTATTATGGCTGAGTCCACATTCTGGCCGACTGATTTGAACAAAATTCCAGACTTCCTCGACTTGATAGTCAATATTGATAACAACAATTATATTGAAATAAATTCAATTACTCAGTTTTGATCATTCACCAGTAATTCTTAAATACTCCACACATACTCCAACCAAAGTTATGAGTTTGCTTACAAACAGATTTACCGATTTTCCAAGAATACACCGAAAACGACATCAACTGCAATGTTACACTAAAAAGTGAGAATGATTTAAATATCGGTATCAACAACTTTACAAATAAACTAATTACAGCAGCTAAAATATCAACTGTTATTCTAAATCATATTCAAACTCTGTGCCCATAGATATTAAAAAATCATTGCGCAGAAAAGGAAGATAAGAATAATTTGGCAAATAACTAAATTATCTGATGATAAAAGAAAATTTAACAGTGTGTGCTGAAACCTGAAAAATTTCTTATTATTCTCTAGCTAACTATTCTCTGCATCATTATTTTCTAATTATTATTCTCTTTGGACAGTGACCAAAATGTTAAAAAGACCAATTGTATCTATTCATCCATTCAGAAAAACAGACGGTTTGTGGGCAAGAAGTCTAAAAGAAAAAACTGATGCATTCACAGAACACCTGTGCCTCACATTTCAGCCATTTGCACGTAATTGCAACTCCAATGATAAACAATTCGTTTATGATTTGTTTTTCAGGACTCGACGAAGTTAATGACTCATAATGTTAATCGTTTTACACCGGCTGAAGTAATAAAGAAATTGCAAAAGCAAATTATAGAAAATCACCTGGGCCAGACAGGATATTTATTAAAATAGTAAAAGAACTTCCAGGTAAAGCTATTAGATTGCTCACAATAATGAACAATTCTATACTGAAAATTAAAACTTTTCCACTGTCTTGGAAAAGAGCAAAAATGATCCTTATAGTGAAATCAGGGAAAGACCCTCATCTATTATCTCCCTACAGGCCGATTAGTTTATTGTCTTGCATATCCAAAATATTTGAAAAGCTAATCTTTGAAGAGATTGAAATAATCCTAAAAAATAAAGTTTTATTCCGAACCAATTACTTTGGAGTTCGAGACAAACATTCAATCTCTGGGCAAATTTATAGAATTATTAACAAAATTAATAATACATAAAAAAGACTACTGTTCCAGGGCATTTTTTGATCTCAAGCAAGCATTTGCAAAGATCGGTATACAGGCCTAAAGTATAAAGTTAAAGATGTTTGCCATATACTATATTTCTATTAATAAAATCTTATTTACAAAATAGACAATTTTTTATCAGCACTACCGATACTGATTCAAATATCACAGAAATAAATTCTGAAGTGTCTCTTGGGAGTGTCCTTGCCCGTCCTCGTACTTTAACTGACACAAGTGTAGTCACATTTGCTGATGATAGGTGCACTATCGCCGCAAACAAAGATCCAACTGCAGCTTCAAGCAGTCTTCAGCATCAACTCAGCATAGCTGAGAAATGGTTTTAGTTGTGGAGGATAAAAGTCAATAGCACAAAATCAGCTCACATAACTTTCACACCAACATGGATCATCTACAAAGACACATACGTACCGACAATTCTAGAACAAATAAACGTAGAGCAAAATAAACATCCATCCTAACTAATAAGCAAGTCAAGTATACCTGGAAAACCAGCCGACCAGGCATAAAAGAAAAACACCTAAATACCTAATATAGTATAATTAACAGTAATAATTCCATTTTACTATATTTTATTGTTTTTTTTTTTTCATTTTGTTTTTAGTATTTTTTATTAACTTCCCGTAGGGTAAGTTATTGTAATCGCATAAAAATCTAAAATATTTTTTTGCATATCTTTATGTTTCAAAGATTTTTGAACACTTCAGCATACCTCAAAAATTGGATGCATGGTGTGTGTGTTTTTTGTATAGCGAAGGAAATGCATTTATGCATTCCCATTCGCCTTTTCTCTTTCCATAGAACGCAGATCAATTAGCACCTCTGTCGCTTATCTGTCTATGGCGTTCCAAGCAGTTTCGGTTGTCAGCATCACTTTTACAACAGTATTTAGAGTAATTCTTTGACTCAATATCCCTTCTACATCGTCTCGTAGATCAATAAATCGCACAACAATAAGGCCAAGCCGGAGAGCTATCGTGCTTAAAGCGGTCGTGTAGGCTCGAAAACAGCCGTGGCTAGATAGCATTTGAGTAAAATTTTGGTTTGGATACAATTTTTCGTCCTCGACTTCAGTCGATTAACCAATTTGAATAATTCATAAAACATTTCATTGCATGTGATGGAAAGACGTGCTGAATAGTATTTGGTGAAAACAGGTCCAGCCGTTTCCAAGATACGTGCAAAAAGTGCCAAAATTGGTAATTCCGTTTTTCCGTTCTCCGAAGTAACGAAGAGCTCCATCTGAATGATTTAAAAACATATTACTTGTATTGACGAAATGAAGAATTGATTACATTTTTGGAAAGGCAGGTCTAGCGGTTTCGAAAATACAGAATAAAATGTGAAAAAAAATATATTTTGGCACATCAAGTGCCAAAAATGGTAATTCAGTTCATGAAGTAACGAAGCGCTCGATCTGAATAATTTAAAAAACATTTTACTTGTATTGACAAAATGAATAATTGATAAAACTTTTGATGAGGCAGGTTTAGCGGTTTTGGATATACGGAAAAAGTAAAAAAAAGTCGCTTCATGGGGTGAGGATCTAGAATGCTATGATTCTTGCTCTGAAATTATACATCTCCCTTATTTATTGCCATTAACTGTTCTGATTTCCGAAAATCGGAAATTTATTAACACTTCAGTAGTAAATGTGTGTATGGTGTTCTATGTAGCCTCACTTGTAAACATCACTTCAACAACAGTATCTTGATTAATTATTTGACTTAATATCTCTTCTTCACCGTCCCCTAGAGTACTATATTCCGGGCACACAAAGAACACATGCCCAGCATCTTCGATTTTGCCCAAAAAATATAGGCAATACCAATCGTGCTTTAAGCAGTGTTGGTAGGGTTGAAAATAACTGTGCGCAGATAGCTTTTAAGTAAAGTAATGATTAACTTTCTCAAGCTTACTATTTAGCTAAACTTTGATATTTGGAATGAGACGCAGTCTATATCCCCTCCAATGCGACATGCTATTCTGAACTTTTCAAGACTTAGTCGTTGATTTCTTTTTTGGTAACTTGTCCATTAAACAATTTCTCTTTTCTCTCTTGAGGCTATAAGCGGCAAAGTTTCTGAAGTAACACACACTTTTTCTTTCGATATTGTGCAAAATGCGCAAGCACTCTTGATGCATTTATGCGATTTATAGGTTCTGCCGGTCTTGATTTATGAGTTTTGAGAGCATAAGCCCATATGGAAGACAGTATTATCCTTTTTCTTATTTCTTGGGTCTCGAATATATGATATCAGCCGAGCAGGACTTTTCCTGACTACTTACGCCTTTGCACTACCATGTTTCACCTGTTGATTAAAATTTAATCGAGAAGAGGTAATAATTGTAAGGTTTTTATGTAATCTCTAGATTTCCTATCTTTAAATAGATGATCTCTATTATTTTTCTACTTGTAATAAGAGCAGCTTTGAAATTGGAGGTTCGGTTTTTTCAATAAGCTATCTTTTTTTCTCGTTTTAGCTGGATACAATTTTTTATCGACGATTTCGACAACACGAATCAACCAAGTTGAATTAAAAAAAATACATACAATTTCTATTGATAAGAAGACATACGGAATCATTTTTGGTAAAGACAGGTCCAGCCGATTCGAAAATACGTTAAAAAAGTTCCAAATATGATAATTAATTTTTTAGAACAACAGAGCTTCAAATTTGATTGATTCAAAAGTAAAATCAGATAATTTATAGAGATTTTAAAAATAAGTACTATTTTTATACATTTCTATGGGTTTCATACTATGATTTATAATGTTTAACCGTTAGTCTGCAATGCAGCATTTACGCGATTTTATATAACGTCTGTAAAACTGCTACGCAGCATTATTATTTTTTTATTTCAATTTTATTCTGCAATCTGTGTATATTAATACATTAAGCAGAGAATGCTGACGTGTTTTGCTGAAACTTTCCGTACTAAAATTAAATATTCGAGATAAGGATAAACATAAGCATAAGCATAAGCGTAAGCATAAGCGTAAGCATAACGATAAGCATAAGCATAAGCATAAGCATAAGCATAAGCATAAGCATAAGCATAAACATAAACATAAGCATAAGCATAAGCTTAAGCATAGCCATAAGCATAAGCATGTCGCTTGATTCGTGCGCTCAAAAGCGTGGACCAAAAATTTCAGACACACAGAACACCCACACGCACATCGATTTTTTCTGAAGTATACCAAAGTTTTCAGATTTTTCTTTTTTTAAAATAAAAAAAATTTCAATATCAATTTTTTATTACTATAACTTACTATATGGTAAGTTATAGTTACGTTTCAAAGGTTTCTGAACATTTTTTCATATCAAAGCGCGTGGGCGCCGCGTCGCAGTATAACCGGTAAGCATTGAAACATATAAACGTAAACCAAATTTGTTCTTATAGATAAAATATCTATAAAAAATATGATAATTTGATGTGCATATGCCTAATGATCATTTTTGTCCACCAAAATCCGCTAGACCTGCCATCCCAATAATTTCATCAGTTCTTTATTTAGTCAATACAAATAAAATATTTTTTGAATCATACAAATCAGACGCTCCGTTCTTTTAAAAAATCTATTATCATTTTTGGCAATTTTTTTCTCGTATCATCGAAACGGCTCGACCTGACTTCGCCGAAAACTAATCAGCACGTTTCCTTATCAATACAAATCGAATGGTTTTGAAGTATTCAAGTCGGTTGAGCAGTGTTCCCAAAATCGTCGACGAAATTTTGTATGCGCGCACACACACACACATACACACACCATTCTAGATCCTTCACCTACGAATCAATGCAAAATATTTCCTTTCACTCTGAAATTTAATATAATATGATAATTTGGTTTCCAAAATTATTTATTTTTTAATAAATTAATAACTATTTTAAGTCATTTAATAAATAAATTATATAGTTGTTAAATTTATATTTTTGGCAAAATCAACTCTGGACCATTGTCGAAATAAATGATTATTTACATAAATATCTGATTTCTTACACTTTTTATTCCAAATGATGAACGTCTATTCAATATATACAATATGCACTAGACTAATAACTGTCAAAATATTTTTTCCGATCGAATTTAATATACTATGCATAGATATACTATGATACAATGATTCAGTTTTAATCGTGATTTAAACATTAAGAGCTCTGAAGTGTTCTACGAGATTAGTAACACTAAATTAGGAAGATCCTGGTAATGATGCCATCACATTTGGACTCTCAAAACATCTTCCTTATAAAGGTGAGAGATTTATAACTATATTATTTAACGTTATAATACGGTCGAAGTATTTTCCATAATCCTGGAAATTGGCTAAAATAATCTAAATTCTTAAGCCTGGAAAAAGTCCTGATGATACAGTTGTCTACCGGTTCACTAGTCTTCTAAAATTCTATTCATAAATATTCTATTTTTAAAATTTCTATTCTATTTCTGCAAAAGTTATTCACAAAAGAATTATTAATAATTTAGAAAAAAATAATTTCTGCCAAAACATCAATTTGGGTTCATAAGAAAACACTCTACGATTGAACAAATTCATAGAGCCGTTGATTTTATTTATGAAGTCTTACAATTTAAAAAATTTACTCTTCATATCGCCAATATACCTACAAATGCAGAAACCATATTTGCAGATGATACGGGAATTCTAGCTCAACATCACAAGATAACAACCAATTGCTTGCCTCCGAAATTCTACAAAAACACGTAGATGAAATAGAAAAGTTGAAGAAATTATGGAGATTAACAGTAAACAGATATAAATTCGTTTATGCTATTTTACCCTACTCTCCTATTATATTGAGTGGTAATTGTATTCTGTATTCAATGTAGTTAAATATTTGGGAAAACATTTGGATAGAAGACTAGCCTGGCATGAACATAAAATTAAAAAAGCACCAGTAGCTCGAATTGACACGAAAGCAATTTAATTTGTTAATGGGCAGGAAATCACAAGTTTCATTAGAAAATAAACTCCTAGTATACAAGAGAATATTTAAACAATATGGTTCTACGGTCTACAACTATGGCGTGGAGCTAGTAAATGAACATGACAATTCTACAGGGGTTCCAAAACAAGATTTTGAAACAAATTATAAACACCCCAAAAATATGTACCAAACTGGCATATACATCAATACCTCAGAATTTTGATCGTGGAAGAAGAAATTAACCATTTCTGCTCCGCATACAAGACTCGGCTAAGTCGACATCCATACCAATGCTAGTATGGATTTTTAGATTGAAGTTTGAATCCGTTTCACAACCAACATTTCAAACCTTTTGTTATAAAAAATTCGAATTCAATCCAAAAATAAATAAAATCCGGATTGAAATTTGAATATAATGAATCAATACTATTGATTAAAGTGTTTTTTAAACTTAAATAATAAATAAAATTAAATAATTAAAGATTAGAATAAATGAGTACATTACAAAATTTATAATGAATAACCAAGTGTCTTTTATAAATTTGTTATATCCTATTTGGTATGACGTCCTATTTACCTTGCTAACATTTTAACATGTTATATGATGCTGTATTTGGAAATGACTTCATTGGTCACATACTATTGAAAATTTGCTATAAGCCCTTAATATTTTCTTTGAAAATTTTTCATAAATTTATGATTAGACACTAACCGATTTCAATGCATTTTTTTAAAATTTGTGATTACTTGCGAATCACTTATTATATAAATTTCCGACTAAAAATTTATATTCATACTATCCCTGAAAATAACATGGATAAAGTTCTAGAGAATCCGAGTCCAAATCTTAATGTTAGATTTTTGGCACTTTTATTAATTTTTTATCAATTTTCGTACTGTAAAATAATGGATAATTATTTATCAAAATTGTAATATTTATACTATAATTTTAGATGTATATACTGTCTATTTTGGCATAGCAATTCGTTATTTTATATTTCTTATTTGAAATCAAGTCAATCAAACATAAATATATTTATTTGATATTTTTCCATAAATATCAGATTTATTACATTGTTTTCAATTCTTTTCAATTTATTTTGAATTAGCAACTGTCAAAAAATATGAACTATAATTATAATATGCATATTGCCAAGTTAAAGTCAAAATTCAAAAACATATATATTTCAATAAATATAGGTATGTACATTACATTTATATCCAGTATCCATCATTGGATATGATTTTGCGAACAATAATTAATTCTGAATTAATATAAAAATAAGTTCATAAATGTATAACAAAAAAAGAAAGAAAAATTTTCCTCTAAAAAAAACACATAGCAATGTTATAATTATAAAACAAAAACAGAACAATTGATTTATTCGCTCTGAAGGAAAATCTGTGTCGAGCCGAGTATCATTTGCCGCTATGGGTCGATCAGTATATAGTTTGGCATGGCGTGATTGCCATACCAAACTACGTCTGTAGTATATTGGCCGAGACCCGCGATGTTGGTATTAGTATGATCCCCACATTTTTGATAAAAATTTGAGGTGAGCTTTTTTATATAGTCGAGTGTTGTCGGTACGTCAGTCTATTTATGTATATATTTTGTAGAGTAGTGATTTGTAGTCAGTGGGTTCCTTATTTTGTTAAGTACTAGTCGTAGTGTCTTATTTTGTAATGTCTGTAGTTTCCGTAAGTTGGTCTTAGTCGTCGCGTTCCATGATGAAACGGCGTATGTCAGTAACGGTCTTATTAGTGTCAAGTATAGTGCCTGCTTGTTCTTCTCGCTTAACGGGCTGTTGTGGTTCAAGAGAGGTCTCAGTAGATTTAACATCCCGTAAGCCTGTCCAATTTTCGTATTAATACAATATGTTTCGTGAAACTGAGTCTATGGTCCAGGGTCACACCAAGGTATTTGACATCCTTGGACCACTCAACTTCACAGTCCAATACTTTTATTTTGTCCAAGTCAGTCAGTCTAGCCGTGACATTTTGGCTCTTTGTAAATAGAATTCCTTCCGTCTTTTGCGGATTGATCCTAATTTGCCATTTGTCAGTATATTCGGTTAGCTTGTCTATGTGTGTCGGTATCTTTGTAGTAGTTCGGATGTTACGTGTAGGTGTAGGTGTCAATTAAATGCCAAATCGATCGTGCTGTAATTGTGTATCTGTACGGTGGCGTATCTGGTCGGCGTGTCAGGATAGTGTAGTTGTGCGTCTGTGGTGTTGTGTTCGGTCAGGTATTCGTAAAGACTGTTTCCGTTCGCGTTGTTAAAGTTACAGTTCCAAGATGTGTGTTGTACGTTAAAGTCTCCGCCATGAGAACAAATCTGTTCGAGTCCAGTAGTGTTTGTAAGTCCGTTTGTTGCAGTCCGCTTGCCGGGATGTAAATCGATATTATAGTTACTTTTTGATCTCTATTGTATACATTGATAGCAGTTATTTCAGACCCGCCCGCTGTCAGGTTTGGCACTTGCTCGTGTCTGATGTTAGACTTGATGAAAATCGCAGTGCCGCCCCATCCGCTTGCGTCCGTCTGTCTGTCGTTCCTGTAAACTTTGTAATTGTTGATATAGGGTCTGTCCGTAGGTTTTAAGTGTGCTTGTTAATCAGTACAATGTTTAGGTCATAATTTGTTATCGTTTGTCTCAATTCGTCTACGTTGTTTTAAAGTCCGTTAGAGTTAATGTGCATTATGCGTAAGTCGCGCGTTTGATTTATGGAGATGCTGTTAAAAAGTTAAGTATTGTTGTGTATTTCTCATTATATGTCATGTACGTGTTTAGTGATTTTGTCAGTTTGTAAAGCTCACTGAAAATTTGTTTTACCTGGGGATCAGCAAACAGCATCCTGATCTCGCCCATAGCAGTTGTTTGTGAAGACCGGATCATTGCTTTGTATGGTGACAATAAGATAGGGAGTTGAGGATACTCAGTTCTGACGTTGGGACCATTGCTGGTAAAGCTTACAGCTGGCGAGAAGCTCCTCGTCAGCGGCACTGGTGTTGGTGCTGGCCTATACGCTTGTCTTCTCCTAAGAGCGTCGCTTTCCTTCTTTTCCTTGTAGTTAATAAGAGCGCTGCATTTGGAGTAATTTGCGGGGTGTTCGCTCTTGCAATTGACACACATCGGTGCCTCATGTGGTAGTTTCTGGCACGCTCCTGGCGCGTGCACTTTGAGGCACTTTATACACCTGTACTTTTAGTAGGTGTACGATGTGTGACCGAAGTTTAAACATTTGTGGCACTGCAGTTCTCTTTTCTGTGTCCTATAGGCCTCCCAGGAGAAGATATTTTCCCCAATATTGGTGATGTGTTTTAGCTCCGACATGTCCTGATTTTTATCCACTACCACTATGTATATGGCCAGCTTATGTTGACCACCGTCTGGTTGTTTTCTTTTTATTTGTAGCACTTGTTTAACTTTGGCTCCTTTCAGCTGCAAGTCTTTGCAGATCTCTTGCAGTCCACTTATTGTGATTTTTTTACATGAGTTTTGCTGCATGAAGTAAGTATAAAAAGGGTAGTGACATTCGCGCAGAATGTTTTTGATGTCTTTATGGTCTGAAATTGAATCTGTGATTTTATGCAAATTCGTTTTCATAAACTGATATCGAAAATTTATTTTTCGTGTACTTTGTACACGAATGTACCGAATAATCTTTAATTTCAGTTCTGCCTTTATGAAATGGGAGGTAATTTTTCCTCGCTCAACTGGGTTTTCTTCAGCGGTGCTGTCTTAGGTGGTACTGTCTGTATGCCTGAGGTGGATGGTTGCGGTTTGACAGTAGCTTTTTCGGGCACTTTGTTCATCTTTGCCCTCTTGCGGCGTGTCACCTTCATATAATCTTTAATCTCCCTGTCCGTGTCCATATCAGTCCGATCAGATAGCGCATTGTATTTATTTTTGAAGGTCTCGTTCGTTAATACTTCCATTTTCTACGTTATCATTATTTTTAATTTTTTCCCAGGCCCCTGCCTGGGAATATCTTTGGATCCTTCAATACACTCTGCACTGATTTTAAGAAAGTTAATCTAAAGACTTAGAAAAATTTAAATTTAGAAAAAAAGTAACTTTCTAATATTGCTTATCCTCTAACCATTACCAACACGAATCCGATGTTTCAAAAGAGGAGTCAGCAGAAGTCACGTCCACCTTTGAAATTTAGAACACCGAACAAGATATATGTTACCTTGTAAGTATTAGATCCGGTGCTTTTAAAAAAGGAAGATTTAAAATCAATTCCGGACTTAAAACTTATTTCACAAAAATCTGATGACACTTCACTGTAAAAAGTATCGTCTTAATGTATCACTTAGCTCGGATCAACTTCCTACTGATGACCGAGCTTTATTATGCATATTGTCTATAAATAATATATCATTTTATAAATATTATTTATTACTTTGGTCTTGACATGGGTATGAATTTGTAATAAAAAATATTCTTTCTGACAAATAGTTAAAAACTTGTTATAATTTTCAAAATTATTTCACATTTCATACTTCAAAAATTAATTCACTCGCATCATAGTGTTTTGTTTATTATAATTTTATCATGTCAAATATGTCAATAAAATTTTCTTTTATGTTTCAACTAAGAAATACCTCTAATTAAATGACCTTATATCTAAATATTATTTATTTTTTAATAAATTAATAATTATTTTAAGTTATCAATGAATAAATTATATAATTGTTAAATTAAAATTTTTAGGTAAATCAGCACAGGAATATTGTGGAAATAAATATTTTTTTACACAAAGATCTGATTTTTGACATTTGCATTTTATTTGAAATTAATTATAACTGTCAAAATATTTTCTTTTCGGTCGAAATTTAATATAATATGATATAATATTTAGTTTTCAATCATGATTTATAATAATTGTGTGATGTTTACCTAAATAAACATCTTAAGCAAACTAAATCTTAATCATGAATCAATTTATTCATACATTTTCCGGAACATTAACAAACGTCATTTTCGCATTTGTTTTAAAATCATAACCGCCCAAATTTATTTAAATTTGATAAATTTTATTATTCTGTATCTAAAATGTGATTTGTAATCACATCACAATCAATCATTGTTCCTGTTTGAATTAGTTAAAAATATTAATTCTTTTGACCTGTCAAAATTTTGTTTATGATTAAAGTTAAATTTAATATGTCGCTTTTTCATTCTGATCTATTATGTTTTGAAGACGAAAACTAATATGATAAGCAAACCAAATAAATATAAATTATAGATTCATTCATCTAATACTTTCCATAGATATTGACAAATGACATTTCACTTTTTTTTTAGTTTACAACTGTCAATTTTTTTTAATTCTATAAACATTATATATTTCTGTTTATATAACTGAAGTGAACTTTGTGATAATTTTCAAAAAAAATGTTTTTGCAATTTTCATAACAATAACAACCCTTAAATATTTACAAAGGTTTTACATACCTTTACCCAAATTGAATCGATTTGAAAAAAAAACAATTTTTTCTTTCTTTCTCTGCAACAAAAATATTTTACTATTTGTTGGAGACTTTGTTACATCGAAAGATATTAAATATTTTCGAGCGCGAATCATTAGTTACTTTCGAATGACAATCTTATTGTTTTTTGATTGAAAAATATTTTATAATTTTGTTTCTGGCGAAAAATGAATATATATAGTCGAAAAAAAATTAGGGGAGGGCTGGGCTTAAAAGTTCGCGGGTAAAAAGATCCACTGCCAATATTTCAAAAACAAGTAAAGTTAGAAATTTTTTAACAACAATATTTGAAAGTAGACAAATTTTCAAGTTGGGTCCAACCCTTTCTTTTATAATCTCTTTGAAAGCTTACATGTGAATGGGGTAAAATGAATTAACCACATCTTTATAATGGCTGTGGTGTCAATAGTAGGAAAATAGTAAATATACTAGTGGGGTGTATGGCATCGTGCCTTAAGGCAAATTGCTAGAACTTCCCGTACCGTAACGAAATGATCGAGGAATATTAAATGTTTTCAAATAGATTATCTATAATATAAAAATGAATAGCAAAATGTGTTGATTAGCGCATAACTCAACAACGCCTGGACCAATTTGACCAATTCTTTTTTTTAAATATTCGTTGAAGTCCCAGGATGGCTCTTACGACAAGAAAAAATCGAATAATTGCCGGGAAAAGCCTAAAAACAGCCCCTTTCTTTTCCACATACAAACGTTTTCTAACTAAAACGTAGAATCAATTTGAGCTTTAATTGTTTTATAATGCGTAAATAAATTAGGTGAATTAGAGAATTTGTAAAGGTAAACTGGTGGACAGGTAAAATGGTAGAGAAGAAAACTAATAGATGGGCGAATTAAAATAGTCTACATTGTAGACAAATAAACAGGTTGACAGGTTAATTGGTAGACATGTGGAACGGAATGACAGGTAAATTTGTAGGCCGGTAAAATGGTAGATTGATAAACGGGTTCATAGGTAAATTAGTAGACAAATTGTTGAATATGTGAATTGTTGAACAGATAGTAGTAACGTAAAACTAAATGTAACAATTACACATCTTTGTTCAACTTTTTAATTTGAACTAAATAAAGGCAAAGCGTGAATGGGTACAGATAGTTATAAATATTGTAACGTTGTGTAATATTTATAAGAATTATATAATCTAAATTGCAAAGTTGAAATTATTTGTTTAAAGTATATCAGAACCTTAGTCAGAATTGAAAATAATATCTGAATTATTTGGATATACAAAAAAAAATTTTTTTTGAAAAAAAAATTAAAAAAAAAATTTGAAACAAAATTTTTTTTTCCTAAATCAATTATTTTGTTAAAACAAGCAGAAAGTTCTTCGAATCATTCAAATCAATCGTTTCGTTCTCTCAAAAACTGCACTTTTTTGCACATTTAGCTCTGTACCTCCAAAACCGCTGGACCTGCCTTTGCCAAAAACTAATCACCCCTTCCCCCAATCATTACCAATTGAATGTTTTTTAGATCATTCAAATCGGATGCTCCGTTCTCTCAAAAACTCAATTTCTATTTTCTGCACTCTTTGCTCCGTATCTCCGAAACGGTTGGACCCGCCTTTTCCGAAAACTAATCAGCACATCTTCCAATCAATAGAAATCAAATGTTTTTTGAACTATTCAAATCGGTTGATCCGTGCACCCGAAAACGTGGACGAAAAATTGTATTCATACATACACAAACACATCAATTTCTTCTGAGGTATGCAAAAATGTTGAGAAACCTTCAAAACGTCGAGAAATGTAAAAATTTTCAATTTCGATTTTTTGACGATTACAATAACTTATCCTACGGGTAGATAAAATTTAAATTAATTTAGAATAAGGCATTTTTTCACAAGAGATTGTGCAAAAGGTGAGATATTATTTCAAAGCCGCGTAGAAACTTCATATTTTTATTAACTTCGCGAAGGAGAAGTTTATGTTTCCATAAAAAAATCCGATTCGCTAAGTTGATGTTTTCTCGACGTTTCAAGCCATTCTGAATCGAATGAGACCAAATTTGGAAAAAGTATGTGTGTGTGTGTGTATGTGTATGTGAACAGATTTTTGCCGTAAATCGACGTTTTCTCAAAAACGGATGGCCCGATTTCAAAAACTTAAAAGCTATTCGATGTATCTCGATGAGGACTATCGTTTGTCAGTTTTGCGCTACGATCGACCGTTTGTTTGTAAATCGCAAAAAAGTGGAAAATTTTTCGTTGAATCGATTATGAAAATTTAAAAACCGTTCGAGAAATATTGGTTGGGAATCATGCTGATTAGTTTTTGGTAGAGATCGGCCGGGCCGTTTTCTTGTAATTAAGTGTCAAAAAAAATTTACGACGATTTTCATTATTATTTTATTGACGAAAGATACCATAGTCTTCTAGATCAGGCATCGGCAACCTACGGCACGCGTGCCAGTCTTGGCACGCGATGGAGTTCTGAATGGCACTCTATAAAATAATCAGGAAAATCGCAAATATTGAGAGATTTTTAAATAAGAGAAAATGTTTAATTATAATTATTTTTCTAACGTAGCTCGCTAATGTAATTCAACCTACGTTGAAGTACTTAAAGATGAATTTTCCAAAAGATGCAAAGACTTTGAAGCTTATGTGCCTATATTTTGAAGGAATTACAAATAAATCTCGAAGATGACTCTATGAAAAAATCGACAGCCATATTAAATTGTTGAATGACATTGCCGGAAAAGATTTAATTGTTTAAAGAAAATTGTATGCGCTCTCCTTTCAGCTTTTGGTTCCACATATCTCTGTTAACAAATTTTCTCTCACATGAAACATATTTTGAGTTCACAAAGAAATCGTTTAACAACTAAACATTCAGTATCTTGTGTGAAATTAAAAGTTACAAATTATACCCCAGATATTGAAATGTTAAGGAAAAATGTGCCGGCACAAGGTTCGCATTAAAGTTGTTTAGTTTAAATTCAGTGGCGGATTAAGCTTTCTGCCGCCCTAGGCCCTATCTAATCAGGCGCCCTTTTTAATAGACAATTATTTACTTTTTTAATTAAACTATAATTTTATTCTAAATTACTTAAATACAACTTTTAACTTTGCGTAAAGTACTCCTAAGTTATAGTAATGGCAAAAGAGCGAAAATGAAATTTTTTGCATATTTTTACGTTTCAGACATTTCTAAACATTTTGGCATACCTTAAAAAAATTGATGTGTGTGTATGTATGTATGTTTCATTCTCATAGATAAAAAAGTTCTGGTTAGTTTTTCGCTAAGACAGGTTTAGCCGTTTGGAAAATACAGAACAAAAGTGCAAAAATTGCAATTCATTTTTTGAAAGAACCGAGAGGCTTGTTTCTAATGGAATATTTTTTTAATCATTCATGGCGATTGATCCTTGCAAAGGACATTTAAACTATCTAAGAAGTAAACTTTGAAAATTAAAAATCTTGGCACGGAATGATTCAAAATAATAAAGACAAAATTTGTAATAATTAATAATTTTTTTATAAAAATATCTAATAATTTGATGTCAATGATCATTTTTTATCACCAAATGACACCTTTTTGGATCACCAAAAACGCTGACCACGCTCTCGCAAAATTTTCGATAGTTCTTATTTCGTCATATGAGTAAAAAGTGTCTTGAATTATTCAAATCGGACGCTTTGTTTTTGAAAAATTGAATTAGCATTTTTTTAACTCTTTGCTCCCTATTCCGAAACTGTCTTTGCAAAAAACTAATCAGCACGTCTTCCCGAATGCCAATTGGCAAAAAATTGTAACCGCATAAACACATGCATACATCCATTTTTTCTAAGGCATGTTAAAATGTTCAGGAGAACTTGAAGCGTAGAGATATATGAACAATTTTATTTACGAATTTTTAGGATTATTATAACTTAGCCTTCCTGAAGTTGATAATATGATACATCAAGAAAATATCAATGCGGCACCCACGAGTAATAAATTTGATTACAAAACGCTCTTCTTCTATTTCATCGAAAATGATTTCTAAATTTACAAAAAAAAATCAGGATCTATTCTTAAAATGAATTGTCGTGTCATTTCATCGAGTTTAAAATTTTTACATTTTAAAAAATTTGCCGCCCCCTAAATTATGCCGCCCTATGCCCGGGTCTCACGGGCCTTTGGGGTAATCGGGCACTGTTTATATTAGAAATTCATGTTATTTGTTAATAAATATGTTTAAAAGATAAATTTGGTTATAATTCTTCTCCCCTAGAACCTAACTATATATTTCAAAATTAAGGCGGCATTCTAAAACATATTGGTAGAGTGGCTTGGCACACAACAGTTAAATGCTTGCCGACCCCTGTTCTAGATCATACTAAAATATTACAGCTCTACGACAACTCGTTTAACTTTGAAAATTAGTCAAAAATTGGTTTTGTTTTTTTGGCATTTGTCAATCGAAGTTTTCTCAAAATCGCCTGAACCGATTTCAGAAATTTAAAAGCCATTTGATGTATCTCGATGAGGAATATCGTTTGTCAGTTTTGTGCAACGATCTGCCAAGCCGTTTCTTTGTTATTTGAAAAAAAGTGTTAAACTTTTCGTCCACATTTAAGCTCATACTACCAAATCGATTTTGAAAAATCAAGGACTGTTCAAAAGATATTAGTTGGGAATGATACTGATTAGTTTTAGGTGAAAATCTACCGAGCCGTTTTCTTGTAATTAACTGTTGAATAAAAAATTTAAGTCGATTTTTATGGAACTTTTTCTGGCAATATATATCATGGCCTTATAGAACTTACTGAAATATTACGGTCCTATAACATGTAGTTTAGTTTTAAAAATTTATCAAAGTTTGAGAAAATAAGTAGTTTTTTTGGCGTGTGTTAAATATAAAATTGGACGATTTACTTGCTACAACGATAGAGTACTTAATCTTAATGAACATACTAAACCATTAAAGTCCTACGGAAACTAGTTCAATTATAAAAATTGTTGATTTTTGAAAATTTGCTCTTAGAAAATATTCCGAGTTAACGTGTTTGTTCGTTTTCATACTTTAATCACTCATAAATTAATTTATTTTTTATTGATTAGTCAATTATTTACACACATCAGGAAGTTCATGAAACTTGCCTCAAGGCAAAATACCAATACCAACTAGTTTGAAATGTTTTGTAGAAGCGTAATTTAATTGAAACAATGGACGGCGGTTTCTACGTCAAATGTCAAACACTCATATAAATTATTGTGATGAATATTATATTGATATTTATATGAATAAAATATTTTAAAAATTAGTTTAAAGCTCGCATTATATCAAACGTGTAAATACATCCAGCATTAGAACAAGTCTAGCAATAAAATGATAATAAAATCGGCTTAAAGATCGCGGATATGTACGTTATTTTATAATTTAAATTGTAACACAGTAATCTACGTTATTTAATTGTTTTACCATAGATTCAACTGATTTTTTTATAAGTTTTATAAAAGATTACGTATGGTTATATAAAACGGACCAACTGACCTTTTACCCTGGCAAAGGTGTATAAAATAAGATAATCCTAATTAAAAAAATGTATTAAGTTGAAAAAGGAATTTTAAATAAGATAAATTTAATTATTACTTTTCCAACTCTGCTTAAAAATAATTAGACTTGATCTTTGTAAAATAGTTCTAATGAAATTGGAATTTAGCTGTGGTTTAATAACGTAGCTAAAATTCCTCATAATTGAAATTGAGACTTTGGGTGTGTTTGCCCCCTACGAAGCGAAGGGCAAAGATAAAATTTTTAGAAAAGATATGGCAAATACATATATTTTTATATTTAGGCACTTAATAACTCGAAAAATTTCTGAACATATTTCCATAGTTGGTTGGTTATATGTGTTACGTGCTGTTAAAATGTGATGTATGTTGTTTGGTTTGTACAGCATAATTACTGCAGATCTGCTTATAAGCCTATATTATATATTAAATATTAAGCCGAATGGGATATTTAACTCAAAGATGCATCTAGTCTCAACAATTGCAGCATCTAGAGCAATACATTCTTTCAGCCATTCTTCAAGTGCGAATAGATGTTCTTGTGAGTTTAAAGATGCGATTACTGGATCTTGATGTGTTGCCATGATCATTGTATCATCCTCGAATGTACCCGTAATTGTGTTGTTATGTGTTGGTAAGTCGTGTGTAAATATTGTGTATAAAATTGATCCTATTACACTACCCTGTGGTACTCCCGAATTTATTGGAAGAAAATCTGATACTGCATTTCTTACTCTTGTCCTGAAGTATCTACCAGTCAAGAATGACTTCAGTATTTTTTATAATTGATTTGGTAAGCATTTTTTAATTTTGGCTATCAACCCATCATGCCACACTCTATCGAATGCTTGTTTTACGTCGATGAATACCGCAGAGCAATACTCACTGTCTTCAAAAGCTTTGTGAATGATTGAAGTTATCCTATGAGCCTGTTGTATAGTGGAGTGAGATTGTCTAAAACCAAATTGATGATCTGGTATCGCGGTAAGATTTTCTTGGATTTGTACTAGTAATATTTTTTCCAATAGTTTAGATATAACCGGTTGAAGACTAATTGGTCTGTATGAATTAGCCATATGACTAGGTTTACCTTGTTTTTGTAACATTATTACTTCAGAGTTCTTTAGGTCCTTTGGCCAATATCCCAAACGTCGTACTTCATTGAATATATAAGTCAGCATTATTAGACCTTTTCTTGGCAGTTCTTTCAAAATTTTAGCATCCAATTGATCAATTCCTGGACATTTCTTGTTATTTACGAGTGAAATTTGTCTCTTAATTTCTTTTGGTGTAACCTGTTTAATGTTTTCAGTAGTGCCTTTTATCTCATTAACTTCATCAGATACTCGCGGTTCTTGACTATTTTCATTTGGAGTAAATACGTTTCTTAGATAGTCCGCAAACATATTCGCCTTTTCTTGATCACTCCTAGCCCATGGTCTTTCCGAATCTAATCTTATTGCCGAATTAGTTGTTATAGGTCTTCTAGTTTTTTTAATTGGTGTCCAAATTGTGTTATCATGCTTGTTAAGATTAGTAATATAGTTCATTATGCCAATTTCTTTCCACTGTTTTAATTTATGTTTAAGTTTTCTTGCCAAATTATTGTATATTGTTTTGTCGTGCTGGTTATGACTTCTTTGCCAGACATTTCTTGCCTTTCGTTTATTCTTTATAAGCTGCCTAATTTCCATTGGTACGTTGATTTCCAGTTTATGTTGCGCTAGTTCTGGTGTAACAATCCTAGCAGCTTGTTGAAGAGTACTTATAAACTGTTCAGTTATTTCGTCGAGATCGTTTTCATTTTTAATTCCTACTTTAAGGTTGATTTTTGAATCAATTACATTTCTGAAACACTCCCAATTCGTTTTGTGGTTGTACAGTTTGCGTTGTACCTTCCGTTTTATTACATTAGTACTTAGGGTCAGAATTATGGGCGTGTGATCCAAAGATAAATCCGAAGATAAGTCTTCATTATTTTCTATATCAATATAATTACTTGAAATATTTTTTGTTATAAAAAAATCTAGCAGATCCGGTATCTTCTGTGTGTCTGTTGGCCAGTAGGTGGGACTCCCAGTTGTTATTATGGTATAGTTTTTCTCATATATTAACTCTGCTAGTTGTTTACCTTTTGGAGTCGTAAGTCTTGAGCCCCATATTATATTTTTAGAGTTGACGTCACCACCAACTATAAATTTATTTCCTAATGTTTCAAAATATTCTTCATAATCGTTTTTCTTTAGATTATATCGTGAAGGGCAATAGATGGCTGAAACAATCATATTGTGTTCGAAACTTTTCATGTTAACTGATGTTGCCTGTATATGGTTTTGTTGATATTTCGCTAACTCATAGTGTTCTATTGATGACTATATTAGAATACCAGCCCCAGCGTGTGCTGTGTTGTCAAGATGATTAGTACCATAAAAGTTGTAGAATGGAATCTTTATGTATGAAGACTCTGTGAGATGAGTTTCGCTTATTAATAAGATGTCAATCATTTGTATTTGAAGAAACGTAGTTAATTCATTTATATGATTTAGAATGCCATTTGCATTCCATTCAGCAATCCGCAGTGAGTTAGCCATTATTTCTTAGCCAAAATAGTGAGCATCTGCATGATCATATTATTTTGTTCCATGAGTTGTTTAAACATATCTCTAAAACTGTTCAAGAAATCCTGTAGTACCGTACTTGTTTCGGGCCCGCTGGTTGCGTTTCTTTGTTGATTTCGGATGACTTCCGAGTAGCTCATGTGATTTGTGTTTCTGATGTTAATATTTTGACGACTTGTGTTTGGATCATGAATATCTCTCGTATCATGTGATTTTTTTATTGTATATGTTTTCTTGTAAGCAGTGGAGTACGCGGCCTTGTATTCTTCGCAACATCTGTAATTTGAGGGGTGATCTTTACCACAAAGTGCGCACGTAGCAGGCGTACTTTTTGGTTTTACGCAAATTTTTGAGTTATGATTTTCTCCACATTTGACACAAGCAAATGGTCGATTGCAATAAGTTTTGCAGTGACCATAATTTTGGCATCTTGTGCACTGTATTAATCCTTTTCTCTTTTTGGGCGCTTCAATTACTACAATATGGTTCAATAACTTTGTGATATTGTAAATTTCCTTATTATTATCAGAAGGTTCCAAATCAACAAAAAACATGTTGAGTGGCTTTTTGGTTATATACGATCTCATATTTATTATATTTTTGACCTTGTGATTTTTATTCTCTAGTTCCGTTTTTATTTCGTTGATATCGTATGTATGATGGATATTTTTGAGTACCACGCTGTATGCTCTTTCATTTTTAAGTTGATAAGTATGATAAACAGTACCTTTTGTTTTGAAAAAGTTTATAAGCAGCTTGTATTGCTCGGGCTGTTGAACATTTATTTTCACTGTATCGTCCGATATTGATTTTGTATAATATTGTTCTCTGTTTATTACACTATTAATATCAGATACCATATCAGAAAAATTATTTACGTTATATAGAAATATAGGAGGTGGCCTTGTAGTTTTCTCGGTGTTATCAGTTTGTGTTTTTGTTGTTTCGGACGGATGACCTTTGTTTGTTTTTAATGCATCGAACCTGTTTCGAGTCGGCGTTATGTTTACATTTTCGACATATTTATTAGCCGATGTGCGTCTGCGTTTTCTGCCCGGTTCTATTGTTTGTCAAGAAGTTGACGGAACTATTTCGTTCATAATCGTATCGTCTGATTGATTTTTTTCATTAATTGAACTATTAGTTTTCTGATTGATGATTACTTGTTTACTGCCTTGTTCTATTGTTTGCCAAGAAGTTAACGGAACTATTTTGTCCATAATCGTATCTTCTGATTGATTTTTTCCATTAATTGAACTATTAGTTTTCTGATTGATGATTACTTGTTTAATATATTCATTGTCCATCGTCGACGTATCATGAAGAATGTTGATAGTCTCAACTAACGGAGGGATAGAATAAGTTATATTTTCTTGATTTTGCATATTTGTAATAAAATTATTCACTTATTTACAATTAAATGCCCCCCCCCTAAAAGGGGCATTTGTTGTACGAAACACTGTATCACTACACTAGATATTTGATGATTAACATTCACACTTGTTGTTTACGTTGCCGAATATTATTAATTAAATTAAATAGTTTTATTAATATAAATAATATAACGCAACATCAAAAAAATGGAAAAAATCTATATTACCGTTAGTAAAAACACAAAATGTCTTGAACGACACTTCAATGACAGATAGTGCGTTTATACAACATCGTATACAACAACAACAACAACAGCAATAGCAAATTATTATGTCAAATGCTCACGATCAAAATACGTATTTACAACAACAGCAAATTAACAAGGTAAATAACCACGAACAAAGTGCGTATATACAACAACTACAACAGCAACAACAGCTACAGCAGCAACAACAGCTGCAACAGATGCAACAACAACAGCAGCTACAACAACAAAAACAGCTACAACAACAACAACAGCTACAACAACAACAACAGCAAATTAATAAGCCAATAGTTCATGAAGAAAGAATAAATACTGTCGTTAGCGACATGGAACTTGACAGCCAGACTCCATCGGCTTCGTGGCAATACGTCAAAAGAAATAAAAGAAGGCGTAACTCAACCGAAGGTAATTTAAACAATGAAATAGTAACATCGAACAGATTTAGCTTACTAGCTTCAACATCGAATACACAGAACGAAAACACTACAAAGGTCCAAAGGACACCACCCGTATTTGTATATAACGTAGATAAATTCGCGGATATGATTAGTGACTTAAATGAAATACTCAACACAAACGAATACGTTACTAAATCCTTGCCAAATGATATAGTCAAGATTAATGTAACAGCACCGGAACAGTATAGAAAACTCGTTTCTTTACTCAAATCAAAAAATGCTAACTTTCACACATACCAGCTAAACGAAGAAAGGGCATTAAGGGTTGTGCTGAAAAACATACATCATACGTACGATACGAATGAAATCAAACAAGAAATTGAGAAACAAAATCATAAGGTGAGAAATATTATCAATGCCAAGCAATACAAAACAAAGCGCCCGCTTAATATGTTTTTTATTGACCTTGAGCCGGCTAGCAACAACAGCAAAATATACAATTTAACCAAACTACTCAATCATATAGTAGTGGTAGAGCCTTTAAGAAAAAGAAAGGAAATTATACAGTGTACAAGATGTCAATTATTTGGCCATTCAAAATCTTATTGAAACAGACTCTTCGCATGTGTAAAATGCAGTGGACCTCATATTTCCACTGCGTGTAAAAAATCTAAACATACGCTGGCTATCTGCGTGCATTGTGGTGACAACCATCCTGCAAATTACAGAGGATGTTTAAAATATAAGTCCATGTTCAAAGATAGTAAAAGAAATGTTTCCAACGCCAATCCAGCACCAGCCGCATGACTAATTCGGCTGCACAACACTCACTACGAGCTAATATTTCGGAGCATCGAAGCTATTCTGAAACCCTTAGAGCACAGCAAAACAACGGATGCAATACGCAACAGTCAAATACCTTACAAGAAATACTCAACAGCTTTAAAGACATGTTCAAACAGCTAGTTGAACAAACTACAATGATTTTAAATATGCTAACATTACTAGCCAAAAAATAATGGCGAACTTTTTACGTATCGCTGAGTGGAATGCAAATGGCATTCTCAGCCATCGTAATGAAGTCGAAGCATTTTTACAAATACACATGATTGATGTTTTACTGATAAGTGAAACACACTTAACAGATACAACTACTTTTAAAATACCTTACTATACCTTCTACTATACTAATCATCCCGATAAATCTGCGCATGCTGGAACAGGAATTTTGATAAAGACAACAATAAAACATTATGAATTGCCTAAATTTGAAAAAAAAATTATCTACAGGCTACACTGATAAAAATCCATACTTGCGGATATGACCTGGTTATCTCGGCTGTTTATTGCCCGCCTAAGTACAACATTAAAAAACCAGAATTTAAAGAATTCTTTGACATTTTGGGATCAAAATTCATAGCTGGTGGGGACCTTAACTCCAAAAATACGCTATGGGAATCCAGACTTCTGAATCCCAAAGGCAAACAATTAGCTGAATTAATACAAGAAAAAAAAATTTCTTTTTATCAACAGGCCGACATACTGGCCCACAGATGATCGCAAAGTCCCTGACTTGCTTGACTTCTTCATAACCTATGGCATTTCCTCATTGCATATGGATATTGAAGATTGCATGGATCTGTCCTCGGATCATACGCCTATAATTGCGACAATAAGCACTTATGTAATAAAGAGGAAACAAAAGAGCGCTTTATATAATTATAAAACAGACTGGAACGCATTCAGAAATGAAATGGATAACAAAATTAACTTGAAAATAAGAATTATAAGTGAAGAAGAAATAGACAATGCAAAAAATGTATTTGTACAAGCAACGAAGGAAGCTCTAAGGAATGCAACACCCACACTTTATAAACAAGATGTCGAATTCAATTTACCGCTGGAAATTAAAAAACTAATTAAAGAAAAAAGAAGAGCTAGAAAAATCTGGCAGAGAAGCCGTGCACCAAGCGATAAAACATCATACAACAAATTATGCAGTTCACTATAAAATAGGTTGAAAGAACTTAAAGAAAACAATATTGCAAATTATATTGTCAATATAAACAAATTTGACAACTCTATTTGGAAGCCTATTAAAACACTAAATGTCCTGTAATGCATATGTCTCCTTTGAGAATAGATGTGAACGAAAATGTGACGTGGGCTAGAAATGAGCAAGAAAAAGCGGACGTTTTTGCTAATTACCTCAAAGAAGTGTTTACACCCAATATTAACGATCCGGATCCTGGTGTGACAAAAACCCTCGAGGAAATAAAAAGCAGTAATGAAAACATAAGAGCAATAACTCCTAAAGAAGTAAAAAGATATATTCTCCATCTAAGCAATAAAAAATGTGCAGGTATTGACCAGATACGGGCTAAAGTACCAAAAGAGCTTTCACGGAAGGCAATTGTTATGCTAACTCAAGTATTCAACTCTGTGCTACGTTCTGGATATTGACCCAAGGAGCTGAAAACATCTGAAATCATAATGATCCAGAAGATGGGTAAACCAGGGCATATTGTATCATCATATAGACCTATAAGTCTTTTACCTATGCTTTCTAAATTATTAGAAAAGTTATTACTTGTCCGAATAAGTGATGTGTTGAAGATTTCGCCGACTGCACTCGATTTCGTCGGATTTCGCCGACTGCAGTCGACCATACAACAGTGCCATAGGATTACAATGGTCATTCATCAAGCGATAGAAGATAAACAATATTGCTCAGCAGTGTTTCTCGACGTACAACAGGCTTTTGATAAAGTCTGGCACGACGGATTATTAGCCAAAATCAGATTATGCTCACCAGAAAAAATATATATAATATTGAAATCATATCTATCAAACAGGAGATTTAAGGTTAGAGTGGGAGATGCGGTGTCAGAATTTCATCAGATAAAAGCAGGAGTGCCACAGGGAAGCGTGCTAGGACCAACCCTTTTTACAATATATACACACGACATGCCACTAAATCCAGCCACCACCCTCGGCACATTTGCCGATGACACCATTATCATGGCTACCCACGAAGATCCAGAAATTGCAACACTAAACTTACAGGACCACCTGTTTGAGTTAGAGAAATGGCTAAGGAAATGGAAAATAAAGCTAAACACGGATAAAACGGGACATATCACTTTCACTACAAGAAAGAAAAACTGTCCTACTGTATTTATAAACAACGTGAAAATATTGACTTGCACCAGCGTTAAATACTTAGGTTTACATCTGGACTGCAAACTAACATGGAATATTCACATAAAACAAAAAAGGAAGCAAATTATGAACAAATTTAGACAACTCTACTGGCTAATAGGAAGAAAATCTAAAATGTCATACAACAATAAATTACTAATATATAAGTCAGTAATAATACCGATATGGACATATGGTATTCAACTATGGGGATGTGCAAGTATGTCCAGCATAAAGATTATCCAACGAACTCAAAATAAAATTTTATGAGCAATAGTTAATGCACCATGGTACGTTTCAAATAACACTATTCATTCAGATTTAAACATACTGACCGTAAAAGAAGTAATTCAGCAAAGAAGCAATTCATACCATATGAGATTAGATTAACATCCAAATCCAGCCATGCAATTAATCAAAAATCATGATCCAACTAGAAGGCTCAAAAGAAAAAGGCCAGAAGATCTACTAACTTAATTTAAGTTCTGTTATATTACTAACACAGATTATTTATTAACATAGATTATTCATTAACATAGAAATATTTTATTAACATTGATTTATTATATTAACATAGATAATCTACAGGGGAATCTCTTCAGTGGAGAATACATCTAAATGTCATATTTAATGGATCACATAGACTCATAGAAAATTGTATTTCTTATTGTCTATATTAAATAAAGAAAAAAAAAAATTAAATGCATAATACAGCAACGCGTCATCAGGCACCGATAGTAATTTATAGAAACATACCAAAATGAGCCAATTCAATTTAAATAAAATCAGTTTCAGATCAGACTGCCACTTGCAATACCTATTAAGTCGGCCACAGACGTTACTGTATACATGTGCAACTGAATGAATGCGCAACCAAGCATTTTTTCACAGTGCCCACAGACGACACTAGTTTATGTTCAAGTGTTTGCGCATGCATCAAGCATGTCAACTAAGAAATGTCAAAACATAACCTGAAAATATATATTTTTTTATGAATTTATTTGTTCACAGCATCAGAAGAGAATTCAAGAAGTTCAGAGGGGTAATTCCAACAAATGAACTTGCCGACTTGTCAAGTTGCACAAAAAACATCACACAGACGCTACAGAATACATGTGCAAGTCACACGTTGCGCAATTATACACTATCGTCTGAGACCGGCTTTAATGAGCCAAAGGAGCATTTATATGTTATTTAAAATGAGTTGCCTCTATCACCACACACTTCTACATTTATAGTTAGACTTAGTTATATTCATACTAAAAAGTTTCAATAATTTTTTATGGCTAAACAACATAAATTAATTGATATTAATGATTCAATTTGAATACGGTGTTGAATTTAAAAAAAATATTTTCAATGTCAGTTATCAGATATGTATGTAAAATGTGAAAATTTAAATGTAAATTTTATGGCCAAACAGTTCTAAGTGCTGATTGTGTCAAATACTTAGGTATGCATCTAGATCGCAGACTGACGTAGAAGGACCATATTCGCGCAAAATTAAATACTATAAAAATTCGAACCGCTGAACTATACTGGCTTCTGGAACGCATGAAAGTTTTATCTATTGACAATAAATTTCTAATTTACAAGGTTTTATTACTACCAATATGGACTTATGACATTGAATTGTGGGGCTGTGCGTGCAAATCTAATATAGTGCTAAAACAACGTGCCCAATCGAAAATATTAAAGCAGATTAAAGATGCTCCGTGATTCGTAAGCAGCAAGACCTTACATGACGATCTTCATATTTTTATTTTGTGTGCATATATATATATATATATATATATATATATATATGTATATATATATCTTATATAAAAAATTAGAGCTCTCTTTCAAATGTCCAAATAAAACTCGAAAACGGCTAAATCGATTTGGCCAGTCTTAGTCTTGAAAAATTCGTGCCAATCCAGAGAAAGTCCAAAGGGTGAGAAATTATTTCAAATCCGCGTAGAAACTTTACATTTTTAATTTGAAAATTTTTGTAGAAGCGTAATTTAAATAAAACAATGGACGGTGGCAATTACGTGAAATATCAAACGCTTTTGACAGATGATGTTCAATTACGTTTAATAGGATGTTTTACGCGAATATTATTTAATTATGATAAATTTGTAGTAAGTAGTTTTGTTTGTAGTTTTATTTATATACAAAAACGTTAGTAAACGGGCCGCGAGTGTTACTAGAGACTCAAAATATAAACTTTTTTGATATGTTAATATGAAAATGCACTTTTTGGCATATTTTTCTCAAACACGGTGCTCTGAAAGATCTCATTTGTATAATTATATACTCATTGGTATTCATAAAACATTTTCTAGGTTATATTATTTCTTATTTATGTTATTTAAATTCAGAACCTAAATTTCGTATCGATCAAATGGACATTTTGTCGAATAACATTTTTCCAGTTATAATTTCCCAGAATTTATCGCAGAATAGATAGTAATATATGAAGGTCTGGGATTAAAAAGGTCCACCACCGATGTGTCAAAAATCAGTAAAGTTAAGCATTGTTTAACAACAATATTTGAAAGTAGAGGAAAAAAGATGTATAGTCAGCTACAACCTTGATTTGAAAACGGTAATCTTTGAAATGGGGGAGATAAACGGTAATCTTTGAGAATCCATAATAAAAGTATTTTCTTCCGTTGGTAGTTTTTAAGCATTAGTTAAAAATGTAATTATTTTGTAAAATACCTTCAAAACTATAATAAGGCTTTAAATCTTTTTGCCACTTGCCCGTTTCAAGTTACCCCGCCTATAGGGTAAAAAGGTCTAGATAACAAATTTTTGAAAGACATCAAAAAAGCACATTTCTACAATGATGAAGTAGAAGGCAGTTTACTGAACTCAGATAATTATTCGTTCGAAATGTGTCCTTTGTTGTGATATAATTGTTATGGTTTTCACAATATAGTTTATATTTGCTCAAAGTCAAATTGGAATTTTGTGCCTCGCCCTGCTCTACATATATACTTTATATTAAATATACTTTAATTCACCGAATGTTACTTAAAACTTTTCAAAAAGCATGTCAAAAAAGAAATACTTTTTTGAATTTTAAATATTTATTTTCTATCTCTCTTCGCAAAAATTTAAAAATTTTGTATAAGTTCAGTAGTATTATTTACAATTATACACAAAATCCAGATTCCAAAAAGAATCTGAAAAACTTGAAACGTAATCAATAAGTCGCAAGACCAAAAAAGACTTGGATGCATTATACTATGTTTCCTATAGAATGTGTATAAATCTTCCAGTTTGATTGTACTGATAAAATATAGACAAACTAATGGGGTTTATTGTTTTTATAATACTTTAATTTCAAAATGACAGCATTCAAACAACACATCCTTATACACAAAGTATTAATATTTTTGATTCTCTAGAAATTGTACAGAATATACCTTACTTAGCAAAACAACGTTTGCCGGGTCAGCTAGTCTTATATATAAAAATGGAGCTCTCTTTCAAATGTCCGAATAAAACTCGAAAACGGCTGAATCGATTTGGCCAGTCTTAGTCTTGAAAAATTCGTGCCAATCCAGAGAAAGCCCAAAAGGTGAGAAATTATTTCAAATCCGCGCGAAAACTTTACATTTTTAATTTGAAAATTTTTGTAGAAGCGTAATTTAAATAAAACAATGGACGGTGGCAATTTCGTGAAATGTCAAACGCTTTTGACAGATCATGTTCAATTACGTTTAATAGGATGTTTTACGCGAATATTATCTATTTATGATAAATTTGTAGTAAGTAGTTTTGTTTGTAGTTTTATTTATATACAAAAACGTTAGTAAACGGGCCGCAAGTGTTACTAGAGACTCAAAATATAAACTTTTTTGATATGTTAATATAAAAATGCACTTTTTGGTATATTTTTTTTAAACACGGTGCTTTGAAAGATCTCATTTGTATAATTATATACTCATTGGTATTTATAAAACATTTTCTAGGTTATATTATTTTTTATTTATCTTATTTAAATTCAGAACCTGAATTTGGTATCGATCAAATGGACATTTTGTCGAATAACATTTTTCCAATTATAATTTCCCAGAATTTATTGCAGAATAGATATTAATATATGAAAGTCCGGATTAAAAAGGTCCACCACCGATGTGCCAAAAATCAGTAAAGTTAAGCATTGTTTAACAACAATATTTGAAAGTATAGGAAAAAAGATGTATAGCCAGTTGCAAACTTGATTCGGAAACGATAATCTTTGATATGGGGGAGATAAACGGTAATCTTTGAAAATCCATAATAAAAGTATTTTCTTCCGTTGGTAGTTTTAGCATTAGTTAAAAATGTAATTATTTTGTAAAATACGTTTAAAATTTTAATAAGGCTTGAAACCTTTTGCCACCTACCCGTTACAAGTAACCCCGCATATAGGATAAAAAGGTCTAGATAACAAATTTTTGGAAGACATCAAAAAAGCACATTTCTACAATGATGAAGTAGAAGTCAGTTTACTGAACTTAGTCAGATAATTGTTCGTTTGATATGTCTTATTTGTTGTGATATAATTGTTATGGTTTTCACAATATAGTTTATAGTTGCTCAAAGTCAAATTGGACCTTTGTGCCTCGCTCTGCTCTACATATATACTTTTTATTAAATTTACTTTAATTCATCGAATGTAACTTGAAACTTTTCAAAAAGCAGGTCAAAGAAGAAATACTTAATTCATTTTTTATCTCTCCTCGTAGTATTATTTACAATTATACATAAAATCCAGAATCCAAAAAGAATCTGAGAAACGAAAAGGTAATTAATAAGCCGAAAGACCAAAAAAGACTCGGATTGGATTATACGATGTTTTCTATAGAAAGTGTATAAAACTTGCAGTTTGATTGTATTGACAAAATATAGACAAACTAATGGGGTTTATTGTTTTTATAATACCTAATTGTATACAGCATTCAAACAACACATCCTAATGCTCTTAATGTATTAATATTTTTGATTCTCTAGAAATGGTTTAGAATATACCTTATTTAGCAAAACAACGTTTGCCGGGTCAGCTAGTATATTTCTAATTATTTATATTTATATTTATATTACGGATACAGGAATTAATTTAATAATTACATTAATAATATAATATTAAGCCTAACATTAGTAATATCTAATACAATAAATTGAAGAAAAAAATGTAATAAAATTCAAATATTTTAATTAAAGCTTGTAGATCTCGAGAATCTTCTTATGGTAAAAAAAATCTTTTGTATATCCGTTATGCTATTTTTATTTAAGTCCCATATCTGGAAAATAATAATTAAGAGCAGTATCAAAAAGAATATATAATATGAAAAGACTTGCAATGATAAAATACTTTAGAATAAAAATTAGAAAAAGTATTGAAAAGGGAAAAAATAATTGTAACTGTTGAAAAAAAAGTATCAAATATTATCATTAGGCATTTCATTATCAAAATAATGTTTGATATCGAAATTGGCAAACTCAGAAGTATCGTAGAAACTTTGAGCTTTTAAAAGTTTAATAATAATATTATGAAATTGACGATCATTCAGTTTCCTAATATGTAATGGGAGTAGATTAAAAAGCTGAACTCCTCTTCCGTCTATGGTATTAAAAGATGTTTCAAGTTTAAAAGTTGGTCCTTTTATAGTCAAATTTCTTGTTTTATAATAGGAATTCAACATGGAGGATAGGTTGAAGCGTTTAGGATTATTCTTTATGAATGACAACGTAATTAGCAAAAATATACAGGGAACAGTGAGAATGTTAAATTGTTGGAAAAGATTCCTACATGAGGACAAGGAACTGAGGGAAAAAAAATATTCTTAGTGCTCTTTTCTGTATTTTGAATATATCCTTTAAGGATGATAAGAATCCCCAGAATTGTATTCCATAAGCGAGATGCGAATAGATATTAAAACTAGCTGTAAGTGGAATTCTGTCCTGAGGCAATTATGGCATTGTGCCTTAAGGCAAATTGCTGGAACTTCCCGTACCGAAACGAAATGTTCGAGGAATACTGAATGTTTTCAAATAGATTATTATAAATATTATAACATTGTCTAATATTTATAAGAATTATATAAACTGAATTGCAGAGTTGAAATTATTTGTAAAGTATATTAGAACTATAGTCAGAATTAAAAATAAAATCTGAAATATTTTCGATATACAAAAAACTAAAAAAAAAAAAAAAATTGAAACAAAATTTTTTTTTCCAAAATCAATTATTTTGTTAAGACAAGCAGAAAGTTCTTTGAATCATTTATATCGGACGCTAAGTTCTCTAAAAAATTGCCATTTTTTACATATTTACCTCCGTATCTTCAAAATGGTTGGGCCTGCCTTTGCCAAAAACTAATACACACTTCTCCCAATCATTACTAATTGAATGTTTTTTAGATCATTCAAATCGGATACTCCGTTCTCTCAAAAATTCGATTTCTATTTTCTGCACTCTTTGCTCCGTATCTCCGAAACGGCTGGACCTGCCTTTGCCAAAAACTAATCAGCTCTTTTCCCGGATTTTTTTTTTCCTTTCCCAGGAATCGAATGTTTTTTGAACCATTCATATCGGTTGATCCGTGCGCCCTAAAACGTGACTGGAAATTTGTATCCATACATACATACATACACACACACACACACATCCATTTTTTCTGAGGTGTGCCAAAACGTTCAGAAACCTTCAAAACGTCGAGAAATGTAAAAATTTTCAATTCCGATTTTCGGCCCATTACAATAACTTACCCTTCGGGAAGTTAAAAATAAATTGAAGGGCAATTTAGACTAACTTTTGATTTAAGAATTCTCAACATGAAACAGGTTTTAGTTAACTTAGGTACAAGTATGGAATGAATATGATTGTCCCAATTTAAGTTTTTTTGTAATTGGATGCCTAGAAATTTTGAGACTGATAAAAATTCAAATTGAATGCTATTGACAATTAAAGAATTGATCTCATGACTTATCCTATTTACTGTTCGAAAAGACATAATTTGGGTTTTGTCATTATTGAGCAAAAGATTATTAGAATTGAACCAATTCGAAATTGAATTCATAACTAAATTTTATTTATTATTCACTTCTTCTAAGGAATTGCTTTTTATAATCACACTAGTGCCGTCGGCAAAAAGAATAAATTTACAGAGATCTGTACATTTTGGCAGGTCGTTTATGTAGATGAGAAATAATAATGATCCGAAAATTGAGCCCTGGGTGACACTGATCTTAATATTTAGTTTGTCTGAGATAATTACTGAACCAGGATCATTAAGATAAACAGAATGAGTCCTATTTGATAAGTAAGATAAAAATAATTCAAGAGCTATACTACGTACACCGTATTTATCGAGCTTGTTTAAAAGAATTTTATGAGAGATACAATCAAAAGCTTTGGATAAATCACAGAAAACTGCAACGCAGAAACTACCATCTTCGAAAGAGCGAATAATGTCATGGACTAGTGTGTAAATTGAGCGAGAGGTAGAGTGATTTCGACGAAATCCAAATTGATTTTTAAATAATATATTATTACCTGTTAAAAAATTGTTTAGTCGACTATGTAATATTTTTTCAAAAAATTTGTCAAAAGTGTTTAATAATGAAATTCGCCTGTAATTATTGATAATGTCAGTGCACCCTCTTTTATGAAGTAGTCTAATTTTTGAATGTTTTAAATGATTCGAATAGATACCGTTACTAATTGCGTTGTTTAAGCAAGCAAGGAGATCATCAATGAATAGTGGATAGAATTGTTTTAAAATATCAGACGAAATTTCATCAGGACCAGATGAGTATGAATTTTTAAGGGACAGAATTGTTTTCGACAGCTCCTCAAGAGTTATGGGAAATAGGTTCAATGAATTCTGATTTCTAATAATTTTAGAAAAATGTGCTGCTGAAATATTCGGAACGATTAGAATATTGGATGTTATATAAAAAGATTTATTAACAAAATAGTAATTAAAAGCATTTGCTATAATTATTTTATCATTGACTTTTTCATTGTTAATATTGAGATATTCTGATTTAATTAATGACATTGCTTTCTGCTTATTGTGCGAATTATAAATAACACTTTCATTAGACTTGATTTTTGCTAATTTTCAAATGTTATTAAAAATTTCTCTGTATTTTAGAAAATAAATCATAAAGTCGATATCGAAGTTGGTTTTAGATGCTTTTTCTAGACTTAGTAATTTATTGTATGAAATTCTCAAGCCTTGAGTATACCATGCGTTAGATTTATGGAAATTATTAACTTGGATTTTATATTTCAATAGCGGAAAAGCAAGATTAAATTTACGTAAAAAAAAATTTATAAACGAGTCAAAAGTAATATTTTCATAAGATTGGTTACACGTCTCATTTTCTAATAATTTTTTGAATAAAAATTTATTATTATTATTAAAATTTCTTTTATATTGGTAATTAATAGATTGTGAAGTTGTGTTGTTTAATAAAGATAGAAAAATTCCGTAGTGATCAGAAAGACCCGTATTAATGACAAATGTTTTTATATCAGTTAAATTTGTAAAAAAATTATCAATGCAAGATGAAGAAGAATTACTTATTCTCGTGGGATCATTTATGGTAGGAAATAAACCAAATGAATCCATACTAGATTTAAAACTTTCGCTGATTTTAGAGCTTTTGTCCAGATGGATATTTAAATCACCGCAAACAATAATCTTCTATATATATATAAAAATAAGTCGGGTTTTCCTTCCTGACGAAATAACTCCAGAACGCACGAACCGATTTCGACAATTTTGCATTCGTTGGAAAGGTCTCGAGCTCCGCAAGGTTTATAGCTGAGCAAATTAGTTGTGTATGGCATCGTGCCTTAATGCAAATTGCTGGAATTTCACGCACCGCAATTAAAAATTCGAGTAATGAAAATAATCAATAATTGTTTTAAATAATTTCAAATAGATTATCTACATATGTCTACATATATATATAAATAAGTTGAATTTTCCTTCCTGACGATATTAACTCCAGAAAGCACGAACCGATTTCGACAATTTTGAATCTGTTGGAAAGGTCTCAAGCTCCGGAAGGTTTATAGCTGAGAAAATTAGTGATGTATGGCGTCGTGCCTTAATGCAAGTTACTGGAACTTCACGCACCGTAATTAAAAATTCGAGTAATGACATTAGTGAGAATTATCAGAATTATGCTTGCTTAAGTCAACGAACAATTCTTGCCGCAAAGTATAAAGATGTACACGCACTGTGTTTCACCATTCAATCAAAAATTGCTGGCATTTTAGTTTGACTTCAAACGATTGCAATATCCAGTTCGCTTGCGTTGCAATAACAAGTCGCAAGGCCAATCGCTTAGTGTTAAATTTCAGAAAGATTATTTAGAAAATCATTGTTTTTCACATAGGCAGTTATACGTTGCCTGTTCACGAGTTGGAAAACCATCCGCTTTGTTTGTGTTAACGTCAGACCAAAAAACAAAAAATGTGGTTTACCAAACTTAGAGAAGTTCAACTAAAAATCACTTGATTTTTGTAATCGAAATAAATTCATTACTGTTGTGCAATAAAATCAAATTTTTCCTTTTCAAATATAAAACAAACAAAAAATTTCTTCATCTTTCTCACGAAACCATCTGGTGGCGAAACGGAGTTCGTCGGGTTTGCTAGTAGAGTTATATTTATGCAGAAGTTCTTCCATTAGAACATAAAGTAAATGTATAAATTTATTAGCATCTTGATCTGGAGCTCTATATACGCAAATAATACAATAAGTAGTATGAGAAAAATTGAGTTCTACAGCGCAAAATTCAAAAAAAATTTCAACAGGTGCAATATTTGTTATAATGTTATTACATTTAATTTTAACCGATGAAAAAAATGCAAACGCCTCCATGCTTAAAATTATTTCGGCAGAAAGAGGAGCATAGATAGTAACCGTTTAATTTAATTAATTTGAGTTTAGTTTCGTTAAGCCAATGTTCCGAAAAGCATAAAAAATAAGGCTTATAGTCATTTAAAAGTAATTCAATTTTAAGTAATTTATTGAGTAAATTTTGAATATTTTGACAAAATATAAAAGATGAAGCATCGTCAGAATCGAAAGCGAAAGGAGCGGGAGTTTTTGGAATTTGGCAGAGTTTCTGCTTTGAAAGGATTTGAAAGGAAATAGAGACCATGCCTGGTGGTCTATCAACGTATCTATTGACGTCAAAGACCTTAACACCCCAGAATTGAATATTGAATATTGAATTTATAAAGAGAGTTATAAAAATCAACAGTGTCAAATATTTTCTTAAACTAGAACATCATACAAACTCTATAGTCACTTAGCTTCTTGAGACACCAGTTTCAAGAAGACGGAAGAAGAAGCTGTCCAAAGATAATATGGTGGACTCTTAGAACTACCACAACTTTATTTAAACAGAATAGTAGAGTCACTTATTCTCTAACTATCAATATAATATTTATCAGATTAATTTGGAAGTGTGTGTATGTGCGCGAGTAAATGACATAAGCCAAATAGCTCATAGAATTGTCCTGTATTGTGATTGCTATTGAAAATAAATTAGTAATTGCTGAAATTTCTCGTATCGTAATGAAATGTTCCAGGAATATTAAATGCTTTCAAATAGATCATTATAAATACTGTAAAATTGTCTAATATTTATAAGAATTATATAAACTGAATTGAGTTAAAATTATTTATTTAAAGTATATAAGTGTGCCTTAGAACTTTAGCAAGAACTAAAATTAAAATCTGATTTATTTTATATATAAAAAAAATATCTTGAAAAAAAATCCAAAAGCAATTGTTTTGCCAACACAAGCAAAAAGTTTATTGAATAATTTAAATCGGATGCTTAGTTTTCTAAGATTCTTTCTTTCAAAAACTGCATATTTTGTACATTTAGCTCCATATCTTCGAAATGACTGGAACTGCCTTTTCCATACTTTTGGATCATTCAAATCGGATACATCGTTCTCTTAAAAACTCGATATTTATTCTCTACACTCTTTGCTCCGTATCTCCGTAACGACTGGGCACATCTCCTATCAATAGGAATCAAATGTTTTTTGAACCATTCAAATCGGTTGATGCGTATGCCCGAAAACGTGGACGAAAATATTTGGACATACAAAACACACATACATCATTTTTTTTTTTAAGTATGTCAAAATTTTCAGAAGGTTTGTGAAACGTGAAGATGTGCAAAAATTTTCATTTTTGATTTTCGGCCCATTACTATATCGGAATATAAAAAAATACAAAATGTAATTATAAATCTCGAATAATTTTGAAAATTGAAACAAGTTTATAACAATGTGTCAGATAAAATATATTTTATTAAAATTTTATACCCATATCAAGCATCAAAGTAATAAATAATATTTATAAAACAAGGGTGAAGTATTATTTATAGACAAAATCATTTTAACGAATGTTTTAATTATACATTTTGGCATTCGTAAATTTAAAACTAGTGGTGTGTTTGGCAACGTGCCTTAAGGCAAATTGCTGGAACTTCCCATACCGTAACAAAATGTTTGAGGAATATTAAATGTTTTCAAATAGATTATTATAAATAAATACTGTAACATTGTCTAATATTTATAAGAATTATATAAACTGAATTGAAAAGTTGAAAGTATTTGTTTTAAGTATATTAGAACTGAAGTCAAAATTACAATTGAAATCAGAATTATTTTCTATATACAAAAAAAAATTTTGGAAAAAAAATTTTTTTTGAAAAAAAAAATTGAAACAATTCTTCAATTCAGTTCAACAAACTAATCAGCACATCTCCCAATCAATAGCAATCGAATGTTTTTTCAACCATTCAAATTGGTTGATTCGTGCGCCCGAAAACGTGGACGAAAAACACACACACATCTATTTTTTCTGAGGTATGCCAAAATGTTCAGTAACCTTCAAAACGTCGAGAAATGTAAAAAAATTTAATTTTGATTTTTGGACGATTACAATAACTTACTCTACGAGAAGTTAATAAATTAAAAACAATTGAAACTAGTGGTGTATGGCATAGTGCCTTAAGGAATAAAAGTTTTCGTGCTGCCGAAAACGTGAACGAAAAAATGCGGACATACAAAACACACACATACTCACACACACACCCATTTTTTCTGAGGTATGCCAAAATGTTCAAAAACCTTCAAAACGTTAAGAATACTACCCTACGGGAAGTTAATTACAGCATTATAGAAAATATATTTATGTATATATATATATATATATATATATATATATATATATATATATAGTAGCGGCGCTAGGCGTCGGCGGTGTCGGCGGCCGCCGACGGCCTCGCGCCTGTGGGGGCCTCGCAAGAGGCCCCGAAAAAAATTTTATTATTTAAAGTTTAGTTTTTAATTTTTATTTAGTTTTTTTTTTTATGCTGATGAGCGAGTAAAGAAGATTAGTGGTTTGCGGGCACTCTCATTTTACTCTCTTATCTCTTATGGGCACTATCTAATATCGTCTGTCATTACTATAGATTTCTTCGCGCAAGGCGGCTAATTCTCTGGTTGTTTATATTTGTGTGTTTTTTATGTGAGCATAATGTAAATCATTATTTAAGAATACAAACGTGTAGTTATCTTAACGTATCCAAACAGTAACTAAATAAATGCTCCATCAAAATTGATCAATGAGAATTGACAATGGTTTACATTTTTTTTAAATAAATATTATAAATACTGTTAATTTGAAACTAATCATTATTTTACACTGTCGATATATTTTTTTAAACATTCTAATCAGATGGTAATTCTGATTTCTAATCAGATGTAAGTTCTTTCAAAAACTGCATCACCAAATTGATTGATAACCTTTTAACTATTTTTGTATTTCCAAAACCGCTGGTCCTGCTTTTGCCAATTTATCAACAGGAATGTTCTGTTAATCATTTAAATCGGTCGATCCAAAGATTCAAATAATCCGACATTTTGAAATTTCTGAACCGATTTTGAAAATTCAAAAACTCTTAAGTTTTCAGTTGGCTATAAGTTTTTCGTAAAAATCGACCGCGTCGTTTCTTCGTAATTAATTGTAGATTTTTTTAGAAAAAAAAACTCGGTGTAAAGATAAAAAATATAGTCTAAACTAACATAAAGTTTATGGAACTACAATAATTGATTAATTATATAAATTCATTAAATTTTGGAATAATGGCCCGATCTTTTATTATTTTATTAGGTCATGCCATGTGTACGTTCTATGTGCGTATTTGTGCACTCAATTTATTATGATTATAAATTTTTCAAATCTAATTAATCAATTGTAGATTTTAAAATTTTGTCTAATTAGTTATTGATTAAGTCGGTGGTTTCTAATCATTTTCATTCAGAAAGACTTGAACAGTCGAAAAATTATAAAACTATCTAATCGAATAATTTGGCAAAAAAGAAACTTCTTCGGGATAATTATTTAATTTCCGTGTTTTACTAAGATCTGATGAACGAACTTTTTTTGCCGAAGAGTTTGTTCATTTTAACTTGTGCAATTTTTGTATATTTCAATTTGTGTAATTATCTGATTAAAAATATATCTGATACTTTTGTTTAACAATAATTAGTTTTTAACTTTGTAACAAAACTGATTAAATTTTTAGAAAGATAGGTCAAGCGGTTTTGGAGATCCATTAAAAAAAGGAAAAGAAAAGCTATTTGGTGGACAAAAATGATCATTGGATATACACGCATCGAGTTTTCAGATATTTTATAAAGATTTTAGTAATAAATACAAATTTTGTTTCGATTTCTATGCATTCCGTACCAATGTTCCGCGTTAGACCACGACGCGGCGCTTACGCGCTTCGATATTTCATCTCAGGGAGGTAACGAAGCGTGATTGCTTTGATAAAAAAGTTCGAAATTTTCAAAAAAATTCAAAATATAAATAAAAAATATCTCAATTTAGAAAAAAAGTTAATTTTTATAAAAAAAATTCTATTTCAATTCTTCAATTTTCAAAAAATTAATTTTTTTTTTCAAAGTTTTCAGATTTTTTTTAACATTTAAATTACAGCACGGAAAGTTTTAGTGATAGTCCTTAAAAAAGGGGGGCCTCGCAAACGAATTTCGCCGACGCCGACAAATGGTCTAGCGCCGCCACTGTATATATATATATATATATATATATATACATATACATATATATATACATATTTATATATACATATACATATATATATATATATATATATAATATATATATATATATATATATATATATATATATTATATATATATATATATATATATATATATATATATATATATTATATATATCTTATATATAAAACTCTTCTGTAATGATGTATAAAAGGATAATCCTCCTAAACTGTTATTCGGATTTTAATAAATCTTGCTAAAGTTTGTTGAGGGAATTTTTGAGGATTTTTTGATTTATAGAAATATATTATATTTAATTAAATTTAATATTATATTAATTAAATAAATATATTTATAGAAATATTTGAGGCCTGTTTGACAATTAAAACAAATGAGGATTGTCATTTGTCAAACATTTCTATTCACTTAAAGGCTGAGAAATATTAGAATGTAATATATTCATGATCATGAATAATAAAAATGCAATTTCTACATTATTTTTGCTGAAAAACAGCTGAGATATGCCAAAAATTAAAATAATATAATAAGATAGAGTCAGCATTGGTCTGATAGGTGATGCAGTCTGCGCATGCGTCTCACGGTTGTGGCATCTCAGTGATTGCGCCTCAAACATACCCTATTTCAATTTGACAGAATATTATTTTTTAACTAAACGTTAAAAAAAATTAAAAGCGTTTTTTGAAAATATCTTCAGAAATATACATTTTAACGAAAATAATGAAATGAACAAAATTATATAAATTAAAATATTAACTAGTGGGGCGCATGGCATCGTGCCTTAAGGCAAATTGTTGGAACTTCCCGTACCAAAAATTATTATTTTTTTTAAACGATTAACATTTTTGAAAAAAATTTAGTTCGAAAAATGTTGATTTTTGAGAAACTATAAATTTCACAAAAAAATACTTTTTTTTAAAAAAAAATTTTTTTGAAAAAAAAATTTTTTTGAAAAAAAATGTTATCATTATTTTGACAAATTTTAGGAATTCTGAACTTTTTTTCAAAGCAATCGTACCGCTTTAACTGCATAGAGACGAAATATCAAAGCGCGTAAGCACCGCGTCGCTGTCTAATGGATAAATATTGGTACGGAACCTATAGGAATGTAAACAAAATTTATACTCATTATTAAAATCTCTATAAAATATCTGATAATTTGATGTGCATATGTCTAATAATCATTTTTGACTGCCAAATGGCATTTGTTTTACTTTTTTTACAAGATCTCCGAAACCGCTAGACCTGGCTTCATGAAAATGAGACCAGATCTTTATCTTGTTAATACAAGTAAAATGTTCTTTGAATTATTCAAAACGGACGCTCCGTTCTCCTAAAACCTAGGTTACCCTTTTTGGCACTTTTTGCCCCATATCTTCGGAACGGCTAGACCTGCCTTTGCCAAAAACTAATTAGCACGTCTCCTTATCAATACGAATCGAATGTTTTTTGAATTATTCAAATTGCTTCATCTGTGTTCGCGAAATCGCCGACGAAAATTTGTATCGGCACACATATACATACACGCACACACACATACATACACAAACATCCATTTTTTCTAAGGTATGCCAAAATATTCAGAAACCTTTGAAACGTAAAGATATATAAAATTTTTATTACTTTAACTTGCCCTACTATATACGGGAAGTTAATAAATCGCTGTTTTATAGTGATCAAGAAACAATATTAATCTCAAAATGAGTACTTCTGCGTGTAAATCGAGTGTGCTATCATGCAAATAAAAGACGCATACAATGTTTCTTTCATTTCAATCAAATATTTTTAAAGTGCAATTTCTACCGAAATTAAGAATAATCGTATTCTATCTAGAATTAACTTGGTTTAAGAGATCTTGATGGATTCTAGAAAATACCACAACTTTAGTACAAATAATTTTCAAAAAAGTCATGATTTCATGAGAAAAAAATCCATTTAAAAAAAACAACCAATTTATTATTATTATATCTCTGAAAGAATAAAAGATACGTATACAGATAAATAGATAAAAATTCAAGGTCTTTTTCTGAGTAATTATTGCTTTTTATTATTTTTTTTTGTTATACAAATATTGATAGAGTTATTATTGTTTAAAGAGTGCGCGGCTGACCAACCAGAGTGTTTTTCGAGCCCTTTAACGCTTCGCCGTTTTAAAATAAGAGAAGGATTATAAATTGTTTTCACTTCTGAACTTAAGATTAACATTAACCTCTTTCCAACTTATCATACAAATAGTAAAAAAATTCAGAAATTACACCATTTTTTCCTCTCCATTTACTGCACTAATTTTGTTGATCATAGGTTGAATAGAGCACATGTGACAACCAACATTTCAAACGTTTTGTTATAAAAAATTTATATCAATCCAAAAATAAATAAAATCCGGATTGAAATTTAAGTATGATGGATCAATACTATTGATTAAAGTGTTTTTTCAAACTTAAATAATATATGAAATGAAATAATTAAAGACTTGAATAAATGAGTACATTACAAAATTTATAATGAATAACCAAGTGACTTTTATAAATTTGTTATATCTTATTTGGTATTACGTCTTATTTACCTTGCTAACATTTTAACATGTTCTATGATGCTGTATTTAATAATGGTTTCATTTGTCACATACTATTGGAAACTTGCTATAAGCCCTTTATATTTTTTTTTGAAAATTTTCCATAAATTTATGATTAGACACTCACCGATTTCAATTCATTTTTTTATATTTGTGATTACTAACAAATCACTTATAATATAAATTTCCGACTATAAGTTGATATTCATACTATCCCTGAAACTAACATGGATGAAGTTCTGAGGAATCCGAGTCCAAATCTATTAAATGTTTGATTTTTGGCACTTTTATTAATTTTTTATTAAATTTCGTACTGTAAAATATTGGATAATTATTTATCAAAACTGTAATATTTCTACTATAATTTTAGATGTATGTACTATCTATTTTGGTATAGCAATTAGGGTTTTTTATATTTTTTATTTGAAATCAAGTGAAACATAAATATATTTATTTGATATTTTTCCATAAATATTCGATTTGTGACATTATTTCCAATTATTTTTAATTTATTTTTGATTAGCAAATGTCAAAAAATATAATTAAAATATGCATTAAAATTATATTATCTATATATAACATGTCATTTTATAAATATTATTTATTACTTTGGTGCTTGATATGGGTATGAATTTGTAATAAAGTATATTCGTTTTGACAAATAGTTAAAAACTTGTTATAATTTTCAAAATTATATTTCATGCTGCAAAAATTAGTTCACTCGAATCATAGTGTTTTGTTTATTATAATTTTGACATGTCAAATATGTCAATAAAATTTTCTTTCGTGTTTCAACTAAGAAATAACTCTAATATCTCTTATATCTAAATATTATTTATTTTTTTAATAAATTGATAATTATTTTAAGTCATTAATGAATTAATTATAAATTCATATTTTTGGCTAAATCAACATAGGAAAATTGTGGCAATAAATGATTTTTTACATAAAGATCTGATTTTTGACATTTGCATTTTATTAGAAATTAAATATAACTGTCAAAATATTTTCTTTTTCGGTCGAAATTTAATATAAAATGATGTAATATTTAGTTTTTAATCATGATTTATAATAATTTTGTGATGTTTACCTAATTGAACATCTTAAGCAAATTGAATCTTAATCATAAATCAATTCATTCATAAATTTTTCGGAACATTAACAAACGTTTAATTTTCGGTATTTGTTTTAAATTTATAACCGCCCAAATTAATTTTATTATTTTGCATCTAAAATGTGATTTGTAAAATTGTCTTTAATATAAGTTAGAATAATTAATGTATTTGATCCTATTTGAATTCGTTAAAAATATTAATTCTTTTGACCTTTCAAAATTTTGTTTATGAAGGTAAATTTAATATGTCGCTTTTTCATTCTGATCTATTATGTTTCGAGGACGTTTTAGTATCCGAACTAAAAATGTATTTAAATCTATAAATATTATATATTTCTGTTATTTTGAATATAGCATTTTGCCTAATTTGGATATAACTGTTGAATATATTATAATATATTTCCCTTTTTCAATTAGTAAAAATAATATATTTTTTGAACTGTCAATTTTTTTTCGAAAATCATAAATCGTTTTTTCTCGAAGTTTCCATATATATTGACATTTGTCATTTTAGTGTTTTATTTTTTTCTTAGTGAATTTCTGTCAAAATTTATGGAAATTTATAAAAATTATATATTTCTATATTAAATGTATTTTTCAAAATTCCCTTTAACCTAAGTTGTATATATACGCACACGATGAGCCAATGAAATTTAAAATTGATTCAGTAGTTTAGTCGTCTATCGCAAACCAATATCGTGACACGAGGTTTATATATATATATATATATATATATATATATAATATAATATAACTTATATATAAAAATAAAGCTCTCTTTCAAATGTCCGAATAAAACTCGAAAACGGCTGAATCGATTTGGCCAGTCTTAGTCTTGAAAAATTCGTGCCAATCCAGAGAAAGTCCAAAAGGTGAGAAATTATTTCAAATCCGCGTAGAAACTTTACATTTTTAATTTGAAAATTTTTGTTGAAGCGTAATTTAAATAAAACAATTGACGGTGGCAATTTCGTGAAATGTCAAACGCTTTTGACAGATGATGTTCAATTACGTTTAATAGGAAGTTTTACGCAAATATTATTTAATTATGATAAATTTGTAGTAAGTAGTTTTCTTTGTAGTTTTATTTATATATAAAAACGTTAGTAAACGGGCCGCAAGTGTTACTAGAGACTCAAAATATAAACTTTTTTGATATGTTAATATGAAAATGCACTTTTTGGCATATTTTTCTCAAACACGGTGCTCTGAAAGATCTCATTTGTATAATTATATACTCATTGGTATTTATATAATGTTTTCTAGGATATATTATTTTTTATTTATGTTATTTAAATTCAGAACCTAAATTTGGTATCGATCAAATGGACATTTTGTCGAATAACATTTTTCCAGTTATAATTTCCCAGAATTTATCGCAGAATAGATAGTAATATATGAAGGTCCGGGATTAAAAAGGTCCACCACCGATGTGCCAAAAATCAGTAAAGTTATTAACAACAATATTTGAAAGTAGAGGAAAAAATATGTATAGCCAGCTACAACCTTGATTTGAAAAAGATAATCTTTGAAATGCGGGAGATAAACGGTAATCTTTGAAAATCCATAATAAAAGTATTTTCTTTCGTTGGTAGTTTTAGCATTAGTTAAAAATGTAATTATTTTGTAAAATACCTTTAAAATTATAATAAGGCTTTAAACCTTTTGCCACCTGCCCGTTATCTCTCCTCGCAAAAATTTGAAAATTTTGTATAAGCTCAGTAGTATTATTTACATTTATACACAAAATCCAGAATCCAAAAAGAATCTGAAAAACTTGAAACGTAATTAATTAAGACCAAAAAAGACACGATGTTTTCTATAGAAAGTGTATAAAACTTGCAGTTTTATTGTATTAACAAAATATAGACAATCTAATGGGGTTTATTGTTTTTATAATACCTAATTGTATACAGCATTCAAACAACACATCCTTATGCACTTGAAGTATTAATATTTTTGATTCTCTAGAAATGGTTTAGAATATACCTTATTTAGCAAAACAACGTTTGCCGGGTCAGCTAGTATATATATATATATATATATATATATATATATATATATACATATAATATCAAAAAATGTAAATGATTAGAATCATTAGTCAAAAGCATGGGTTTTTGCAGTTATGGCAAAATCTCAGGACTACCCGGAAATTTATCATTAAATTTTACCAGAATATTTAATAAAAACTTTTACATTGATATAAAAAATTGAAAAATCACATTTTATTTGTGTTAAAACTACTACTACAATGGTTCATTGTATGTATTTGAAATTAGCACCTAATGCATACCGTAGTAATATCAAAATAATGATTTCCGCTTTCGGAGGGAAGTGCATTTCAAACTTAGTTGAAAATAGCGCTATTATAACAAATTGTATAGAAAGTAGAAAAGTATTAACATTTGCTTCAGAAAATTTTATATCATTAAATTTGTGACAGCGGGGAAGCTAGAGGTTATTTGTAACTCATGTAATTATTAACAGGCGTTTTTCAATAGGATAGTAAAATATATTAAACTATTTTTTATCTTGATTGAACATTGATGCTAACCCGTAGGCCGATGCAATAAACAGGACAGTGCAGGTCCGTCATTTTAGACTAGTAATGTAAAATTGTACAATCATAAAGTTTTGGTTTGCATTATTATAATCAACAAACTTTGCAAAATTTTGTATATCTTATTTTGTTTCGAATTTATCGATTTTTGAGAATGTGTAACAATTTTTGTGATTGATGAATTGTTTAAATAGTTATCTTGATTAATGTTAACAACTGGGGTTTATTAAGAATTATATACAGAATCAGTTAAAAAAATGGAAAAAAACTTATAGTTTGTATATTTGTATATTACTATATTTACTTATAATTAGTATATATAGCGTACCAATAGAAAATTTATATTGTACAGAATTTGTTATCGATAATTGAATTCACTAAACCAAGAACTAGTGTATTAGTTTAACGACACTATATAAATAAAATGTTACATACTATGCAATGTATTACTATTGTCTTAATTGTGATATAATATTATGTAATGTGAAATATATTAAAATATAGTTTACCATGAATTATTATTTGTCAGATATAAGTTAGACAAAATTGTGGTTGGATTTCTGAAGCGTTAACTGTCTTATTTTAATAAATATTTGCAAGATTAAGTATATTACCACAAAGAAACACGTACATTTACACATTTATTGATTTATTGATTTATTGATTTTTAATTACTAAATTTTTAATTATCACTGATCATATTTTTTGACATATAATATATATTCACAATTTATGACAACAGCTGAAAAACATATAATCTATCCGATGCGAACATATAAACGCGTTTGGTAGTACGTGGTCTCGACAAAACTGCGGTGAAGCGACTGTGACATTCATCACGTATAATAATCAGCAATATAATATGAACCACGAGAACAATCACAATCGGAAGGTAGATAAGTGTTTAGTTAGAGGAGAGAACAGAGGCGTAGGCGGTATGCACTATATGCACGTTTAAGTTTAGTCCACTTTGCGGCAATAAATAATTCATAACCAGTGGTCCAATTACTAGATTGGTTTTCAAATTAATCAGTTTTTAAGTACGACCAAAAATTTATTGATGTTTCTTGATGGATAAGGTAACTCAATAAATAAGTAACTGGACGAGTTTAATAATATAAGATTTATATCATAATGACATATAATCAAATCTTATATCTCAACACTTACAAAAATGAGTGGAAAACTTTGTGCATTGATGAGTATTTTCATCGTGAGCAATTTACTATTTAAAGTGCAGTTTTTGAGAAAAATACAATTGAGAAAAATTATTACATTACATTTCAAGATATTTAAAATATCATCATGTTTGGTCTGCATAAAATATGTAGTGGTTCTTACGATATGTGCAAATGATAGACTAAACTAATAACAATTAAGATTTATTTATTTAGATAAAAGTTTTAACTGTCTATTCGAAAATAAAAAGTGTTTTTTACTGAAAACTAATTGAATGGATTCTAAATAGGTATATTTTCAACTTCCCGTAGGGTGAGTTAACGTAATGAGTCGAAAATCGAAAATAAAAATTATCATAAATTTACGTTTCAGAGGTTTCTGAACATTTTGGCATATCTCAGAAAAAAATGAATTCGGACCACGTTTTCGCGCGCGGATCAACCGATTTGAATGGTTAAAAAAACATTCGATTCCTGATGATAGGGTTCTATAGTCTTCCGCCAAAGACACATTTTACTTATGTAGGGTAGGGCGGGGCTAGTTGAGCAAATTTTTACTTAAACGGATGTAGCTCCTCAATTAAAAGTCTCAATAAATTGCTATACGGCTTAATGGATTTGTTGTTTATCGCTTAACAAAAGTGTTAATACTAGTTTTTGGTAATAAGTAAAATTTAAAAGCTACAGCTGTTTAAATGCAAAAAGTCAAGTATGCTCAATGTACCCCATAGATGGGGCAAGTTGATCACTAAAAAAGTATAATGAAATTATAGGTTCAATGTTGATTAGTGATGAAATAAAATAAGTTTTTAATAACCAGTTCTATATTTATAGTCTTTATTGACAAAGAAAACAAAACTTATAGTAATTTGCTTTGAATAGTTAACCATTAATTAACTTAGGAATTATTTTACCATTATATTCAGTATTTTGGTTTAAAATCATTATTTCTTTATATCATTACTCATAAACTTAGCTTAAATCTTACACATAATAATTAATTTCTGGAAGTTAATGGTAATTGTCTTAGTGACAGAACAAGTTTAGCAACTATATGCTCAACTTACCCCAACTCGGAATTTCAAAATAAAAGTGAGTTTTTAAAAAAAACCGTGAGAATTATATCCAGAATCTCTGTGAATATTACAAGTACTATAATTATATGGAAGAATAAGAATTACCTGGTTAAAAATAAATAACATTTGACTAAACCAGACTAAAACTCGTTATGAATGACTTTTTTACTTTTTGGTCTCAAAATAAACGAAACGCCGTGAGCCTCACTCATTTGTCCAGCGGCTACTAGCGATCGCGGGATGTCTATTTCTCCCAAATCTCTATCTTTCCGCCATATAATGCCTAAAAGGACGATGAATAGTTTTCGAGATATTTCAATTGCTCAACTTGCCCCTATGCTCAACTAGCCCCGCCCTACCCTACTTAGACAGAATTTTTGTTGAGTATTTATTCTTATCATTTTTTTTTTTTCATTTTTAATTACAATCTGTCACACTTAGGACATTCAGTAATTGTTTTGACTTTTCTTATTATATGAATCTTGAATGAATGGCAACCCAATAGTTGTCCAGTCCAGTTATGCCTTATTATTTATACTCAAAGTATTTGCTGACATTTTTATTAACTTCCCGAAGAAGAAATTTATGTTTTCTCGACGTTTCAAGCCATTCTGAATCGAATGAGACCAAATTTGAAAAAAAGTATGAGTGTGTGTGTGCGTGTGTGTGAACAAATTTTTTGCCGTAAATCGACGTTTTCTAAAAACGGCTGGAACGATTTAAAAAATTTAAAAGCCAGTCGATGTATCCTGATCAGTTTTGTGCGATGATTGAGCCGTTTCTTTATAAATCGCAAAAAAGTGAAAAAAAAATGTCCATGTTTTAGCCCGCAGTTCCGAATCGATTTTGAAAATTCAAAAACCGTTTGAAAGATATTGGTTGGGAATCGTGCTTATTATTAAAGTGTTAAAAAAGTTTTTTTTTTATTATTTTTTTGCCGGTTGATACGATAGTCTTCTAGATCATACTAAAATATTACGGACCTACGACAACTCGTTTAGCTTTAAAAATTCGTCAAAGTTTGCAAAAATTAGTATGATCTTTTTGGCACTTGTCAAAATTAGAATTTCATCGACGTTTGCTTAAAAACGCCTGGACCGATTTCAGAAATTTAAAAACCATTTGATGTATCTCGTGAATGATTATTATCGTTTGTCAGTTTTGTGCGACGATCGGCCGAGCCGTTTCTTTGAAATTTAAAAAAAACTTTCTTCCACATTTAAGCATACTCATACTACCGAATCGATTTTAAAAAATCAAAAACTGTTCGAAAGATATTAGTTGGGAATGATGTTTTTTTGTAATTAACTGTTGAAAAAAAAAGCCGATTTTTGTGGAACTTTTTTGGCGATATATATCATGGTCTTGAAGAACTTACTGAAATATTACGGCCTTACGACAAGTAGTTTAGTTTTAAAAATTTATCAAAATTTGAGAAAATGAATAGTTTTATTTGACAATTGTTAAAACTAAAATTAGATGATTTACTTGGTATAATGATAGAAAACATGGTCTTAATGAACATACTAAACCATTAAAGTCCTCTGGAAACTGGTTTAATTATAATAATAAATAAATCCACTCGAAATACTTTCAATTACTCATAAATTAATTTATGATTAAGTCGATTTTTTTTATTAGGTCGATTACTTACACATATCGGGAAGGTCATGTAACTTGACTCAAGGCAAAATACCAATACCAACTACTTATATATGCAACTATACCCAGGAGAGGCTATTTTCGCTTGAGGCTATATTTGAGATCTATAACCTCAAATGAAAATATGACATCAAAGTTGCCTGATGTCAGGTATCGGAAATCAAACCACCGAACCCGGGACTAGTTAGTGCTAGCCCACGTTCTAACCGATATCGCCACCGCTGGCCCATTTTTACCAATTATCTTGTTAAAAACATCAGCATAAATGAAAAACAATTTACAAAATTAGAGAAGTTCTGTGGACTTTTTCTTTACTTTTTGTTAGTTCCAAAAACATTTTAATTGACTTGATTGACTTATCACATAACAAAACCGACTTTCTACACTTTTGACTATTTTTTTTAGAACTTTGATGAATTTTTTAAATTAATCTACTCGTCATTAGACCGTAATATTTTAGTATGTTTATCAGGATCATAATATCTATCGTGAAAAAGTTTGGGCAAAAATATGGGCAAAAATTTCTATAACTGTTAATGACAAAAAAAACGGCTTAGCCGATCTTTACCTAAAACTCATAAGTATCAATCCCATCCATTATCCTTCGAATAGTTTTTATTTTTAAAATCTATTTACGATTCTGAACTAAAACGTGGCTAAAAAGTATTACACTTTTATGCAAATCGCAAATCGGCCGATCGCCGCACAATACTGAGAAACAATGATCCTCATTGAGATACATCGGCGTTTTTGAGAAAACGTCGATGAATGCTCTAATTTTGTCAAACGCGAAAATATCGGTACTATTTTTTTCATTTTTTTTAAAATTAAACGACTTGTCGTATGACCGTAATATTTAAGTATGTTCTGTAAGACAATGGTATCTACCGTCCAAAAAAGGTCTTTTTTTCAACAGTAAAATATAAGGAAACTGTCCGGCCGATTTTTACCGAAAACTGATCAGTACGATTAACAAGCAGTATCTTTCAAACGGTTTTTGAAGTTTCAAAATCGATTGACAATTGCGGGCTAAAACGGAGACAAAATATTTTTCACTTCTCTGCTATTTACAAAGAATGCCTTGGTCAATCACCGCACACATAAATTTTCGACACATTAGCGAATCGGATTCTTTGATTAAAACATAAACTTCTCCTTCGGAAAATATGTTTTTTAAATTTTGTTTGGCTTCTTTTACTCTGAGGATTTAGCCACCTACAACATTTTTATTTATTTACATTCTATACTAATTTTTATATCATATTCAACCTATATATATATATATATATATATATATATATATATATATATCCTATTTTATATTCTTCTTAATTTTTCTCTTTTCTTATTTATTTCTTCAATTCTAGCTTTTTCATATACAAATTCTAATTCTATTCAACTTCTATCTTCAATCCACTTTTTTCTTCATTCTTCTATTAATATCACCAAATTCTTATATTTGTTTTTTCTTGCTCAATACAATTCAGCTATTCGAATTATGTAATTCATAAATTCTTTGTCATTGCAGGATTCGATCCAAAGATCCCTGTCGTGTGAATTGAACACGCTACTAAGTGAGCTATGCTCGCCACCTTTGGGAAGTTAGAAAATAAGTGAATAAATAACGCATTCATGTACTTAATATGTAGAGAAGCTAGGTCTTTATCGTTACAGTTTTTTTTTAAATTAGTATATTTTAGGATCCACTAATTATTTTTCTACAAAATGAAGATAGATAGTTTAAAAAAATATAAAAATACACATAATTTTGTGACAGTTGTTCATTTTTTTCACAACTAATCAAGTTCTAATCAAAGTGCGATGCGTGTTTGAGGCTAGTTGTAACATCTACCGGAGCAACTAGTAAGAACATTTAAAAATGACGATAATACCTTTGGTAATTTATTGGTTTGTAATTTTCAACTAAATTCGACTGTTTATGGACATTTTTTCATACATCAACGCAAACCATAACTAATACAAATAAAGTATATATGTCAATATAATTTATCATCACCAATCAACGTAAACTAGAATTATTTGAAATATTTCTAAGTAGACAAGAACGGCTATGGGTGAATAAGTTATTGTGGATTTTTCACTTACTTGGATTTATCAAGATTTGCCACCTGCGACACGTATATGCGACATGGGTTTTTAGTATTTGTGTAGTAGTACTGGTTGCCAATTAACCGGCCGATTGTATGGTTGTGTGATAAACTCGGTAAACGCCGCATTTCACTATAAGGATACACCATATTTTACTATAAGGATATTCTCGCTGCTGCCACCATGAAATATTGAATAGATAAGATGGAAAGGGCAAGGTGAAACTGAACCAGACAATTTTTAATGTACCAAAGAGAGGCAGTCATGATGAGTAACAAGTCGGTGAAGAGTGTGCTAAATGTAAACTGCGTGAGTGATGAGTGTGAAACTGAAAGCGGCATTGGGGAATGGGCTGGTGATCAACGTGGTGATCATGGGAGAATTTATTGGAGTAAAGGATTCGAAGAAAAGGTAGTGAGCATGTATGGATTGGGCAGAAGAAACCTCAGATAAAATATGTTGAGCGACTTCTGCCGCAAAAACAATCTAATGATCACAAAATTCTCGTGAAAAAAGCGCAAGATAAGGTACACTTGAAAAAGCTGAGAGATAACGGTCGATATCAAGTTGACTACATTGTGACCAAAATTATATTCAGAAATAGCGTGGAGACCTTTCCAGGAGCCAATAAAGACTACGATCATAATCTGCGGACAACTGATTTAAAGACAAAACTAAAAATTATTTGCAAAACCGAGAAAAAGAGACAGATACATGAAATCTGCAAAACTTGAGAAAAAGTAAAGTTGAAATAAAAAGAGAAATGAAGACAAAAACCTACGTTATATGAGATAGTGAAAAGGCATTAGAAAGATTAAAGTAAAATATAAACTGTACTTCTGGAAACTATAGAATATAACGTTGGATAGCTGTAGACTGCAGCTAGAGTGCCTTGGATAACACAGAAAATGATTAATGCGTGAGCTCCGAAACTATAAGAATACAGATCCGATGTTGTATAGCAAACTGAACAATTAATCAAGGTGAGGAACGGAGAAAACTAAGTAAAAATACATTGATGAAATATGCGAATACCATTTATTATATTTCCCCTAATACAAATAAAAAATATAGTGTCTCCTGTAATACATCTTTTGTGTGCTCATATTTTACAAACTATACATTCAATTCAATTTGCTTTACTTGAATTAGTATAAAATTCTTGTAGGTTTATACTGGCCCCAAGGTTTGGTTTTAACTGACCCCAGGGGTGATTTTATTACTTCAATAGTCGACAATTATAACGCAAATCAAAATTTTATGATAGCACAATTTTATGTTGCATGTCGTGTAGTTGCATGTAATTATGGCAATATCTTAATATAAATATTTTAATGTCGTTCAAGACCTTATTGAAAAGCGCCTGTTAATAGTTACCTTCAGGGCCTATTGTCTCAGAACAAACGCATAGTTAGCGCTGGTGAGCCGCAGAAAAAATAATGGCAAACGGTTTATGCTGGTTACTAAGGAACGTCAGTGTTATTTCTGTGTCAGTTGACAAATTATAATTCTTATGTTTTTTGTGTTTGTACCATTTTTAATAAAGATTTAATTAGGAATTGCTTTCAAATGCATAGCCCTCTGACAATATGAATAGAACAGCTTCAGACGGACATACATGACATAAATACTACGTAGTGCATTGACAGATTAGTCTAATCATATTACACTTTAAGGGAAGACACCAGTTATAAAAAATTCTGTAAGAAATGAATTATAAGCTTCTACAAAAAAAATATATCTAAAAATCTTTCAGATTGGAAGTAAATTAATTGCTATAGTATGTCAAATTTTGAATGTGATGATTAATTGTTAATAAGAGTTAAAAATGACAAACTATGTAATAAACTAACATTATAATGCATTAATAACTAAATTTTACTGAATATCCATTTTAATAAGTTAAAAAAGTGTAGAAGTTATACGTCATTATGTTTGTTGATTGATATTTCGATATATTTATTATAATATATCATTAATTACTATATTTGTGTTATTATTCTATTATTTTTAAAATTCAATAATTTTCATTTGAACATGAGTTTCACTAACCCTTCCGAACGCAAAAATCGGGAGAAAGAAACGTTTTTATGAATACATTATATTCAAATATTGACTAGGGATACCTTTGTGAGATATTACTTCTAGCTCTACTACATTATAATTACATAATAGCGAAAAGAGATTTGTATTTTGTTTTTGGTTTAATTTTTTTTTGTTTGGTTTGAATGTGCTTAACAAATACACACATACAGCGTCAAAACGTACATAATAAATAACTTAATACTGCCCTTTATTTCTATTTAACTACAAAGATTCTTTCAAAAATAAGTTTCAACGTCGAATAAAAAAACTTAAATTTCTATAGATATATTTATACCACACTACATAATAGAATAATAATAAATTATAATATCTAGAGAACACAAATTGTTATATCCAAAACATCACTCAATAAGTCCCGTTGCTTAACTATTTGAAAATGGAAATCCGTGAAAACAGTTGCAAAAAACATTAATTGGCCCCGAATTGCTTCCCCACTTACTATATTCTCTACATCTATTCCCCAGCGACCATACCCTTTTCTCAGATGTCAAAATGATGCTCGCTATAAAGAAATTTTTGCCAAATGATGAGATGATTTTTTTTGGAAAAGAAAAGAGTTTTCCTCAGTTATACCACCTTTTGTATGAGCAAAAGACCATGATAATGTATATATAGATTGAATTCTTGAAAAATTTAACATCAAGTTGAAAAAAAATTAAGTAAAAACTTTTACAACATCTTTATTGTTCCATACGTTTTGACATAAAATTATACATTATACATCATCAGTAGGCATCAAGTTATTAGAATAACACTAATATTTAATAATGACAAATTACAATTGAGTAATTATAAATTGCAATAAAGCATTATTTGTCAGTAGATACTATTTTATAAAACATATAGTTAAAAAAATGAGAAAAATATCCAATGTTCAACGCTAATTGATTGAGAAGACAAAATTTAACACCAACATATTTGATTAGATATTTAAATTAGTTAGTTAGGAAAAGGTAACCATTATAAAGTTTTTAGAATTTTAATTAGAATCTTATGTAGGTGGTGTTTTTATTATCAAAAGTGACTGGTCTGTAATAATCTTTAATCTGACCCCATCCACGAGGAGCCGTATTATAATTAGTGCACTGCGACAATGAGAACTTAGGCCCACTTGGCATTGACGTAAGTTTTGTGGTTAAATCACATGATGCTATAGAATGTGGCGCAGGTGCAACCGTTTCCGCCGCATGTTCTGTGTTTGATATCGGAACCTGTACGCACGATTGGTAGTATTGAATCGGAGAAGTATAAAGGCACTCTGAAAATAAACAAAAATAAAATTTAAAAAAAACATTAAGAAAATAAATGAAAACGGATGAAATAATATAAGTCCTAATCACATTCAACCATGCACACTATTATTGCATAAATTAAATTTTGCATAATAATATTTTTCACTATTGAAAAACTAAGGTAAGGACTTTTCGTTTTGTTAGCTTATTAATATATTTTATGTATTGAATCAATGAATCAACAAGATATAAACAGTCAATAAGCTTTTAATTTGTTTAACATAGAGCAAATACTCTTAACTTCCCGTAGCTTTCAAACCTAACCTTAACTAGTGGTGTATGGCATCGTGCCTTAAAACAAACTGCTGGAAGTTCCCGTAGCTTAATAAAATATTCAAGAAATAATGAATGTTTTTAAATATTTATTTATTTTAATTCTATAAAAAGTAAATAAACCTAATCAATCAGATTTAAAATGAAGAATATTATCTAACAAGGAAACCCTCAGATTTACTCTTCTGGGATTTGGATAAAATTTTGCATGGTGATAGAGTTTTCTCCACATTAAATTTAAGAATATATTTTTATGATAGATATGTAGATGACACCTTCTTTATAATAGATAAAGAACAATCAGATATTATACTCGATACTTTTAACAATTACAATAAGAACATTCAGTTCACACATGAAACACAAATCAACAACAAATTGAACTTTTTAGACGTGACTGTACATAAAATTGACAATATTATTTGCACAAATTGGTACAGAAAACCTACGTGGTCAGGAAGGTACCTTCATTAAGCGTCATACTGTCCCAGAAATTGTAAAGTCAATACAATCATTTCTTTGATAGACCACGCAGTCATGTTGTCTCACTCTTCCTTTCATACCCAAAACACAACATTAACAACCAAAACTTTATTAGAAAACGGATATTACCTCACCCTAATCAATTTCATTACCAATAAAAAACTTTCCTACCATAAAAATAACAATTATCAATCCATCACCAAGTTATTCCAGGACAACAATATTAAACCTACTTTTCACAACATGCCTTACATTGAAGGCTAATTTGATTATTTTGCTAAATCACTCAAAGAAGAAAATATTTTTATTTCAGGAACAGCTTTATATTCTTTTAAAGAAATGTTTTCAAAAATTAAATCCACCACCTATCCTAAATTCAATACTAACATAGTTCATTCAATCTCTTGCAAAAATTGTCAAAAACAATACATTGGCCAAACATCACAATATATTCATAAGAGAATGAGACAACATGAATTAAGCGTCACTCATCATAAAAACCGAAGTTTCCAAAGCACTCTTGTCCAACATTCCATTGATAATTCACATATTTTTACCTTTGAACCCAATATTTTATATAGAGAAGATTGTACTTTTAAAAGACTTTTTTTCTGAAAGCAGTTTAATCTTTTTGAATTCGTCAAATTGTGTTAATAAAAGATCAGATCATAATATCATTCATGATTCGTATCTAAATTTTTTAAACCTAATTAAAAACGATTAATTCCTTAATAATTTTGTGTGTATATATACATGTTTATATGTAGTAATATATGCACATCCATATATGTGCTTATATGTATGTTTTTGTATATACACTATATACATGTACCTGCATATATGTTCGTGTATATAATTGTATGTACATGGATATATGGATACATGCAAATGTATGTATGTGTGCATATGTATGTGCATGTATATATACATAATATTTCTCAACATTTGCTAAAGCAATACTTCCTCTTTTTTCGTTACCAATACAAAAGCCATAAAAAATTATTTTTGCCTAAATTCCGTACATATCCCTTACATCTGGCCGACAGAACTCCATATCATTAAGTTAAAGTTTTGTGAAGTCGCAACATTTACAAATATCCTCGAAAAAGTCGAGTGTTTTTAACAAAAAATATTAGTGATATGAATATATAAATTATTACAGGTAAATAATTTTTGCTTCTCAATTTCATATAAAATCTTTTTTAGTTAATTTTTATTACTCTTTACACTCGTACATAATCAATTCCATTATAGTTTTTCTAAATAATTTGTAATGGCCATCATTAATTAATGCTAATCAAGAGTTTTAAAAAACATTGTCTTTGACAGAATAAACCTGATGATGGAACGTATCTAGTTCCGAAACGTCGTTATTAAACATCTTCAAAAAACAAATTGTTTTTTATTATTAGATTTACTGTTCGGAAAAGAAACAATCAATATATTGAAAAAATCCAGGATTTATATATATATATATATATATATATATATATATATATAAATATATATCTTGATAGTTTTTTCGACGTTGAAACGTCGAAATAAAAAAGTTATAAAGTATTGAAAACTTTTATTTATACGTTTCGACATAAGATGCGTGTCATCATTCAGCAACTACAACAATTTGAAAATTTTATTTACTAATATAAAAACCAATATAGATTAATTATAACAAAGAGAAACATTATACGTACATACCACAGGACAAAAACACTCAAAAAAAAATATTTAAAAAAAATAAACTTATAATATATTAGAAAAAAAAATTTTTTTGGAAAAAAATAATGAATAACTACAAGATTAACAACGTTTTGAAAAAAGTTTTGAAATGTACCATTATGATGCATGAAACACGCCCATATCGAGCAAAAGACTCGACTGTAATTAATCAAAAGGGAAATGCAAAACATGTAAAAGTTTGAACAGAAATAAATAAAATTGTAAAAAATACCATAAAGGAAATAGCAAATTATTATTATTTTTTTTTTGATAAAATCAATATTTAGCTGGTAACTATCATGTAAAATGTGGGATGAATTGCGTTTATTAACACTAGAGGAATTTAGTGAATTAAGAAAGGATTCAGCAAATTTTCTAAGGTCACTATTTCTTTCGATATAAAGAATAACAGGATGTTAAATGTTAAATGTTAAAAGTGTGATTGAGATTGAGCGTATGATCTGAAAACATCGTTTTGAACTAGTTTGGATTTTTTGAATTATAAATATATTGGTGAACTCTCTTATAAATATACTGGGAACTTTCTCAATGTAACACTTATTGCAATCATTGCAATCCAACCTGTCAACAGAATCGGTGACCCCATCAGACGGGGTTCCAGACTTAAGAACCGAAAAAATGCAATTAAAAGTATTATCAAAACTAAAAACTAAACGGAATCCTTCTGAAAAAAATAACTTTTTTAAAAAATACGAAAAATTGCTTAAAAAAGGTAAATAAATAGTTTCTTTGTATTGGGTGGAAGAAGAAGCTATTAAATTTGAACAAGAATGTGAAAATGAATTATTAAAATTAGTTTGTAAATAATTTAATCTATTATTAATGATGTTGTTGACCAAGTGAGAGCGGTAACTATTATCTTTGAGAGCAGAACGAATAAGGGTCAAATTTTTTTCCCAAAACATACTGTTACTCAGTAAAATAGCCTTGTCTATAAAAGAGATAATGACAGAATTTTCTATGGAACGCGAATGAAAAGACAAATAATTTCTTCCTGAACACGTTGGTTTCCGATACCAATCAGTCAGGACGGAATTGTTTACTTTATTTTTAGTGACTCTTATGTCTAAAAAACTAATAGAGTCATCCGACTCAATCTCACAAGTAAACTGCAAATGTTTATTAAAATAATTAAAAGAGTCTAATGTGTCAACAATGTGAGAATCGTCAAGGCACAACAGAACGTCATCAACATATCTATTATAAAGGTGAGGTGGAACAGAAAGATTAGATAAAACAAAATTTTCTAAAATTGTAGTGTTAAATCAGCCACAGGTGGGCTAATGCTAGACCCCATGGGTAAACCAAAAATCTGCGAATAAAATTGATCATCAAAACAAAAGTAAGTGCTAACAAAAATGAAATTTAAAATCGTCTTAAACCAAACCAAGTCAATTGAAGTGTGAGGTTGGATATCGTTCCAACGGGCAGAAAAAGTTTCTAAAGCCAATTCCCAAGGAATATTCGTAAAAAGGGAAATGACATCAAAACTAACAAAGGAAGAATTGGCAGGAATTGTAAAATTATTTAAATTTTTTAATAAATTAAAAGAATTGGATACATTAAATTTCGATAAATCAGAAACCTTAGAGAGAATGGAGCTGATATATTTGGAGAGTTTACTTAAGGTAGAATTTAAGTCAGAAACTATAGGTCTAAAAGGTAAATTAGGTTTATGAACTTAGGAAGACAATACAACTTGGAATAACTGGCATGAAAGACTTTTAAAGAAAAACCTAATGATTTGGAGATTTGTTTTTTGTGATTAAATTGCCAATAAGTTTGTGCGTTTGTCTGTTTAAATGATCGGTGGGGTTGTTAGTTAAAGGTTTATAAAAAGTTTCCTTATCAGCCCTTATCAGCTCTGGTAACTATGATATCTGGATTATCCCTCAAAAACTTTTTGTAAAATTTTAAGTCTTTTTAAACTTTTTTCAAAACGTTGTTAATCTTGTAGTCATTAATGTTTTCTTTGTTTAAAAATGTTTTTTTTCTAATATGTTATAAGTTTAATTTTTTAAAATATTTTTTTTTTTGAGTGTTTTTGTCCTGTGGTATGTATAATGTTTCTCTATGTTATAATTAATCTATATTGGTTTTTATATTAGTAAATAAAATTTTCAAATTGTTGTAGATGCCAAATGATGACACGCATCTTGTATCGAAACGTATAAATAAAAGTTTTTAATACTTTATACCTTTTTTATTTCGACGAATGGGCTGCTAGTTACTTTGATATATATATATATATATATATATATATATATATATATATATATATATACTAGCAAACCCGACAAACTCCGTTTCGCCACCAGATGGTTTCGTGAGAAAGATGAAGAAATTTTTTGTTTGTTTTATATTTGAAAAGGAAAAATTTGATTTTATTACACAACAGTAATGAATTTATTTCGATTACAAAAATGAAGTGTTTTTTAGTTAAACTTCTCTAAGTAAATGAAAGTGAATCCGCAAATTATCCGTTTCATTGAAGTGCTCTTTGGTAAACCACATTTTTTGTTTTTTGGTCTGACGTTAACACAAACAAAGCGGATGGTTTTCCAACTCGTGAACAGGGAACGTATAACTGTCCATGTGAAAAACAATGATTTTCTAAATAATCTATTTGAAATTTATCCCGCAAACGCTAAGCGATTGGCCTTGTGACTTGTTATTGCGAACGCAAGGCGAACTGGAAATTGCAATCGTTTGAAGTCAAACGGAAGACCAGTCGGAATCATTGGTATGTCACCAAATCGCCAACAATTTTTTATTGAATTGTGAAATTCAGTGCGTGTACATCATTATTCTTTGCGGCAAGAATTGCTCGTTGACTTAACCAAGCATAATTCTGATAATTCTGATAATTCTCACTAATGTCATTACTCGATTTTTTAATTACGGTGCGTGAAGTTCCAGCAGCTTGCATTGAGGCACGATGCCATGCACAACTAACTTTCTTACCTATAAACCTTGCGGAGCCCGAGACCTTTCCAACGAATGCAAAATTGTCGAAATCGGTTTGTGCGTTCTGGAGTTATATCGTCAGGAAGGAAAGCCCGACTTATTTTTATATATATGTAGATAATTGTAAATTGTATATATATAATTGTAAATTGTACATATATATATATATATATATATATATATTATATATATATATATATATATACTAGATGACCCGACAGACGTTGTCCTGTACTAACCTCTACGTTTTTTTTAATATCCTATACTAATATTTATACCGTTCAGTTAAATATAATCATTATTGTTCTTCGAGTTACTATTTACACCAATATATGAGTGATGTTAAATGTAGTACTGTTTCAAATAAAATGATTATTCTCAATTCCCACACTTTAATTATCCCTTTAAAAAATATTAAAATATTAAAAAATCAATAAAATTATACATTGAAAATCATACACTGCGATTTATAGAACAAATTTATTTCCAGCTCAATTTATTTTATTGAATTTGAAATTGAATACAATATTTTTAGATATGCCTGTAGATGTGGATATTTAAATGAATGATTTTTTGTTTATTCACGGCTAAAGCATTGATTTTCCAAATTTATCACCATGTATTTATTGTTATAGCATAGATACATGAAAATTGAAATCTTTTAAAAAGTATAACAAATTCAGAAAGAATTAATATATAGCATGCGGTCAAGGTACAATATCACCTTCGATTTTTCTACCCAAAATAATTGCTTCAATAATGCTGCCTACAATTTTTATAATTTCGTACCATATTTTAACTGGCTTTTAGTATTTTAATATCTGAATTGCATTTTTCACACTAATAATTCAATATACATTATTACTTAAGTACATATTTGAAGTGAATTAATTTGTCAAATTTTGTTCACATGTGCTCTATTCAACCTACTATTAACAAAATTATTGCAGTAAATGGAGATGAAAAAAGCGTATGCCCAGCTAATCTTAATCTAAAGTTCAGAAGTGAAAACAATTTGCATTTCGTCACCACCCCCCGCATTAATTGGATTATAACTCTTTTAATTTTGATTTTGTTATAACTTGTAATATACTATTTTAAAGGTGATTGAATGAGCTACAACTTTCTCTATCAAAAATTTTACTGTAACTTCTCTTATTTTGAAACGGCGAAGGGTTAAAGGGCTCGAAAGACACTCCGGTTGGACAGCCGCGCACTCTTTAAACAATTACAACAAAATTAATGCGAAGAACAAAAAAATAATAAAAAGCAATAATTAGTCTGAAAAATACCTTGAATTTTCAATTTCTTTTTCATTTTTTTTAGTTAATTCTAGATGGAAAACGATTATTTTTAATTTTGATGGAAATGGCGCTCATAAACTATTTGATTTAAATGAAAAAAAAAAACATTGTATGCGTCTTTTAATTGCATGATCGCTCACTCATTTTACACGCAGAAGTACTTCTTTTAAAGCTTGTTTGGAGAACTATAAAAACCAATTTTCATAATTAAGTTAATATTGTTCTTAGAACACTGTAAAATAGCGATTCATTAGGATTTTTATTGATATAATTTTGTTCATTACATAATTTTCGTTGAAATGTATATTTTTGAAGATATTAGCAAAAAACGATGAAAAACGCAAAAAAGAAACAAATTTTCAGTAGCCAGTAACTTGAAAAGTATTTGCTTTTTTTGAAAAACATTGTTAAACATTTTTCTCTTATAATTAGTTCTTTTATCCACACCCAACGTTATTACACCACTGAAAAGAAATGGCATCCCCCCGGGTAGTGCAAAGGAGTCTAAATTGTTTTCACTTTTGAACTTGAGAGTAAGATGAGCCTAATTCCAAAATTCCAAACGAATTGGAAAACAGTAAAAAAAAGTTTAGACCCAAAGCGCTCCATTGAGTAAATATTCCGTACAAAATGCCAACCATATGAATTTTTGACACAATGAAAGTTCTAAATAATTTTTTGAATAAGTAATTTTTTTTGTATTGTGACTTAGTATAGTAAGGTAAAACGACCACAAATTGAATATTTTTGAGCGCAATCACTTATGGCTCGTCTCCTTTGCACGAATTCGTACGGCGAATCTGTTCGCAAAGTGCGCAAACAAAATTAATGCAATCAAAAGCAAACCACGCGTTCGTTGAGAACACGATTCGCCGTGCGCGTCGGTCGCATGCGCAGACTGTCAGACGCATGTTATATTATTTGCATCTTATATTAGTTTAATTTTTGGCACATCTCAGCTGCTTTTCGCCATTAATAATGTAGACATTACATTTTCCTTATTCATAATCATGAATTTATTATATTTTAATATTGCCTTAGCCTATAAGTGAATAGAAATGTTTGGCAAATCACAGTCTTCAATTGTTTTTAATGTCAAACTAAGCTTCAAATATTTTCAAGGACAAACAATGATAAGCGGTTTTTTGTAATTTTTTCTATTTATTTCTACAATCTGACTATAATTCTATGAATCAAAATATTCTAGAAAATTTCCTGAACAAACTTCAGGAAGATTCATGAAAATCCGAATTATAGTTTAGGAGGATTAATGAAACTTACATTGTTACAGAAAAATTTTATATATGAGACTAGCTGACCCGACAGACATTGTTCTGTACCCGCGTCTACAATTTTTCAATATTTTATACTGATATTTACTGCTTAGTTAAAAATAATAATTACTGTTTTTTGAATTACTATTTACACCAATATATGAGTGATGTTGAATGTAGAACTGTTTCAAATAAAATGATGGTTCTCAATTCCCACAGTTAACACTTTAATTATTCATTTAACAAATATTAAAAAATGTTCAATAAAATTGTATATTAAAAATTATACACTGCGATTTATAGAACAAATTTATTTCCAATAGCTCAATTTATTTTATTGCATTTAAGGATTATATAGTATTTTTAGCCATACCTGTAGATGTGGATGTATAAATGAATGATTTTTTTGTTTATTCACGACTAAAACATTGATTTTCCAAATTTATCACACTAAAAATGATCGTCTGCCTTTGTGATTTATGGTCATAGCATAAGATACAGGTGTTGAAAATTGAAATCTTTTAAAAAGTACAACAAATTCAGAAATAATTAACATATAGCATTCGCGGCAAAGGTGCAATATCACCTTTTATTTTTCTACCCAAAATAATTGCTTCAATAATGTTGCCTATTATTTTTATAATTTCGTACCATATTTTAACTGGCTTTTAGTAATTTTAATATCTAAATTACATTTTTTTCTCCAATAAATCAATATACATTATTGCTTAAGTTTATATTTGAAGTGAATTAATTTGTCAAATCTTGTTCACATGTGCTCTATTCAACTTACGATCAACAAAATTATTGCTCTGTGAATTTTTTTACTGTGCTCCAATTTACTTGATATTTTGGAAATAGGCTAATCTTTATCTTAAGTTCAATGTTTTCAACAATTTGCACTCCGTCACCATCCACAACATTAACTGGATTATTACTCTTTTAATTCCGATTTTATCAGAACTTGTAATACACTATTTTAAAGGTGATTAAATGAGCTACAACTTTCTCTATCATTAATTTTACCGTAACTTTTCTCATTGTGAAACGGCGAAGGGTTAAAGCGCTCGAAAGACCTCTGGTTGGACAGCCGCCCACTCCTTAATTAATCATACATCTATCATTATTTGTGTAACGGAAAAATAATAAACAACAATAAATAGTCAGTCAAAAATACCTCGATTTTTCATATATGTATACTTTTATACGTATTCTTTCAGAGGTATTATGATGAGAAATTGGTTGTTTTTTTTTAAATGTTTTTTTTTTAATGAAATCATGAGTTTTTTGAGAATCATTTGTACTAAAGTTGTGGTATTTTCTAGAATCTATCAAGATCTCTTAAACCAAGTAAATTATAGATGGAATACGATTATTTTTAATTTTGGTGGATATGGCACTCAAACTATTTGATTTAAATGAAAAAAAAACATTGTATGCGTCTTTTATTTGCATGATAGCTCACTCATTTTACACGCAGAAGTACTCATTTTAAAGCTTATTTTGAGCACTATAAAAACCCATTTTCATATCTAGCCTAATAATGTTCCTAAAACACTATAAAATAGCGATTTATTAAGATTTTAATTGATATAATTTTGTTCATTACATGATTTTCGTTAAAACGTATATTTTTGAAGATATTAGCAAAAAATGATGAAAAACGCAAAAAAGAAACAAATATTCAGTAGCCAGTAACTTGAAAATTATTTGCTTTTTTGAAAAACATTATTAAACATTTTTCTCTTTTAATTAGTTCTTTTATCGATACCCAATGTTATTTTGAAAAAAGGAAAATTACACCACTGAAAAAAAAATGTCATCCACCCGAGAAGTGGTAAAGGAGTCTAAATTGTTTTCACTTCTGCGGAGTAAGATGAACCTAGTTCCAAAATTCCAAACAAATTGGAAAACAGTAAAAAAAGTTCATACCGAAAGCGCTCCATTGAATAAATATTCCGTACCCAATGACAAACATATGAATTTTTGACACAATGAAACTTCTAAATAATTTTTTAAATAAGTAATTTTTTTTGTATTGTGACTTAGTATAGTAAGGCAAAACGACCGCAAATTGAATATTTTTGAGCGCAATCACTTAAGGCTCGTCTCCTTTGCACGAATTCGTACGGCGAATCTGTTCGCAAAGTGCTCAAACAAAATTATTGCAAGCAAAAGCAAACCACGCGCACGTTGAGAACACGATTTGCCGTGCGCGTCAGACGCATGTTATATTATTTGCATCTTATATTATTTTAATTATGGCACATCTCAGCTGCTTTTTGACAATAATAATGTAGACATTACATTTTGTTTATTTTTCATCATGAATTTATTATATTTTAATACTGCCTTAGCCTATAAGTGAATAGAAATGTTTGGCAATTGACAGTTGTCATTTGGTTTTAATGTCAAACCATGGCATAAATATTTTAAAGGTCAAACAATGATAAGCGGTTTTTTATATTTTTTTCCATTTATTTCTATAATCTAACTATGTTTCTATGAATCAAAACATTCTAGAAAATTTCCCGAACAAACTTCAGGAAGATTCATGAAAATCCGAATTATATTCGGATCTTATATTATTTTAGGAGGATTTATAGTTTAGGAGGATTAATGAAACTTACATTGTTACAGAAGAATTTTATATATAAGATATATCAACTATTTACAAATATCATATATTTACGTATTAAACGACAAATATCATAACTTTATGTATGCAAAAGTATAAATTGCAAGTTTGGCAGGTCGGGCCAAAATAGAATTAAACGTTGAAAATGAAAATGAATAAATAAAAATGATGTACGAGTTTTGTTTTAGTAAGATTGGATAGTCAGTTATATATTTATTTTTGAATTAAAAAAAATATTTAAAAAAATGTTAATTTTCAATATTTCGTAATTTCATTAATCCCAAAAGTGGTAACTATTGACCTTTGATCAAAATATAATGTTGAAACAAAAAGTTGCCACAAACTACATATCCCAGATTTCATGCCTAACGACTTGGAACTTTGGTTTGCCTTAGTGGACAAGACATTTACATCCTTCAACAACCACGATGCAAAATAAAAATATGAATAGTTGGCTACGAGACTCGATGTTGGACATTCCACCGAAGTCCGGGACTTAATAATTAATGAACCAGAAGGGCTGCCTCACTCAACTTTAATGGCAACGTTAACAGCAAGATTAGGCGTTTCAGAAAAGACAACGAGGTTATTGATGAAGGCTGTGGACTTAGCAGGCAGGACAACATCATAATTCTTGCGTTATTTACGGATGTTAGCCGACATTTCAATGACTGTTAATGCGTTAAAATCAATATGGTTTTCCAGATTGCTCGTGAAAGTCCAATCGTTCTAAGAGGTGACTTCAAGATCACAATCAGTACTAGAAGTAGGCGAACTGGCTTCCACAAAAGACAGTAATTTTGGAAGTACCATTTTCGTGCCTTATATCAAGGAACTTTATTCGATGTGAAAAACACTTTTTTACAACGCAAATCTTCGTTTAGTATGCAACATCGATTTAACGCTCAATTCCCTCTTCTCAAATTTAAAACCGCGCACTAGCTTAGAACGAGTATCCAATGTGGTCTATAAAATTTCTTGCAATGACTGTGATTCCACCTATATTAGCGAAACAGGACAGAATTTTATCAAGCGTTTGAAACAACACGATAACAACTCAAAAAACAAAAATCAAGGCCAACAATGATCACAGAACATTTAAAACTAAATAACCATACGTTCAATTTTTATGACGCAAAGGTTCTTCATCACGAGTCAAAAGTCTCACAAAGGCGTTTTTCTGAATCGGCCTATATTTTTTTGAATACAAATTGTTTAAACAAACGTACAGATACCAGCTTCATCTGCGAAAATTACCAATATGTTCTAAATAATGTTTCACAATTTATATCAAATACTAACACCACAGTTTGCACAGCACTATCACGCACACTCGCACAGCGCGTCTTACGGGTGTCCAGATACGAAAACATGTGTTTTTTCTCAAAATTTTGACCTCAGATTTTTACAAAACTTTATTCTTGTCTAGCCTGCCTCGGAACACGAGTGCTTACATATAATATTCTATTTGTTAATTATTTTTTATTCTTTATAAAGAAGAAATTGCTGACATTTGGTGCTTGTTTCTAATTATTAATTTTTACGAGCTGTATTACTATGTGTAAGTGATAATCTAAGAAATTCAAGTAAGTAATGTTTATGCATTTTTTAATTTAAGGCTTAGATATAATTAGTCTGTCTCTTTAGTTAAACCTTTTCTTTTTACTATTGCTTATGCATATTCAATTTTTAACGTTACTTTCTGTTTTTTTTTAAATTGTAGAACCACTGACGATGACGTAGAATTTTACGTCGAAACGTATGGAAAAATTAAGATGTTTTAAAAAAAATCTTTACCTTACTTATATTTTTTACTTGATGTTACGCCCTCCAAGAAATCAATCATATATATATATATATATATATATATATATATATATATATATATATATATATCTTATATATAAAATTCTTCTGTAACAATGTAAGATTCATTAATCCTCCTAAACTATAATTCGGATTTTCATGAATCTTCCTGAAGTTTGTTCGGGAAATTTTCTAGAATGTTTTGATTCATAGAAATACAGTTAGATTGTAGAAATAAATGGAAAAAATTACAAAAAACCGCTTATCATTGTTTGCCCTTGAAAATATTTGAAGCTTAGTTTGACATTAAAAACGATTAAAGACTGTCATTTACCAAACATTTCTATTCACTTATAGGCTAAGACAATATTAAAATATAATAAATTCATGATTATGAATAAGGAAAATGTAATGTCTACATTATTAATGCCGAAAAGCAGCTGAGATGTGCCAAAAATTAAATTAATATAAGATGCAAATAATATAACATGCATCTGACAAGTGATGCAGTCTGCGCATGCGACTGACGCGCACGGCAAATCATTTTGTTTGCGCACTTTGCGAACAGATTCGCCGTACGAATTCGTGCAAAGAAGACGAGCCTTAAGTGATTGCGCTCAAAAATATTCAATTTGCAATCGTTTTGCCATACTATACTAAGTCACAATACAAAAAAAAATATTTAGAAGTTTCATTGTGTCAAAAACTCATATGTTTGTCATATGGTACGGAATATTTACTCAATGGAGCGCTTACGGTCTGAACTTTTTTAACTGTCTTCCAATTCGTTTGGAATTTTGGAACTAGGTTCATCTTACTCTTCAGAAGTGAGTACAATTTAGACACCTTCACCACTTCTCGGGTGGATGACGTTTCTTTTCAGTGATGTAATTTTACTTTTTTAAAAAAATAACGTTCTGTATCGATTTCATGAAAAAAAAAACCTTAAAAAAAACATCCAATTTCTCATTATAATATCTCTGAAAGAATAGGTATAAAAGTATATATATGAAAATTCGAGGTATTTTTCTGACTAATTATTGTTGTTTATTATTTTTCCATTACACAAATATTGATAGAGGTATTAATTAAGGAGCGCGGCTGTCCAACCAGAGATCTTTCGAGCCCTTTAACCCTTCGCCGTTTCACAATGAGAGAAGTTACGGTAAAATTTATGATAAAGAAAGTTGTAGCTCATTTAATAACCTTTAAGATAGTGTATTACAAAATCTGATAAAATCAGAATTAAAAGAGTAATAATCCAATTAATGCGGTGGATGGTGACGAAGTGCAAATTGTTTTTACTTCTGAACTTATGATAAAGATTAGCCTATTTCCAAAATATCAAGTAAATTAGAGCACAGTAAGAAAATTCACAGAGCAATAATTTTGTTGATCGTAAGTTAAATAGAGCACATGTGAACAGGATTTGACAAATTAATTCACTTCAAATATAAACTTAAGCAATAATGTATATTGATTTATTAGAGAACAAAATGTAATTTAGATATTAAAATTACTAAAAGCCAGTTAAAATATGGTACGAAATTATAAAAATTATAGGCAACATTATTAAAGCAATTATTTTGGGAAAAAAATAAAAGGTGATATTGCACCTTTGCCGCGAATGCTATATATTAATTCTTTCTGAATTTGTTGTACTTTTTAAAAGATTTCAATTTTCAACACGTGTATTTTATGCTATGACCATAAATCACAAAGGCAGACGATCATTTTTAGTGTGATAAATTTGGAAAATCAATGTTTTAGTCGTGAATAAACAAAAAATCATTCATTTATACATCCACATTTACAGGTATGACTAAAAATACTATATAACCCTTAAATGCAATAAAATAAATTGAGCTATTGGAAATAAATTTCTTCTATAAATCGCAGGGTATAATTTTTAATATACAATTTTATTGAACATTTTTTAATATTTGTTAAATGAATAATTAAAGTGTTAACTGTGGGAATTGAGAACAATCATTTTATTCGAACAGTTCTACATTCAACATCACTCATATATTGGTGTAAATAGTAATTCAAAAAACAGTAATTATTATTTTTAGCTAAGCAGTAAATATTAGTATAAAATATTGAAAAATTGTAGACGTGGGTACAGAACAACGTCTGTCGGGTCAGCTAGTATATATATATATATATATATATATATCTTATATATAAAAATGGAGCTCTCTTCAAATGTGCGTGTAAAACTCGAAAACGGCTGAATCGATTTGGCCATTCTTAGTCTTGAAAAATTCGTGCCAATCCAGAGAAAGTCCAAAAGGAGAGAAATTATTTCAAATCCGCGTAGAAACTTTACATTTTTAATTTGTAGAAACGTAATTTGAATAAAACAATGGACGGTGGCTAATACGTGAAATGTCAAACGATTTTGACAGATGATGTTCAATTACATTTAACAGGATGTTTTAAGGTGCGTCCACACCTAACGAACGAACACGAACGAACATGTCAAACGAGAAAATACAAAGAAGAACGAACAGGAACACAAACGAACGCGAATAATTCCAAACAAACGCTTCAAAGCAGTGAGGGCTTGAATCTTTTTGTTCGAGGATGTACCGTGAAACGTCAGATTTATTATTTAAAGTGGCGGGAAAGAGCAAAATTATTTAAAGTGATCAAATTTACGAAATTTGTCAATAACAGCAATATCTTATAATAAACACAACATAAACTAATGCAGGACTGCACATTTTAACATCAAAAAAGAAAAATGTTTGTCTATATTCGTGGTAGCGTCCACACTGCACATACGAGTTCAAACATGAACGAACAATTACCTTTGATGTACCGACAAGTTGCGGAACATTGCTCGCCATGTTTGTTTATGTTCGTTCGTGATCGTTGTGGCATCCACCTTATGCTGTTGCCGTTCGTTCTGGTACGTTCATATATGTTCGTTGGTGTTTGTTCGTTAGGTGTGGACGCACCTTTACGTGAATATTATTTAATGATGATTAAATTGTGGTAAGTAGTTTTGTTTGAAGTTTTATTTATATACAAAAGCGTTATTAAACGGTCAGCAAGTGTTACTAGAAACTAAATATCAACCTTTTTAAAATGTTAACTAAAAAATGCACATTTTGGCATATTACGGTGCTCTGATAAATCTCATTTGTATAATTATATACTCATTGGTATTTATAAAACATTTTCTAGGTTATATTATTTTTTATTTATGTTATTCAAATTCAAAACCTAAATTTGGTATCGATCAAATGGACATTTTGTCGAATAACATTTTTCCAGTTATGATTTCCCAGAATTTATCGAAGAATAGATAGTCATATATGAAGGCCCGGGGTTAAAAAGGTCCACAAGCGATGTGTCAAAAACCAGTAAATTTAAGCATTGTTCAACAACAATATTTGAAAGTAGAGGGTAAAAAATGTATAACCAGCTATAACATTGATTCTTATGACTTTGTTTTCATGCAGATAAACTGTAATCTTTGAAAATCCATAATAAAAGTATTTTCTTCCGTTGGTAGTCTTTTTAGCATTAGTTAAAAGTGTTTTTACTTTGTAAAATACCTTTAAAATTAAAATAAGACATTAAACCTGTTTGCCACCTAGCCGTTCCAAGTTACCCTGTCTATGGGGTAAAATGGTCTAGACAACAATTTTTTTAAAGACAGCAAAAAAGCATATTTCTACAATGTTGAAGTAGCTGGCAGTTTTACTGAACGTAGTCAGATAATTTTTCGTTTGAAATGTGTTATTTGTTGTTATATTTGCTCAAAGTCAAATTGGACCTTTGTGCCTCGCCCTGCGCTACATATATACTTTTTATTAAATTTACTTGATTTCATCGAATGTTACTTGAAACTTTTTAAAAAGCAGGTCAAAAATGAAATACATAGTTCATTTTCTATCTCTCCTCTCTCCTCGCAGAAATTTGAAAATTTTGTATAAGCTCAGTTGTATTATTTACAATTATACGCAAAATCTTGAATCAAAAAAGGATCTGAAACGTAATCAATAATTGATTAAATGGAATTTGTAATGACTATATAAGTCGAAAGACCAAAAATGACTTGGATCAGATTATACCATGTGTTCTATAGAAAGTGTATAAAACTTCCAGTTTGATTGTATTGATAAAACATAGACAAACTAATGGGGTTTATAACATTCAAACAACACATCCTTATACACTTAAAGTATTAAATTTTTTGATTCTCTAGAAATTGTTTAGAGTATACCTTACTTAGCAAAACGACGTTTGCCGGGTCAGCTAGTATATATATATATATATATGTATATATATAATATATATATATATATATATATATATATATATATATATATATGAGTAAGTTTTTCAAGGGCATACATCAAATAAAAGGCAAAGATTTAGAGGTTAATCTTTAATTTTTTTCCAAACGTTTCGACATAGGATTTTATGTCATCATCAGTGGATCTACAGAATGAACATTGAAAAATTAATATAAACTAGGAAAAAATGACAGAAATTGAAAAAAGAACTATAGATATAAGTAATAAAATTATAACAATAACAATTATACTTAACAGAAATGTTTATCTTTCAGAGAAATGAAAAGTAAAAAGAAATATATATAAACATACAAGAGTGTAATATATATACATAAATATACACACAAACAAACATATATATATATGATAAACATGTACAACCACGTACACATATACATATATACATGCAACTAATACGTATATATCGATATATACATACATATAATAAAATTGTTTCTTGGGCATCCATCCAGTAATTAAAAAACAGTTTTAATGAAAAATGTTTTTATTTAAAGAACATACGTTTCGGGTCTTGATTTGACCCATCTTCAGTGCATACAAATAAACTTTGAAAAACAACACAAAAACACAAAATTGCACGAAAAAATAAACAAAAGTGAAATAAAGAAATTGATGAAACGTCGAGTTATGAAAAATTTAAAAAAATATTGTAAAATTAAAATAAATGATATAATTTATTATAAAAAAGCTTATTCCAAACGAACATGTTGTTAGTTTAAATTGTATTACGACAAGGTTTGTGTTGTTTTTCAAAGTGTATTTGTATGCACTGAAGATGGGTCAAATCAAGACCCAAAACGTATGTTCTTTAAATAAAAACATTTTTCATTAAAACTAATTTTTTCATTAAAACTGGGATGGATGCCCAAGAAACAATTTTATTATATTATTTCACCATCTGAAGAAAAACCTCTTGCTTTATATATATATATATATATATATATATATATATATATATATATATATATATATATATATATATATATATATATATATATATATATAAAGCAAGAGGTTTTTCTTCAGATGGTGAAATAATATAATAAAATTACATACACATACATACACATATATATATATATATATATATATATATATATATATATAATTTCCAATATATTTTCCAATTCTTTCAATTTAGTTAAACGTTTAAATAATTTGCAAATTCCTCCTGATTTTTCTTTTGTCAGTTTTGATGTCATATCGCTTTTTACTAATGTTCCTTGGGACTTAGCGTTAGATGCTATCTCAGATCGTTGAAATGATATCCAACCCCACACTTCTATAAACTTATTTTGGTTCAAATACATTTTAAAATTTATTTTTAGTAATACTTATATCTGTTTTGAAAATAAATTTCATTCACAGATTTTTGGTTTGCCAATGGGCTCTAGTGTTAGTCCCCCTCTTGCTGATTTGACTTTACAACTTCTAGAAAATTCTGTTTTGCCTAAACTTCCTGTTCAACCCTTCATATATTTTAGATATGTTGATGACATTCTTTTATGTTTAGATAATAACTATATGAACCATACATTGAATTGTTTTAACTCTTTCAGTAAACATTTGCAGTTCACTTGTGAACAACAGGTTGACAATTGTATTAGCTTTTTAGATATTAAAATTATTAGATTTAATAATAACAAAATTTATACAAACTGGTATCAAAAGCCAACTTGGTCCGGTCGTTACATTAACTATTTTTCCTTTCATTCCCGTTCGATCAAAATTTCTATTATTATTTCATTAATTGATAGAGCTATTATTCTTTTGAGTGATTACATCTTTTGGAACAAAAATTTAGATTTAATCCGCGAAATTCTTGTAGACAATTCATATCCGTTAAAATTAGTTAATAATATTATAAAAAACCATATGCAGTATTTAAATAATAATAAAATTAACATTAAATTATTATTTAAATAATTAAAATTAACATTAATAAATAATAAGTAACCTTTCGTTACCTATTGATACTAGTTTAATAAATTCTTCATCTTTTCTAAATCGTTATAAAGGTATTATTTCCTTACCATTTTTAGGCAATTTTACTTATTTTTTAAAAAAGATATTTTCTGAAGAAGGTTTTCTTTTAGTTTCCAAATTTGAAAACACTCTAAATTCTTTGTATACTCCTTTAAAATCAAAAACACCACAAAATAGAATTGTTGACTCCGTTTACAAGGTGAATTGTAATGATTGTGAAAAATTCTATATTGGGGAGAGTTCACAGTATATATACAAAAGAATGCTTCAATATAAATATAATTCAAACAATAAAAATCAATATAAAACAATGCTTTCAGACCATATGCAAAATTTTAAACACACATTTGACCTAAACAATCCAGTTATTTTATATATTGAACAAAATGTTAACCTGAGAAGGTTTGCTGAATCTGTTTTCATTTTTTTAAATTCTGAATGTGTTAATAAGAGAACTTCTTCTTCCTTACTTTTTGACAGCTATCAAAATTTAATTAATATATGTAAATCTGATTTATTTTAATATTTGAACAATTTTTTACCACTTGATATTTTCTTTTATTTTCTTTTATCTTTCAGAATTTGATATATTTCGATTACTTGATTTTATTTTTCAAAATTTTATATATATATATATATATATATATATATATATATATATTTTTTTTTTGTTTTTAGAACAAAATATTCATGTTTGTCAAATTTTAGTTTGTCGACTTGTGGCTGCAAAACTGTATCATATAATGTTTCAAAGTCGAAACAAACAATATCAAGATATTACTCCTAGGCCTGCAGAGGATGAAGTTTTTATTTATCAAGATTTTGAGTTTTCACGAAGATTTTCTGGTTCATTTTCTCCTATCAATCTTCAACAATTTCATTTTCCTGTGTCCAACTATATGAAACCACATTCAGGATTTCAAGATTTCTCTACACATCATAATTGTCATCAATATCCAAGATCTCTTCCAGTTCGATCTTCTAATTCGTTTTTTAAAATTATCGAGTTGCATTATGGATACCAAACCAGGTTAAAACTTTCTTGTTATTCTTCTTTGAATTTAAAATTAATTAAAGTTATTAACAAACGAAATTTTCTGTTACGTTGTAGGAAATTCAAATTAATTCCTAAATTTTTTGATGCAAATATTATTTTGAGAAAATTTAATCATTTATTTTCTTTGACTCTTAACAACAAACTATGTAGTATAAGTTTTGAAGCTATGTCTTTGGAAATTAAAAATTGTTTTTCCAACATTCATTTTCTTAATTCCAAAATCGATGATTTGGTTAAAGGTTTGCATTCTATAGTTGAACCCTTTATTTTGAATAATTTTTTTGAGTTAGAAAAAATCAAGTATGACAGAATTTTTTTGAATCTTAAACGGTTACATATTAAAAAATTCGATAAATTATTAGAAAAACATAACAAATTTTCCGTTCCTCTGGTAAAAGAAAAATTAATTGATAAGTGGTTAAAAAAATTTTCAAATACACCTATTCCTTTTAACTTAAAATATATTTTTGCTTTAGGCCCCAAATTTTCTCTTCCTCCATCTAAATCAAACTTTAATTTTATAAAAATTCTCAGTAATTTAGAGAATGGTATTTTAAAGTTGAAGGATGTTGAAAAAGAATCTAAATTTAGATCCGTTTGCTGTAAGAACCTTCTATTTTTCATAAAGAAAAATTTAAATAAAAATTTCATTCATATGAATTTTGAAGTTTTAAGAGATTTGAATTTATGTAAAAGATTTTTGAAGAACAATCCTGATATTATTGTTACGAGAGCAGACAAGGGTAATCTCACTGCTGTTCTCAATAAGGAAGACTATCTTTCAAAAACATATAACTTGTTGAAGGATGAAGTTTTTTATAGCGAATTGGCCAACGATCCCACAGATCACTTAAATAGACAGACACAAAAACTTATTAATAATTTAATTGATAAAAAACAAATTACTAAATCATTAGGATATTCTCTTAAAGTTTTTCATCCTAATTTTCCTAAATTATACTGTCTTCCTAAAGTTCATAAACCAGATTTACCTATAAGACCTATTGTTTGTGATATTAACACTCCTTTAAGTAAACTTACGAAGCACATCAGCACTATTCTTTCTAAGGTTACCATTTTGTCGGAATTTAATGTTTCCAATTCTTTCAATTTAGTTAAACGTCTAAATAATTTGCAAATTCCTCCTGATTTTTCTTTTGTCAGTTTTGATGTCATATCGTTTTTTACTAATGTTCATTGGGACTTAGCGTTAGATGCTATCTCAGATCGTTGGAATGATATCCAACCCCACACTTCTATAAACTTATTTTGGTTCAAATACATTTTAAAATTCATTTTTAGTAATACTTATTTCTGTTTTGAAAATAAATTTTATTCACAGATTTTTGGTTTGCCAATGGGCTCTAGTGTTAGTCCCCCTCTTGCTGATTTGACTTTACAACTTCTAGAAAATTCTGTTTTGCCTAAACTTCCTGTTCAACCCTTCATATATTTTAGATATGTTGATGACATTCTTTTATGTTTAGATAATAACTATATGAACCATACATTGAATTGTTTTAACTCTTTCAGTAAACATTTGCAGTTCACTTGTGAACAAGAGGTTGACAATTCTATTAGCTTTTTAGATATTAAAATTATTAGATTTAATAATAACAAAATTTATACAAACTGGTATCAAAAGCCAACTTGGTCCGGTCGTTACATTAACTATTTTTCCTTTCATTCCCGTTCGATCAAAATTTCTATTATTATTTCATTAATTGATAGAGCTATTCTTTTGAGTGATTACATCTTTTGGAACAAAAATTTAGATTTAATCCGCGAAATTCTTGTAGACAATTCATATCCGTTAAAATTAGTTAATAATATTATAAAAAACCGTATGCAGTATTTAAATAATAATAAAATTAACATTAAATTATTATTTAAATAATTAAAATTAACATTAATAAATAATAAGTAACCTTTCGTTACCTATTGATACTAGTTTAATAAATTCTTCATCTTTTCTAAATCGTTATAAAGGTATTATTTCCTTACCATTTTTAGGCAATTTTACTTATTTTTTAAAAAAGATATTTTCTGAAGAAGGTTTTCTTTTAGTTTCCAAATTTGAAAATACTCTAAATTCTTTGTATACTCCTTTAAAATCAAAAACACCACAAAATAGAATTGTTGACTCCGTTTACAAGGTGAATTGTAATGATTGTGAAAAATTCTATATTGGGGAGAGTTCACAGTATATATACAAAAGAATGCTTCAACATAAATATAATTCAAACAATAAAAATCAATATAAAACAATGCTTTCAGACCATATGCAAAATTTTAAACGCACATTTGACCTAAACAATCCAGTTATTTTATATATTGAACAAAATGTTGACCTGAGAAGGTTTGCTGAATCTGTTGTCATTTTTTTAAATTCTGAATGTGTTAATAAGAGAACTTCTTCTTCCTTACTTTTCGACAGCTATCAAAATTTAATTAATATATGTAAATCTGATTTATTTTAATATTTGAACAATTTTTTACCACTTGATATTTTCTTTTATTTTCTTTTATCTTTCAGAATTTGATATATTTCGATTACTTGATTTCATTTTTCAAAATTTATATATATATATATATATATATATATATATACATATATTTTTTTTTGTTTTTAGAACAAAATATTCATGTTTGTCAAATTTTACATAAAATAATTTTTTGAATGTTTAATAACTTGCAAAACTGGTTTGGTATGTATAATTTTAATTCTGTTTCATTTTTTGTTACTTTTTTATTTTGTTACTTTGTTTTATTACTCTGTTTGTTTTTTAACTGAATGATGAGCTAGCAGAATAGCTCGAAACGTATTAAAAAGATTTATATTTACGTTCTGGTTTTATTTTTCGCAAAACTGTATCATATAATGTTTCAAAGTCGAAACAAACAATATCAAGATATATATTATATATATATATATATATATATATATATATATATATATATATATAAAGCGAGAAGTTTTTCTTCAGATGGTGAAATAATATAATAAAATTGTTTCTTGGGCATCCATCCAGTAATTAAAAAACAGTTTTAATGAAAAATGTTTTTATTTAAAGATCATACGTTTCGGGTCTTGATTTGACCCATCTTCAGTGCATACAAATAAACTTTGAAAAACAACACAAACCTTGTCGTAATACAATTTAAACTAACAACATGTTCGTTTGGAATAAGCTTTTTCAAACATTTAGTTCAAACATTTAGTTCAAACATGAACGAACAATTCCCTTTGATGTACCGACAAGTTGCGGAACATTGCTCGCCATGTTTGTATGTTCGTTCGTGATCGTTGTGGCATCCACCTTATGCTGTTGCCGTTCGTTCTGGTACGTTCATATATGTTCGTTCGTGTTTGTTCGTTAGGTGTGGACGCACCTTTACGTGAATATTATTTAATGATGATTAAATTGTGGTAAGTAGTTTTGTTTGAAGTTTTATTTATATACAAAAGCGTTATTAAACGGGTAGCAAGTGTTACTGGAAACTAAATATCAACCTTTTTGAAGTGTTAACTAGAAAATGCACATTTTGGCATATTACGGTGCTCTGATAGATCTCATTTGTATAATTATATACTCATTGGTATTTATAAAACATTTTCTAGGTTATATTATTTTTTATTTATGTTATTTAAATTCAAAACCTAAATTTGGTATCGATCAAATGGACATTTTGTCGAATAACATTTTTCCAGTTATGATTTCCCAGAATTTATCGAAAAATAGATAGTAATATATGAAGGCCCTGGGTTAAAAAGGTCCACAAGCGATGTGTCAAAAACCAGTAAATTTAAGCATTGTTCAACAACAATATTTGAAAGTAGAGGGTAAAAAATGTATAACCAGCTATAACATTGATTCTTATGACTTTGTTTACATGCAGATAAACTGTAATCTTTAAAAATCCATAATAAAAGTATTTTCTTCCGTTGGTAGTTTTTTTAGCATTAGTTAAAAGTGTTTTTACTTTGTAAAATACCTTTAAAATTAAAATAAGACATTAAACCTGTTTGCCACCTAGCCGTTTCAAGTTACCCACGTCTAAACAATTTTTTTAAAGACAGCAAAAAAGCATATTTCTACAATGATGAAGTAGCTGGCAGTTTTACTGAACGTAGTCAGATAATTTTTCGTTTGAAATGTGTTATTTGTTGTGATATAATTGGTTTGCTTTTCATAATATAGTTTATATTTGCTCAAAGTCAAATTGGACCTTTGTGCCTCGCCCTGCGCTACTTATATACTTTTTATTAAATTTACTTGATTTCATCGAATGTTACTTGAAACTTTTTAAAAAGCAGGTCAAAAATGAAATACATAGTTCATTTTCTATCTCTCCTCTCTCCTCGCAGAAATTTGAAATATATGTATATATATATATATATATGATTTAGTAGTTAATTTTGATGTTGAAATATATGAGTGAGTTCTTGAGGGCGATACATCAAACAAAGAAAAGCCAAAGATTTATAAAATAATCTTTATTTCCAAACCTTTCGACATTCAATTTAATGTCATCATCAGTGGATCTAAAAACTGTATGAAAATTAGTATATCTAGGTAATTATAATATATGTGGATTGGTAAAGTAACTATACAATAAGAGAAAAATTAACAAACAGCAACACTTAACAACAAACCAAATATTAAAGATAGGAAAAGTAGTAGAGACTAGAATTAAATAAATAATTAAAAAGTATAGGCAAAAATATTTAAGTTGTTTGTATTTAACTTGTTTCATATCAATATGTGATCACGTGGTGAACAAAAGATCGGATTCCTCCTTACTCTGCGATAACTACCAAGTAATACTAAATAATGTTTCCAAATTTATCTCCTCTGAACAAAACTAATTGACCTTACTAACCTTGCCAACACTTCCTAGTTTAACTTCGGCCTTGATACCCGAGCTTTACCTACCCATACATAGCAAATTTTGAATAAACCTTAAAAAAAATTTTATTTTAGATTTTTGAGTTATTAGTATAACTACTTAGTAATACTAAATAACATTTCCAATTTTTTTCTCCTAATTCTAACCATACAAACCTAGCCTAACATTACTAGTTTCAACTTCCGACTATTTTTTACCTACCCGCCCATAACAATCCTGGAATGACCCTTAAAAATCTCTCAAAACATGTGGTGGCTTTTATACATGCCTCGGTACTAGCAAAGTACAGAAGTCGTGGCAGAAATTACATAATTCTACTTACATTTTTTTCATACAAAAAAATTATATAAAAAATGCATAGTGCTGACAAGTTAGTTGTATAAATGTTAGTGCCAATCTCTAGTGCTGTGTACAATTCTCTATATGTAACCAACCAACGTAATGTAAGTCCACTTGTATTTTATATGTATTATCCATCTTCATAAATAATTTGTTTGCTTTACATATATACGAGTTTACAAATATTGTATGTTTATATATGTATACGAGATGTATTTGTATGTATGTATGTATATATATGTATATTACTTATTTACATGTATGTTTGTATGTATGTGCATATATATGTGTATACATGTATTTGTATATACGTATATATGTATGTATGTATATGTATATATATATATATATACATATACATTTTTAGATCCACTGATGATGACATTAAATTGAATGTCGAAACGTTTGGAAATAAAGATTATTTTATAAATCTTTGGCTTTTCTTTGTTTGATGTATCGCCCTCAAGAACTCACTCATATATATATATATATATATATATATATATATATATATATATATATATGATATTATTATATTATATTATTTATATTTGGTTTATTTTATATATGATTAATATCCACGACACTATGTGTTGTCATATTTATCGTTAATAAAATGTTATTGGTATTTTCTTATTTATAATTGAAAAGAAAGGTTTCAAGAATTATACATTTTAGCAAATTCGACTAGGGATATGGTCTTACATCAGTAGTATATTACATCAGCGTATGGCACATAATTTTTGCACTATCATATATACACTAACTTGTTTTTTTGTTTTTGTTGAACAGAGCATAGCAAAATATTTGTGAAATATATAATATCTTTTTTTTTGCACGGAGAACGTAGTTTATGTGACCAAGGCCGAGGCTGTATTAACACATGTGTTTAAAAATTATTTGAAGGGACCGTTTGAAGGAATAGTTGGCGGGTTTTTTACAATCAGTGTTTCGAAGTATGAGTGAAGAGGCTAAGAATCAAAGTTCGGAATCGGACCGCGTAAGGGTAGGTTTACAGGTTCGGAATTACGCTGGTTAAGAGGAAACAACTTTGGAAATATTATTAAGTATCACCTGATAATTTTCACAGAGTAAGGAGGCATCATGACGTTTATTAATTCAAGATCTGTTGATACTGATTAGGCAGGTCTCAGCAAACCTTCTCTGAATAATGTTCCGTTCGTGATAAAGTATACTAGCGTTGTAAAAGTTAAAAGAATGTTTAAAATTTTTTATATGTTCTGTTATCATGATTTGATTTTGTCGAGGATTTTTTGAGTTATTGTCATGTTGCTTTAGTCGTTTTATTAAATTCTGCCCAGTTTCACCTATGTAAATGGAATCACAATCATTGCATTTTAATTTATAGACAATATTCAATGTGCGTTCTAAACTAGTGGGTGATTTGAGGTTGGAAAAAAGAGAGCTAAGGGTTAAGTCTATGTTACAAATTAATCTTAAGTCGACCTTGTGAAACAGTTTTTTCCAAATGGAAAAGAGTTCTTTAATAAACGGGAGACAAACATTGCCTATAATGTTATTGTCTTTGGAGATTTTGGTTGAAGAAGAAGAGATATTATTGTTATTATTGAGAAATTTGAGTCTATTGTTTGTGACAGAGTTTATGAGATTAGAAGGATAAGAGTTATTGATAAGTGTTGTGTGGATTAACGATAAATTAGCAGACCAAAATTGTTTGTCCGAGAGAAGTATGGCGTGGTCAACTAAATTAATTATAGTACCTATTTTCATGCTAGATGGGTGATAGGAATGAAAATTTAAATACCTACCCGACCAAGTAGGTTTTTGGTACCAATTTGTGATGATAAGGTTTTTATAATTTTGACGTCAAAGAAAGCTAATGGAATTGTTCTGTTCTTTTTCGAAAGTGAAGGAGAGGTGTTCATTGAAAGAGTTGAAATTGTGGAGTAAAAGTTCAAAGTTTTTAACTGGCACACAAGTAAAAATGTCATCTACGTACCTGTAATAGAATTGAAGATCTAATTTGCAAGAATTAAACACTTTGGTCTCTAAATATTGTAAAGATAACTCAGCGAGTGCTGGAGATATAGAAGAACCCATAGGTGTGCCAAAAATTTGGTAATAGAAACGGTCGTTGAATTCAAAATAGGTGTTGGAAATTATAAATTTTATTGACTCAAGAAACCAGTGTAATGAAATAGTTGTATGACCAGAGATTTCGTTCCATGCGTCTAAAATTAATTGTAGGGGAACATTAGTGAAGAGGGAAACCACGTCTAAACTCACCAGTAAGGAATTATCAGGAAGTACAATATCACGGAGTTTATTAACTAATTCAAAGGAGTTTTTTACGAAAAAGGGGGACTTAACAGTGACTGAAGAAAGTATGGTGTTGAGAAATTTGGAGAATTTTGAGAGCGGGGAATTCAAGTCAGCAACGATTGGTCTGAAAGGTACGTTAAGTTTATGTATTTTGGGTAGTCCGTAAAGTTTGGGGTTGTACGGATGTAGGTTTTTGAGACTAGGCACAATTTCTAGAGAAATTTGTTTTTTTGAGACTAAAACGCTGATGAATTTGTGAAAAGAACGGTTTATACGATCTGTAGGATCTGAGATAACGGGGGCAGTAAATTTTTGTGTCAGCAACTAGCGCGGAAACTTTTTCTAAATAAGATGATTTATTTAAAATCACTGTTATGTCTGTATTGTATATGTATGTATATATATATATATATATATATATATATATATATATATATATATATATATATATATATATATATATATATATATATATATATATAAAGCGAGAGGTTTTTCTTCAGATGGTGAAATAATATAATAAAATTGTTTCTTGGGCATCCATCCAGTAATTAAAAAACAGTTTTAAAGAAAAATGTTTTTATTTAAAGAACTTACATTTCGGGTCTTGATTTGACCCATCTTCAGTGCATACAAATAAACTTTGAAAAACAACACAAACCTTGTCGTAATACAATTTAAACTAACAACATGTTCGTTTGGAATAAGCTTTTTCAAACATTTAGTTCAAACATTTAGTTCAAAAATTAACAAACAATTCCCTTTGATGTACCGACAAGTTGCGGAACATTGCTCGCCATGTTTGTTTATGTTCATTCGTGATCGTTGTGGCATCCACCTTATGCTGTTGCCGTTCGTTCTGGTACGTTCATATATGTTTGTTCGTGTTTGTTCGTTAGGTGTGGACGCACCTTACGTGAATATTATTTATTGATGATTAAATTGTGGTAAGTAGTTTTTTTTGAAGTTTTATTTATATACAAAAGCGTTATTAAACGGGCAGCAAGTGTTACTAGAAACTAAATATCAACCTTTTTGAAATGTTAACTAGAAAATGCACATTTTGGCATATTGCGGTGCTCTGATAGTTCTCATTTGTATAATTTGCTGTGGTATTCACCCTTTACAATAGTTATAAATAATATTATAAATTCGATGTAATAGTCAATATGAATAACGCAGTTAGAATGATTCATGGACTTGCAACAAAGTATTACAGATAAGCAACATTGTAACGAGCCGTAACGGTTTCTGCGTCTCAAATAAACACCAATGAATCATTCCTAACGTATTTTTCTAGAAGGATGATTACGTCATCATCAGAGATTATAAAAAGCCGGAGGACGAACAAACGGTGTTCATTCATCACTTACTTGCCAAACAGTTCACATCACTTTTATTTAAAATATCAATTGTGTATTAAGTGTAACCAAGTAATGAATTAAATAAAAATTAATAAAAGTCTTCAGATGTTTAATTAAATATTCCACAGCGGTAAAGTTTATGATAAGCAGCAGAAGAACCTAATTTTAATTGTTGACATCGTTGGACGCAACATAATTGTTGGCAACGGCGAATCCACAACATTTGGTACCAGTGTTGGGATCTCAACATAATTGTTGTTAGCCCAGGGGTGCACAACATTAATTTGCTGGCAGCGTTGAGATTGCCACAACATTAATTGGTGGCAGTGTGGGATTCTGCGAATTTTTTTTTAAAAAATGCTAAAGTATTTACCATAACATGTTTTGAACATAGAATTATTGCATATTTGGAAAACGGATATTTGAGAAAATACGCCGAAATATAGCAATAATTAGATTCAAGAAAAGGTAAAAAGCTTTACTGAAAGTGGAAATATTAGTGAAATTACAAAGTGAAGACTCCAAAAATCAAGAAGTAAGAAAAGAGAAAAATCGTAACAAGAAGAAACAAGAAAATCAAATCAAGAATCAAGAAACAAAGAAAAGAGAAAGAAGATAATATAAATCAAGACACAAGAATCAAGAAGTTCAAAGTGTAATATTTACAAGTGAAAATCAAAGGTGAAAAATAAAATAAAAAGTGTTATAAAAAGTGTTATAAAATCATTGTTCAAGGTTACATAAGTTTAAGTGATTGTGAATTCGAGTGAACCAAAAGGATATTAAATTAAGAAAGGATTACAACTCATTGTCAGTAAGCTAATTTTTAATATATTTTTGTAAATTTTTGCGCTTCTGTTTCAATAGTTTTACACATACTTTACAAAAATGAATGAACCAGTCGATATGTCGCGCGAAGGTAAATTAAATATTCAAACTGCTATTGCTTTAATTCCGAATTTCAATGGAGAACCTTCAAATCTTCCTTCACTCATAACAGCTTGTGATGCTTTATCGGTGGATTTGAATCCATCAGAAGCGGAAAAATTGCTTACAGTTATAAAATTAAAATTAGACCCACAAATTTTTGCAAAGATCCAATTTATTAATTTTGAAACGTGGGATGATTTAAAATGTTATTTAGCTAAAGAATATGTTGTAAAACGACCCATTTCTAGTTTATTAAACAAATTGAATAATTTAAAACAAAAATATAACGAAACAGTAAAAAGTTTTGGAGACAGAATAAAAGAAATTTTGCGACAAATTTATTATTCAAATATAAATTCAATAGGACAAGACGCAGCGAACATTACACAAGTGACATACGTAAAAATGAGTGTAAAAGTTTTTGAAAATGGCTTAAGAGAACCGTTAAAAACTTTAGTAAAATGCTGTCGATTTTCTCATATTAAAGATGCCATTGACTTCGCTTTGCAAGAAGAAGCTTGTCAAAATTCGTCAAATATCAGAAATAATCAAAATAATAATATAATATGTTACATTTGCAAAAAACGTGGTCATATTGCTCCACAATGTTTCTTAAATAAAAAGAATAATGCTAATTCAAATAATATTAACCAAAAATTTTGTAACTATTGTAAAAAACAAGGTCATTTAATTTTTGAATGTAGAAATCCAAATCGAAGAAATTTTAATACAAATCGAAATAATTTTAACATGTCAAAAACTTTTATTACCCCTACCAACGAACACAGACAAACATGCAGCTATTCGCACACACGTGCAGAAAATGCATCAAACGCACATACCCACAGTATGTCAAACTGTGACGAAATTCAACAATCCACAAATTCTCAAACCCAAGATCCTAATCCAACGACACCAGACAACGATACTATTACAGTACGTGAACTAAATGCACAATTTTTCAGTTCATTTTCAATAAATAAAACTGACGAAAAGGAAATAAAAGTCAAAAACAAAAATGTTTAGTTACAAATTGAAAACAAAACTTTTTGTACAAAATCAAACAAAGAACAAGATTTGAGAATTGAAAAACAGCAATTAAAAGACAAAGACAAAATCAAAGAAACACATGACAAAAACGTTCCAATTTTAACAACATCAAATAACGAAACGAAACAGAAAGACAAAATTTTAAATGACTCACAAATTTCACAAATGCACGAAACGTACCCAAGAAACAGAAAAACAGACAAAGATTTGACGAACAAAAGTTCAGAAATTCAAACAAACAAAACGATCAAAAAAGTTGAAGAACCAGAGGTAGTCACAACTACTACCACACATCGTTATCAACAAACCAAATCAAAGAAATCCTACGACAAGTACGTAAAACCACAACGGACATTCAAAGTCGACAATTTAGAATTAATAACGGACAAAAACCCTTACGCAAGTAAATCTAAAAAACTGATGCCTCTATTTAAAGATGCATACAGAATTGTTGAGACGAATGGTACAGGACGGATCATACCGATCAACGACAAAGGACATGCCAACTGATAATGATTTTGTTTTTGCGAATTGAAATTTCCAAAACCAAAAAATGAAATAAATATTCCAATTGTCAAAATAGACAACAAGTTAAGTTTTCAAAGAAAATATATGAATTAAATGTTAGAAAGAGACAAAAAACAAATGAATTATAATAAAATTGTCACAACCAAAGATTCTCAAACTTTTTTCACAAACATTAAAATTTACAATGTAAATGAAATCAAAGTTTTTTTTTAAGAAAAAAAAAGAACATTGTTATATTATAAGTCATGATAATTATTGTAAAACTGTTTACATTATTATTAATCAATGAAATGTCATATTTTGAAATATTATAAAGTTGTTATATAACTCAACTGTAATCATGAAATTTTGAGAAATATTACCATTAAAATAAAATTATGCTTAATTGTAAATTCATGATATTGTTCTACAATAAATACAATTTTTGAATTTTTTTTAATTAACATTTTTTAAATTTTTCGAAATTTCATGAAGAGAAAAAATGTATTTGAAATATTATAGTATAGGAGCTAGCAACGTTTTCAAAACAAGCATTTTAGTCAGGCTGGTTTTTTGGTATGTGGTCCTTGGTGCTCTCTCGGTTAGGGTACGGGCCGTCTGGCAGCTGGAAGTGGTTGCGTTAATTAGTGCGCAGCCAATTTGTACAGCGCGATTTCAAAATTTTGAAAGCATTTTAGTCAGTCCAATTTTCGTTTTTTTGACTTCGAATAGGTTCACCAGACTCAAATTTTTTGTTGCCAGACATTTTGGGCGCTGCTAAATATGTGCCAGACGCCAATTTATTTATTAATTTTTTTAAAAATTCAAATCATTTTAGTCCGTCTGAAATTTTAGTATTATGTTCGTTAAGGGTAAAAACACGTAAAATTAATTTGCCAGACGTTTCTGCGGTTGTTAACCATGTCTGGCAAGCAAAAATGTCTGGCAATATGATACTAGTTTATAGCATTTTAGTCAGTCCAATTTTAATTTTTTGACTTGATTTTTGTTTTGATAACTTGAATAAGTTATACAGATTCACATTTTTGTTGCCAGACATTTTGGGCCTGCCAAATATTTGCCAGACGCCAATTTATTTATTAATTTTTTTAAAAATTCAAATCATTTTAGTCAGTCTGTAATTTTAATATTATGTTCATTAAGGGTCAAGAAACATAAAATTAATTTGCCAGACGTTTCTGTGGTTGTTTTGCATGTCTGGCAACGAAAAAAGTCTGGCAATATGATACTAGTAGACAGAGTGAGACAATCGCCAAATACATTGGCGCGAATGAAACAAAAAACTATTATACTCGTAAGAGCGCAATACGTTTACTAGGCAGAAAACCATAAGAAAAATAAAGTAACTGTATTAGACAGATGTGTTTGTTATAAACTTATCTGCAAAATTGTGTTTATACCATTTTTCTTTAGAATCACCGTTTCTTACAAATTGCCATCTGGAAAGTTAAAAAATTCATATTCCTCATAATATGCAGCCTTTATAAATACATCATCGAAGGTGAATTATGAGTGAAAAATAAAAATCCATTGATTTGTTTCGATAGATTAGTTTAATGAGTCTTTTGATATATCACATTGTAGTATTATTGTCCCAGTGTGGGAGGGTCGCATACCTGATTGTTTTGAAGAAATTAATCGAAATAATTATGTATAAATGAATGCAAGGCGTGTTATAACATCCAAAGTGCTTAAACAGTTATCATATTGAATAAATGTGCCAGTTTCTAGTACCAACACATGAGAAGGAAGATAAACTGTAGCTACATTACTATATTATTGTATCATTAAGCCATAAACGAATAAATCTGTATAATAGACGTTTTTATTGGTTGTTAAAAAAACTATATTCCCAATTATAATCTTGATTTAAGAGACCTAGGTCGAATGACTATCATTATATAGTGATACATATTGATCTAAAATGATCCCATTTGAATTTTTGAATTATTATATACACTTCGTTTAAAAAAAAACATTGCTCAATATACAGCTAAAAGCTGAAAGAAAAAAGAGCGGAGAATGCTTGCTGTACAATATATATTGTATAAATATATAGTAGAATTTTAAGATTCTATTCTAGGGGTAGCTTGAACTGGTAAGGTAGCAAAAGTAATATTACAAGTATTAAGTATAGGTGTGTGTTACAACTAGTTGCTGCTAAAGCTAAGTACCATGTAAAATGAAGTCATTCGACTCAGTTAACTTAGCGATAAAAAAATATTTACGTACAACAAAAATAATGATTATTGTCAGTTCTCATATTCTTAGGAAATTGACGGTGTTACTTAACCACTGTCGAGTCAAATTTTTGAAAATATTAACAGCAATATTTTAGAATCATTAACATCTTTTTTAGAGCTAGTAAAATTAAAAAATTGAGTAATATGATGCAATTTTTATTCTCTCTTTTCTAATTAAGTCTTTATTTAACTTTATTTTATTTGTTTTATGAAAATATTACTGAAATTGCACTAACTTTAAATAGTATACGTATTGCGCTCTTACGAGTATAATAGTTTTTTGTTTCATTCGCGCCAATGTATTTGGCGATTGTCTCACTCTGTCTACTAGTATCATATTGCCAGACTTTTTTCGTTGCCAGACTTGCTTAACAACCACAGAAACGTCTGGCAAATTAATTTTATGTTTCTTGACCCTTAATGAACATAATATTAAAATTACAGACTGACAAAAATGATTTGAATTCTTAAAAAAATTAATAAATAAATTGGCGTCTGGCAAATATTTGGCAGCGCCCAAAATGTCTGGCAACAAAAATGTGAATCTGTATAACTTATTCAAGTTATCAAATCAAAAATCAAGTCAAAAAATGAAAATTGGACTGACTAAAATGCTATAAACTAGTATCATATTGCCAGACATTTTTGCTTGCCAGACATGGTTAACAACCGCAGAAACGTCTGGCAAATTAATTTTACGTGTTTTTACCCTTAACGAACATAATACTAAAATTTCAGACGGACTAAAATGATTTGAATTTTTAAAAAAATTAATAAATAAATTGGCGTCTGGCACATATTTAGCAGCGCCCAAAATGTCTGGCAACAAAAAATTTGAGTCTGGTGAACCTATTCGAAGTCAAAAAAACGAAAATTGGACTGACTAAAATGCTTTCAAAATTTTGAAATCGCGCTGTACAAATTGGCTGCGCACTAATTAACGCAACCACTTCCAGCTGCCAGACGGCCCGTACCCTAACCGAGAGAGCACCAAGGACCACATACCAAAAAACCAGCCTGACTAAAATGCTTGCTCGAAAACGTTGCTGGCTCCTATACTATTATATGAACTTCAATATTATATTAATTATATCCAAACAAGTAATTATAAGAAATCTATACAATGTAATAGCATGAGCACAAACATTTTTTTTGAAGCACCCGAAATGCTTTCTTTTTGTGAACGCACGAGGGCGCGCGTTTTTCGGCGGGTGAGGTGTTGTGGTATTCACCCTTTACAATGGTTATAAATAATATTATAAATTCGTGTGTAATAGTCAATATGAATAACGCAGTTAGAATGATTCATGGACTTGCAACAAAGTATTACAGATAAGCAACATTGTAACGAGCCGTAACGGTTTCTGCGTCTCAAATAAACACCAATGAATCATTCCTAACGTATTTTTCTAGAAGGATGATTACGTCATCATCAGAGATTATAAAAAGCCGGAGGACGAACAAACGATGTGTCAAAACCAGTAAATTTAAGCCGTGTCTCGTAATACAATTTAAACCTTGTCGTAATACAATTTAAACTAACAACATGTTCGTTTGGAATAAGCTTTTTTATAATAAAAAATATATCATTTATTTTAATTTTACAATATTTTTTTAAATTTTTCATAACTCGACGTTTCATCATTTTTTTTATTTCACATTTATTTATTTTTTCGTGCAATTTTGTGTTTTTGTGTTGTTTTTCATAGTTTATTTGTATGCACTGAAGATGGGTCAAATCAAGACCCAAAACGTATGTTCTTTAAATAAAAACATTTTTCATTAAAACTGTTTTTTAATTACTGGATGGATGCCCAAGAAACAATTTTATTATATTATTTCACCATCTGAAGAAAAACCTCTCGCTTTATATATATATATGTATATATATATATATATATATATATATATATATATATATATGTGTGTGTGTATGTGTATGTATGTGCATGTATATATATTTTATAACAGAACATATAAAAAATTTTAAACATTCTTTTAACTTTTACAACGCTAGTATACTTTATCACGAACGGAACATTATTCAGAGAAGGTTTGCTGAGACCTGCCTAATCAGTATCAACAGATCTTGCATTAATAAACGTCATGATGCCTCCTTACTCTGTGAAAATTATCAGGTGATACTTCATAATATTTCCAAATTTGTTTCCTCTTAACCAGCGTAATTCCGAACCTCTAAACCTACCCTTACGCGGTCCGATTCCGAACTTTGATTCTTAGCCTCTTCACTCATACTTCGAAACACTGATTGTAAGAAACCCGCCAACTATTCCTTCAAACGGTCCCTTCAAATAATTTTTAAACACATGTGTTAATACAGCCTCGGGCTTGGTCACATAAACTACGTTCTCCGTGCAAAAAAAATATATTATATATTTTACAAATATTTTGCTATGCTCTGTTCATCAAAAATAAAAAAACAAGTTAGTGTATATATGATAGTGCAAAAATTATGTGCCATGCGCTGATGTAATATACTACTGATGTAAGACCATATTTATGTAAGTTAGCTTCGTTGTCTATATATGTGTATGTCTGTATTGTATATGTATGTATATATATATATATATATATATATATATATATATATATATATATATATGTAGCGGGTTGTCAACACGCATCGCGGCTCGTCAACACGCATCACATGTCTACTGGACTGATAGGCCCATATAGTGACAGCACGGAGAAAACAAAATTAATTCAAGTGTCAGATCTGATATGGCTTTTGTTTCTCCCTAGTCTCATGTCCAAAATTAAAATTCTTGAATCTTTTTCTTTTTGATTGTAAATAAGTAAATACCAACTATATTTTATAAATGATAAATATGATAACACATGGAATCGTCAATACTAATCAAACATAAAATAAACAAAATATAAAACATAATATTTCATAAAATTTATTATGACTACAATTTGGATAATTATGGTATTAATATGGAGCACCACAGCATCTCCATATATATATGTGTGTGTATGTGTATGTATGTGCATGTATATATATATATATATATATATATATATATATATATATATTATTGTGTAATAGCAATCGATAATGCTGCATTGTGTAATGGCAATGCTGATATGCCAAATTCGATATCGATTGCAGTAATTATCACAATCAGCAAATACTTTAAATACGCCATCGTAAGGTGTTTGCAGTCCCACTTAAGTAGTATATAAAGAGTACTGATATGAGTTAGAGGCAGAGTTGCTAGAATCACAAAAGAGTTGTCTTTATTACATCAGAGTTGCTGTAGGCCACAGCCTAGTTGCTGTTGGCCTCAGCAGAGTCGCAATATTAGTCGTGTAAAGTCAATTGTTAATCATCATTGTGGGTGCTAATAAAGTGTTGTTGAAATAGTCAATCAGTGTTGTTCTTTAGAAGTGATATTTTAGCCAATATCTTAATAAGAACTCAAGGCAAATCCGAAGCTTACTATTTCTATAACCACCGCTCGGCAAGGCTGTATTGACTAGGAGGTCAATACGAACACGTTACCAACAACCCCCTTACATTTCATGGTGTCCAGCGGTGAGATACCTTGTAGTGAAGAATTAGTATTCGACGTTGACTGGAAATGTGAAAACCGAGTTTTTCGCACCCCGGAGGCTGCAGATTCAAGGGCGGTTCCAGCAATCCAGCGATGCTAATTCGAGGAACTAAGGGTAGTAAGGTGGCGGCTCTACTAACACTGAACCGTAAGCAACCCGCAACGACAGCGACTCACTCTAAGTAAGTGACAAATTTATTTTCCTTTTTCGGACATCACACTACCAGAAGATGTCAGCAACTCTCCCCAGGCAAAGTTAACCATTTTTTCTTTGGACAATAAATTTGCACATCCAGGAATCTAAGATTTGAAGAGAATTTTTTTTAAGATGTAAATTATGTAGATGAAAATCCTGTTAGTGTAATTATTTTTGTCAATTATATTGATTAGAATGGTAGCTTGGGTTAATAATTCTATAACAGCGGACAGTTGATTAAATAACTATTACAGCAGTTTTATCACGAGCGAAAAAAAAAATAATTTTAATTTTATAGTTTCATATAGAATTCTCTGAAAGGTAAAAGAGAGTCATCTTTAACTAATATTCATTCCTTGAACTTTGCGAATCAGTTTATGTATGTTGATAAAGTTAGTAACCCGGCTTTCGAGCGGTCTAACGCCAACACCGATGATATCGCAGTTCAGAATGATACAATTTTCATTTAAATTAATATTTATTCCCTGCAATAGCGAATCATTTTATTTATGTTGATAAAGTTAGTAACCCGGCTTTCGAGCGGTCTAACGCCAACATCGTCGATATCGTCGATTCAGGATGACTTCAAATTTGGCTATTAATGCCACTTCTATGGCCAATGTGCCTGCAAGTCCTATTATTCCAGGTTCCCAAACTTCAGAATGTACCGATAAATTTTTAGGGAAACCTGCAAAAATTATAGTAAAGGACATAAATGGGGTAGGAAAACCCAAAATAATAATTATGGGGCTATTAAAAAAACCCAAAATAAAAATTGTAGGGTTATCAAAATTCCTCATAATATTAAATTTTGTTAGAAAGCTAACAAACATGTTAATGATGACTATTTGGCTAATATAGAACCTCAGAGGTCAAGTAATTTGTAAAGTGCACTAAATTGCACAATTTTTCTTCTAAATATTTCATTTTTACGCCCGATGAATATGCTGATTAATTTAACTTTTAATTAGAAAAATTATTAATAATAAAATAGTACTATTTTAAATAATCAACTGCCCGTTCTACCAACTGTTATAGAATAGAAGGGGGAAAATTTTAATTAATGTTAATATTACAATCACAACAATCCCCGTAATGTAATATAGAAAAACAAAATAGAAAAATATTTATGTTAGAATTATAGATACAATATGATTTTCTAATTTCATGGTGTTATAGTAACTTTATTGAATGCAAAATGTTATAAACTTTAGCTGCTTCTATATAAAAGTAAATTTTATTTTTTCAGTAAATAAATTTAAGTAAACTTCTTTTCGATTATAATAATTGCATTATTTCACTATTTTTGATTAACGGTAACTAAAATTTGAGTATATTCAAGATAAATCATAATTATACATACTAATTATACTTTCGATTATTTGAGTTAATAGTGTTAAAAAAAATCATATTTTATCATATTTCTCTTTTGAAATTTAAATAAAGAGATATCACATAACGTGAACGATACAAATTTCAAAACAATAACAGACTTAATTTATTTATGATTTATTAACTTTGTGAATTTTATGAATCTTTACGTTTATACAAAAACTTTGTTTTTGTAATTATCTGAAAATTTGAGTATATTTCTAACTTTCAACATATTTATTTTAATTATAATTCCAATAATTTGAACCTTTTGGCATATTGAAATATTTTACAAAGAATATATTTCGTACTATTTAAAAATTTTAATATAGTTGTGTTTTATGCATTTCATGGATGATAATTTACTATTATTTTAGAGCGTCCAATGCAGCTATAATACGAATCAAAAACTTGAATTTTATCACATTTAAATACACTTTTGTGAACAAAATGAACTTGTAAGCGTTGTATCAATAATTCGCATTTACATAAAATACAAAAATTATTGTGTAATGATTCCAAAGTTGAATGGCCACTAATATTCTATTATTCCTAAATGTATTATTTATTTCTAATATTGAAGTCTTTCAAAAGTTATGAACCAAAAAGGCCCAGAAATCTATTGTTAATTATTAATGTAGAAGTGTGTAGTATGTAGAATTACATGAATTTTCCAAAAGCATCATAAATCGCTATATTTAGGAAAATATTATAAATCAAATAGGTCAAAAACCTGCAGACACACAGATTACACAACTTGAGAACGTATTAAATTGCATACTATGTCAAATAAAGCTGAGCCAGAAAAAATAGTAGTCAAATTACTCTCATATATAAAAACAATTTTTACATCAAGAATTTTATATAATTTATGCAATTTTATTTAATTCAAAGCGCTCAGACAATATGTCAACTCTTTTTAATCATATATTATTATTGAACTTAATATACTTGTGATTTTTAATTTTGTCTTATTTAAATTAAATGCAATCTTCATTAATTTCAACAAAATATAATAAAAAAAAAAATTTTTTTTTTAGGTGTTTTTAAAGCCAATATTGTGATTTTCATTTTTAAATAAAATAAATTTTGTAATTTTAAATTTACCTAAACAAATATAAAACAAGAAACATTTCAGATTATATTATAGAATTAAGTAACCATTATCGAAGTTTTAGGTAAATTTAGAAAATTTTTGTTCATTAAATTTTTTTCAGAATGAAATTATGCTTAAGTAATTATTGAGGACAATAATTTTTCCAAGGGGGAGGAGAAGCACAAACTCCCGTAAAATTTTTTTTTTACTAATCTGTCAAGGGACTGACAGACACTTTAGGGGTGGCGTATTGTGTAATAGCAATCGATAATGCTGCATTGTGTAATGGCAATGCTGATATGCCAAATTCGATATCGATTGCAGTAATTATCACAATCAGCAAATACTTTAAATACGCCATCGTAAGGTGTTTGCAGTCCCACTTAAGTAGTATATAAAGAGTACTGATATGAGTTAGAAGCAGAGTTGCTAGAATCACAAAAGAGTTGTCTTTATTACATCAGAGTTGCTGTAGGCCACAGCCTAGTTGCTGTTGGCCTCAGCAGAGTCGCAATATTAGTCGTGTAAAGTCAATTGTTAATCATCATTGTGGGTGCTAATAAAGTGTTGTTGAAATAGTCAATCAGTGTTGTTCTTTAGAAGTGATATTTCAGCCAATATCTTAATAAGAACTCAAGGCAAATCCGAAGCTTACTATTTCTATAACCACCGTTCGGCAAGGCTGTATTTGACTAGGAGGTCAATACGAACCACGCTACCAACAAACCCCAAAACATTTCAATATACGAGGTCTGTTCAAAAAGTACCCGGAATTTTCGCTTTTTCAAAAAAATATTTATTTATTCGTCTACATTAATGTGGTCCCCTTCAAAGTAGTCCCCCCCAGATATAATACACTTATGCCAGCGTTTTTTCCAATTTTCGAAGCACCCTTGATATTCACTTTTTTATATGTCCTTGAGCACTCTCAGCGATTTTCTTCAATCGAGGAAAACCGCCGTCCTTTCATGGGTCTCTTCAACTTTGGGAATAGGAAAAAGTCACACGGAGCCATATCTGGTGAATTTTTGCACTTTGCAACACTTTATTTCATTTTTTACGCAAAATTTAATACAAATTCTTTGACTTTTCAATTCTTCCATTGTAAAAATCGCCGAGCTCAGAAAAACACGTCGAACCTTAGCGACTACCACAGACAAAGTAAACAGTGAATATAGCTGAAAATTTCATCATACTTTAGGGGCATGTATACCAACACAATAAAAAAAAATTTTTGACAATCAGACACTCCAGACCCGCGAAATTTAATTATTAGTAATTCCGGGTACTTTTTGAACACACCTCGTATATATATACATTTGTGCATGTCCGTATGTATATACCGATATATACGTATTAGTTGCATGTATATATGTATATGTGTACGTGGTTGTACATATATATCATATATATATATGTTTGTTTATGTGTATATTTATGTATATATATTACACTCTTGTATGTTTATATATATTTCTTTTTACCTTTCATTTCTCTTGTTTATCTTTCGTCGTGAATAAGATCCAGAAATAAAATAATTCAAATATTTTTCTGTTTTTTCTGTTTTTTTGCTGTTTTTTTAATACTTCAAGCTACTTACTTATAGCTACTTTGCCATAGGAGTGTTAAAAAATTTCAGCAAAAAAAACGAAAAATATTTGAATTATTTTATTTCTAGATCTTATTCGCTTAATTTAACATTAATAATATTAATTATTAGAGAGAATGTGGTCAAGTTCGAAGTGCTGTCATATATGGAAGGATTTGATACTACGGAAAGAGCAGCAAAGACTTTGAGGCGGCCGTACTCTCAAACTATCAATTTTACAAAAAAACGGTTTTCTAAGGAATTGTAGGAAATTTTATCTAGTTTAATTCGTACATAGATACTTTTATCGTAAAATCAGCCAGAAAGGAGATATTTTAAAAAAGCTGTTGTTTGACGCCATTTTTCCTATATGGCGGCAACTTGCCGTTCAAATTTGAGGTGGCAAAGTTGATTTTCGTAAAGAGCACCTCGAAATCTATAAGATTACCAATTTTCAGAATTCCCGGAGTACTGTACCGGCAACAGCCTTTTTTTGCACCAAATGACTGGACTAGATGGTATGATAAAGTATCTGGCAGTTTTACTGAACGTAGTCAGAAAATTGTTCGTTTGAAATGTGTTATTTGTTGTGATATAATTAGTTTGATTTTTATATTTGCTCAAAGTCAAATTGGACCTTTGTGCCTCGCCCTGCCCTACATATATACTTTTTATTAAATTTACTTTAATTCATCGAATGTTATTTGAAGCTTTTGAAAAAGCAGGTCAAAGAAAAAATACTTAATTAATTTTCTTTCTCGCCTCGCAAAAATTTGAAAATTTTCTATAAGCTCAGTAGTGTTATTTACATTTTTTTATACACAAAATCCAAAATCCAAAAAGAATCTAAAAAACTTGAAACATAATCAAATGACTGGACTAGATGGTATGATAAAGTATCTGGCAGTTTTACTGAACGTAGTCAGAAAATTGTTCGTTTGAAACGTGTTATTTGTTGTGATATAATTAGTTTGATTTTTATATTTGCTCAAAGTCAAATTGGACCTTTGTGCCTCGCCGTGCCCTACATATATACTTTTTATTAAATTTACTTTAATTCATCGAATGTTATTTGAAGCTTTTCAAAAAGCAGGTCAAAGAAAAAATACTTAATTAATTTTCTTTCTCGCCTCGCAGAAATTTGAAAATTTTCTATAAGCTCAGTAGTGTTATTTACATTTTTTTATACACAAAATCCAAAATCCAAAAAGAATCTAAAAAACTTGAAACATAATCAATAAGTCGAAAGACCAAAAAAGACTTGGATTTGATTATTCCATGTTTGTATTGACAAAATATAGACAAACTAATGGGGTTTATTGTTTTTAAAATACCTCATTGTATATAGCATTCAAACAACACATCGTTATATACTAAAAGTATTAATTTTTTGATTCTCTAGAAATTGTTTAGAATATACCTTATTTAGCAAAACAACGTTTGCCGGGTCAGCTAGTTGAATATATAAAAATAAATTTGCGCTTGACAAAATATTGTCGATATTAATCTTTTGAATATTTATATTGTGTCGCATATAACTATGCACGTCTCCTTTGCCTTGTAATGAACAAATTCTTTACACGTGTTCTATTTGTCTATGCGTGCGTGCGATCCTACAAAAAGCGAGACGACTGGCGCCTGTTCTGTTCCTTTCAAGTACTCGCAGAAGTGTCTTTCTCTCTTTCTGCTCAGCTGCGATCAGTTACCTATGGCCAAATATATTGTTGAGAATTGTGTTCTTTATAATTATAAATAATAGTCATAAGAAAACTCATTTGAACGATGTATAATTCCAAGTAACGGTGAATGTTGCGAATATCTTGTACATCTGCCAGACAACCCTTAATATAAGTTTATGATAGCTCATGTACCTTCGGCGAGCTATCCTAAAACTAGAAAGATTGGAAATATTTTAAAAATGTAAAAATATAAAGTTAGTTAGTCCTGAACTGTTGAAGAAGTAACAACTAAAATATTATAATAGAGCGCTAAATAAATTTTTGTATCTAAATAAATTCTTTGATTTCACACACTTCCAGAAGAGCTACAAATGTTCCAATTCTCGTCGTTAAGTATTCCAAATAAAACTCTAAACTACTCAAAAAGTTAATAAAAATTGGTTACATTTAATCATTAATTAGTAAATTCATTACTAACGTCTCTTAATTTGGTGCAGCGGTGGGATCCAACTCCGAGATAAGAGTACAAATTAATAAAATAAATTTAAAAAAAATTAAAACAAAAAGTGTGTGATATAATAAGCAAACTCTTAAAAATATCAAGTGATACAAAAATAAAGTGCTCATCAAATAAATCGATCAACATCTATATAAAAATCATCAAAATAATTCTAATAAAAAAAATAACAAGTGGAAGATTTTGAAGTTTAGAACGTGGGACCAAATCAGGACTTAAATCTACAACCCTGAAGCGACCAAGGTGAACAAAACTCTCTATCATAATCAAAAGGAAATGCAAGTAAGAAAATTCATATATTATTACAAATTCAAGATGGAAATGGATGGATTACAATTTTGAATAGAAACTTACTAGATTTAAATTTAGCCTTAGCTATATTACCGAATTTTATTGAAAACGAAACTGATGTACGTATTTTTATTGATGTATGTGATTCATTGAATTAAAACTTAAAGGCCAGTGAATCACAAAAATTATTTTTAACCATAAAAAGTAAATTTTTATCTCATGTACTTATAAGAATAATACGTAACAAAATTTATTGCTGGGACTCATTAAAATCATTTTTGGATAAAGAATATACGGAAAAAACTCCTGTATCAATGCTTCTTGCATAGTTGCTAAATTATAAACAAAAATCTAATGAATCTGTAAAATCTTTTAGTGAAAGAATTAATAAACTATTGTACAGAATTTATGATAAAGATTGTGATACACACGAACAGACAGTCGCGGATAATTTGCAAAATGTTTATAATGAAATGGCTCTCAGAACTTTTCTTAATGGACTGAAAATGCCATTGAAAAATTTAGTAAAATTGTGTAGATTTGATAATTTAAATCACGCTATAGACTTTGCCATTGCCGAGGATACCGACTCATCCTCAATTTTAACATGCGACTTTTGCAATAAAATGGGCCATAGCAGTCGTAATTGTTTTTGCAAAGCCGAACATAAAAATTGACAGTTAATTTGCAACTATTGTAAAAACCTTGGTCACACGATTGATCAATGTAGACATCCAAATCGTAAAAACTTTTTCCAACAAACTCAAATCCCTACGGTTCCGCAAATAAAACAGGAAAATTGTTTATCTCTTAATAATCCTAATCCGATACCTGAAAATAATGAATTCCAATCGAATGCACCTTCCTCAAGTTCAAAAAACTCGCCAGAGCCCGTTCCGGGACGGGCATTCATGTAAATAGCAATTGTAACAATATAAATTTAAATTTTCCGAACAGTTATGAATCAATCATTTTAGAAACTACACAGCTACCAAATACTTTTCATAATTTTTTAATAGACAGCGGTAGTGACATATCATTAATTAAATTAAAGTTCATACACAGAAAAAAAATTGAACTAATTGGAATAACATCAAATTTATTAACAACCCATGGCGTTTCTTATATTAACTTTAAATTTTCCGAACAAAATACAGAATTTCCGTTTCAAGTTGAATCAAATCTCCCAATTAAATATTCAGGAATCATCGTTAAAATTTTTTTATTAAAGTTTAAAGCAAAAATTAATTATCGGAGTTTTTTCTATAACGTAAATTACAACGACACATTTGATGACAATGACAAAAAACAAAGAGTACAAAAACTTTTACAATGCATAAAAACTAATCTCTAACAATCCAGAGATGGTCGGAAAGGTGAGATATTAATTTGATTATTAATTTGAAATTTTTTATAGAAGCGTAATTTAAATAAAACAATGGACGGTGGCAAATGTCAAACGTTTGATAGGATGTGTTACGTGAATATTATTTAATAATGATTGAATTGTAGTAAGTAGTTGTGTTCGTAGTTATATTTATACACAAAAACGTTATTAAACGGATCGCAAGGGTTACTATAAACTCAAAATATCAACTTTTTTGAATTGTTCATATAAAAATGCACTTTTTGGCATATTTTTCTCAAACACGGTGCTCTGATAGATCTTATTTGTATAATTATATACTCATTAGTATTTATAAAACATTTTCTAGGTTATATTATTTTTTATTTATATAATTTTAATTTAGAACCTAAATTTGGTATCGATCAAAGGGACATTTTGTCGAATAACATTTTCCCAGTTATAATTTCCCAGAATTTATCGAAGAATCGATAGTAATATATGAAGGTTTGGTGTTAAAAGGGTCCACCACCGATGTGTCAAAAACCAGTAAAGTTAAGCATTGTTTAACAACAATATTTGAAAGTAGAGGGAAAAAATGTATAACCAGCTTGATTCTTATGACTTTGCTGTCGGCAAGTAAATAGTAATTTTTGAATATCCATAATACTTTTTATTAAATTTACTTTAATTCATCGAATTACTTGAAACTTTTCAAAAAGCAGGCCAAAGAAGAAATACTTAATTCTTTTTCTATCTATCCTCGCAAAAACTCAAAAATTTTGTATAAGCTCAGTAGAACTATTTACAATTATACACAAAATCCATAACCTAAAAAGAATCTGAAAAACTTGAAACGTGATCAATAAGTCGAAAGACCAAGAAAGACTTGGATTGGATTATACCATGTTTTCTGTAAAAAGTGTGTAAAACTTCCAGTTTGATTGTATTGACAAAATATGGACAAACTAATAAGGTTCATTGTTTTTATAATACCTCATTGTATATAGCATTCAAACAACACATCCTGAAAAACTTAAAGTATTAATATTTTTGATTCGCTAGAAATTGTTTAGAATATACCTTACATAGCAAAACAACGTTTGCCGGGTCATCTAGTATAAGATATATATGTATATATAGGTATATATACATAAATTAAGTTTTTTTTTTAAGCATTTTGTAAAAATTTTTTTAGATACTGTTAACAAAGAATTGCTGAATGATGACACACAATCCGTGTCGAAACGTATATTTTAAATAAATATTTTGTATTTATTTGTTTCTTTTATTTCGACGACTGGCTGAAAATCATATCAAGACATGTCTCAACGTCTAACAAAAAACCCAATATATATATATATATATATATATATATATATATATATATGTATATATACAGTGCTGGATTTACAGTAGGGGCAATCGGGGCTACTGCCCAGGGCGGCAAATTTTGGGGGGCGGCAAAATTTGGACAGTGAGAAAAAAATTCTATACAATATAATCAACTTTTTTTAACAACATTTTTTATTTCAAGAAATATAATTAACAAAACATAATACGATTTCAATGCAGAATTTGGGTTGAAATAAATGATATCTAAAATTTATTAATTTGCCTTGCCTCCCTCTCCGAGCGTAAATTATCAAATTGGTTAATATGTTATCCATTTTGGCAATTTGGCTAATATAGAGATCCGTTAACAAGCCGAAAGTTTAAGAAAAATATGTTCTTCAGTTCTCGAGCCCTCTTAAAATGACGTATTTGTGCACTTCCAAGGTTATAGCGTCAAAAAAAAAATTTAAACTAGTGACTCATGGCATTGTGCCTTAAGACAAATTACTGAAACATCCTGTACTAAAAATTACATTTTATAAAGAGCTTTAAATTTTATTGAAAAATAAAAAAAATACTTCTAAAACACATTTTTTGTGTTTTGAAATTTTTCGAAAATTATGAACTTTTTGCAAAGCAATCGCGCTGCGTAGCTGTTTCAGAGAAGAAATATCGAAACTCAATTACCATTTTTCGTAATTGCCTGTACCAAAAGCTAATCAGCACGTCTCCCCATCAATACAAATCTAATATTTTTTAATTATTCAAGTCGATTTCGAGAACACGGATCAACCGATTTATGATTCAATTCCTATGGATAAGGAGACGTGTTGATTAGTTATTGGTCAAGGCAGGTCCAACTGTTTTGAAGATACGGGCCAAAATGCCAAAAATGATAATTTAGTTTTTGAGAAAAAAACGTCCAATAACAGTCAAAAAAATTTACAGAATAACTGCTTAAATTTGTGGAGGGCAGGTTTAGCGGTTTCGATGATCCAATAAAGAAAGAAACATTTGGCGGACAAAAGTGATCATAAGACATATGCACATTAAATTATCAGATATTTTAAAAATATTATAATAATAAGTATAAATGTTGTTTACATTTATATAAGTTCTGTAACATTGTTTATCCGTTAGACTGCGACGCGGCGCTTACGCGCTTCTATATTTTGTTCCTCGCAGCTGAAGCACCGCGATTGCTTTAAAAAAAAGTTCGAAAGCTCGTAAAATTTCAGGGATGGGGCGGCATTTTTGTCAGTGCCCCGGGGCGCCAAATTTCTAAATCCGGACCTGTATATATATATATATATATATATATATATATATATATACCTTATAAAGTTATGTAAGAGTCGATTATATCAAAGTTGCTTAATAACTCGAATTTTACGTCCTTTGAATTAAGGAATTGACAATCTTCAATTCCTTAATTTAAACAATTTTCAATAGGTTTTACAATACAGTTAGCTAATATCAATCCGTTTTTATATTGTTTTGAAAAACTTACTGCTTTGTCGTTTAATGCAGTTTCGATTTTTCATGTTGTTTCGGATCGAGGAGGGATTAATTGTTTTTCGAAATTAACTAAAGGGGTTGTAAACTCTTGGTTATTGATTTCTAGTGAAAATAATTTAGAATGATAATTACATTTTGCTTTAAATTTTAATAAAAAATGTTTACCGATGGTTCCTGAATATTTAATTGGGAGATTTGATACAACTTGAAACAGAAATTCTATATTTTGTTCGAAAAATTTAAAGTTAATATAAGAAACGCCATGGGTTGTTAATGAATTTGATGTTATTCCAATTAGTTAAATTTTTTTATCTTTGTATACCAGAGTTTCTTTATCAATGTTATAAACTTTAATTAATGATATGTCACTACCGCTGTCTATTAAAAAATTATGAAAAGTATTCGGTTGCTGTGTAGTTTCTAAAATGATTGATTCCGAAAATTTAAATTTATATTCTTACAATTGCTATTTACATGAATGTCCGTCCCGGAACGGGCTCTGGCAAGATTTTTGAACTTGAGGAAGGTGCATTCGATTGGAAATCATTATTTTCAGGTATCGGATTAGGATTATTAATAGATAAACAACTTTCCTGTTTTATTTGCGGAACCGTAGGGATTTGAGTTTGTTAGAAAAAGTTTTTACGATTTGGATGTCTACATTGATCAATCGTGTGACCAAATTTTTTACAATAGTTGCAAATTAACTGTGAATTTTTATGTTCGGCTTTGAAAAAACAATTACCACTGTTATGGCCCATTTTATTGCAAAAGTCGCATGTTAAAATTGAGGTTGAGTCGTTATCCTCGGCAATGGCAAAGTCTATAGCGTCATTTAAATGATCAAATCTACACGATTTTACTAAATTTTTCAATGGCATTTTCAGTTCATTAAGAAAAGTTCTGAGAGCCATTTCATTATAAACATTTTGCAAATTATCCGCGACTGTCTGTTTGTGTGTATCACAATCTTTATCATAAATTCTGTACAATAATTTATTAATTCTTTCACTAAAAGATTTAACCGATTCATTAGGTTTTTGTTTATAATTTAGCTACTCTGCAAGAAGGATTGATACAGGAGTTTTTACCGTATATTCTTTATACAAAAATGATTTTAATGAGTCCCAGCAATAAATTAAACATACACATACATCAATAAAAATACGTACATCAGTTTCAATAAAATTCGGTAATATAGCTAAGGCTAAACTTAAATCTAGTAAGTTTTCATTCAAAATTTTAGATTGGTTCTACATCTTGAATTTGTAATAATATATGAATTTTCTTACTTGCATTTCCTTTTGATCATGATAGAGAGTTTTGTTCACCTTGATCGTCGCTCCAGGGTTATAGATTTAAGTCATGATTTGGTCCCACGTTCTAAACTTCAAAATCTTTCACTTGTTATTATTTATTTTATTAGAATTATTTTGATGATTTTTATATAGATGTTGATCGATTTATTTGATGAACACTTTATTTTTGTATCACTTGATAATTTTAAGAGTTTGCTTATTTTTCACACACTTTTTGTTTTAATTTTTTTTTAATTTTATTTTATTAATTTATACACTTATCACGGAGTTGGATATCACCGCTGCTACCAAATGAAGAGACGTTAGTAATGAATTTACTAATTAATGATTATATGTAACCAATTTTTAATAACTTCTTGAGTCGATTAGAGTTTTATTTGGAATACTTAACGACGAGAATTGGAACATTTGTAGCTCTTCTACAAGTGTGTGAAATCAAAGAATTTATTTAGATACAAAAATTTATTTAGCGCTTTATTATAATATTTTAGTTGTTACTTCTTCAACATTTCAGGACTAACTAACTTTATATTTTTACATTTTTAAAATATTTCCAATCTTTCTAGTTTTAGGATAGCTCGCCAAAGGTACATGAGCTATCATAAACTTTTATTAAGGGTTGTCTGGCACATGTACAAGATATTCGCAACATTCACCGTTACTTGGAATTATACATCGTTCAAATGAATTTACTTATGACTATTATTTATAATTATAAAGAACACAATTCTCAACAATATATTTGGCCATAACTGATCGCAGCTGACCAGAAAGAGAGAGAGACACTTCTGCGAGTACTTGAAAGGAACAGAACAGGCGCCAGTCGTCTCGCTTTTTGTAGGATCGCACGCACACATAGACAAATAGAACACGTGTAAAGAATTTGTTCATTACATGGCAAAGGAGACGTGCATAGTTATAGGCGACACAATATAAATATTCAAAAGATTAATATCAACAATATTTTGTCAAGCGCAAATTTATTTTTATATATTTAATTATTTTCGATAATATTAATTTAAATCTGACTTCAGTATTCAATAATTGTAGTAATAATATTTGCATTATTTTGTTACTGATTCAATTTAACATTTTATTTATATATATATATATATACCTTATAAAGTTATGTTCAAATATAATATTATAAAAAATGTTAAATTGAATCAGTAACAAAATAATGCAAATATTATTACTACAATTATTGAATACTGAAGTCAGATTTAAATTAATATTATCGAAAATAATTAAATATATAAAAATAAATTTGCGCTTGACAAAATATTGTTGATATTAATCTTTTGAATATTTATATTGTGTCGCCTATAACTATGCACGTCTCCTTTGCCATGTAATGAACAAATTCTTTACACGTGTTCTATTTGTCTATGTGTGCGTGCGATCCTACAAAAAGCGAGACGACTGGCGCCTGTTCTGTTCCTTTCAAGTACTCGCAGAAGTGTCTCTCTCTCTTTCTGGTCAGCTGCGATCAGTTATGGCCAAATATATTGTTGAGAATTGTGTTCTTTATAATTATAAATAATAGTCATAAGTAAATTCATTTGAACGATGTATAACTCCAAGTAACGGTGAATGTTGCGAATATCTTGTACATGTGCCAGACAACCCTTAATAAAAGTTTATGATAGCTCATGTACCTTTGGCGAGCTATCCTAAAACTAGAAAGATTGGAAATATTTTAAAAATGTAAAAATATAAAGTTAGTTAGTCCTAAAATGTTGAAGAAGTAACAACTAAAATATTATAATAAAGCGCTAAATAAATTTTTGTATCTAAATAAATTCTTTGATTTCACACACTTGTAGAAGAGCTACAAATGTTCCAATTCTCGTCGTTAAGTATTCCAAATAAAACTCTAATCGACTCAAGAAGTTATTAAAAATTGGTTACATTTAATCATTCATTAGTAAATTCATTACTAACGTCTCTTCATTTGGTAGCAGCGGTGATATCCAACTCCGTGATAAGTGTATAAATTAATAAAATAAAATTTAAAAAAAATTAAAACAAAAAGTGTGTGAAAAATAAGCAAACTCTTAAAATTATCAAGTGATACAAAAATAAAGTGTTCATCAAATAAATCGATCAACATCTATATAAAAATCATCAAAATAATTCTAATAAAATAAATAATAACAAGTGAAAGATTTTGAAGTTTAGAACGTGGGACCAAATCATGACTTAAATCTATAACCCTGGAGCGACGATCAAGGTGAACAAAACTCTCTATCATGATCAAAAGGAAATGCAAGTAAGAAAATTCATATATTATTACAAATTCAAGATGTAGAACCAATCTAAAATTTTGAATGAAAACTTACTAGATTTAAGTTTAGCCTTAGCTATATTACCGAATTTTATTGAAACTGATGTACGTATTTTTATTGATGTATGTGTATGTTTAATTTATTGCTGGGACTCATTAAAATCATTTTTGTATAAAGAATATACGGTAAAAACTCCTGTATCAATCCTTCTTGCAGAGTAGCTAAATTATAAACAAAAACCTAATGAATCGGTTAAATCTTTTAGTGAAAGAATTAATAAATTATTGTACAGAATTTATGATAAAGATTGTGATACACACAAACAGACAGTCGCGGATAATTTGCAAAATGTTTATAATGAAATGGCTCTCAGAACTTTTCTTAATGAACTGAAAATGCCATTGAAAAATTTAGTAAAATCGTGTAGATTTGATCATTTAAATGACGCTATAGACTTTGCCATTGCCGAGGATAACGACTCAACCTCAATTTTAACATGCGACTTTTGCAATAAAATGGGCCATAGCAGTGGTAATTGTTTTTTCAAAGCCGAACATAAAAATTCACAGTTAATTTGCAACTATTGTAAAAAATTTGGTCACACGATTGATCAATGTAGACATCCAAATCGTAAAAACTTTTTCTAACAAACTCAAATCCTTACGGTTCCGCAAATAAAACAGGAAAGTTGTTTATCTATTAATAATCCTAATCCGATACCTGAAAATAATGATTTCCAATCGAATGCACCTTCCTCAAGTTCAAAAATCTTGCCAGAGCCCGTTCCGGGACGGACATTCATGTAAATAGCAATTGTAAGAATATAAATTTAAATTTTCGGAATCAATCATTTTAGAAACTACACAGCTACCGAATACTTTTCATAATTTTTTAATAGACAGCGGTAGTGACATATCATTAATTAAAGTTTATAACATTGATAAAGAAACTCTGGTATACAAAGATAAAAAAATTTAACTAATTGGAATAACATCAAATTCATTAACAACCCATGGCGTTTCTTATATTAACTTTAAATTTTTCGAACAAAATATAGAATTTCTGTTTCAAGTTGTATCAAATCTCCCAATTAAATATTCAGGAACCATCGGTAAACATTTTTTATTAAAATTTAAAGCAAAATGTAATTATCATTCTAAATTATTTTCACTAGAAATCAATAACCAAGAGTTTACAACCCCTTTAGTTAATTTCGAAAAACAATTAATCCCTCCTCGATCCGAAACAACATGAAAAATCGAAACTGCATTAAACGACAAAGCAGTATGTTTTTCAAAACAATATAAAAACGGATTGATATTAGCTAACTGTATTGTAAAACCTACTAAAAATTGTTTAAATTAAGGAATTGAAGATTGTCAGTTCCTTAATTCAAAGGACGTAAAATTCGAGTTATTAAGCAACTTTGATATAATCGACTCTATAAATCTTAATAAAAATAAATCTATCAAATCTAACCAAGAATCAATCGATTTTCAATGTTTGTTCAATAACGTAAATTACAACTACACATTTGATGACAATGACAAGAAACAAAGAATACAAAAACTTTTACAATGCATAAAAACTAATCACATGACAAATCTCGAAAAAGATTCAATTTTAAATATTTGTACAAAATTTCATGATCTTTTTTATTTAGAAAACGACAAGCTGGCATATACAAATACGATTACTCATAGTATCGCCGTCCAAAATAACGAAAAACCCATAAACATAAAACCCTACAGATTACCGGACGCATATAAAACAGAAATTCACAGGCAAGTTTCACAGATGTTAGCAGACGATATTATTCAAAACTCGCAAAGTCCTTGGAATTTTTATTTAATTATTGTCCCTAAAAAACCTGATACTGACGGAAATAAAAAAATGGAGGATTTGCGTCGATTTCAAAAAATTAAACGCAATTACAAAATCGGACGCTTTTCTATTACCAAACATCACTGACATTATTGACCACTAGGTAACTCACAATTTTTCACGACTCAATATTTAGCTCAAGGCTTTCATCATATTTTACTAAATAAAACTTACCGAGAAAAAACTGCATTTTCTACTGACTTTGGACATTTTGAGTATAAACTGTTACCGTTTGGACTTAAGGGCGGACCGGCGACTTTACAGAGACTGACCAATACAGTTTTGTCGGGAATACAAGGAATTAGAACTCTAGTTTATATGGACGACATAATAGTCTACTAAAAAATACTTGAGGAACATAATACCAAATTACTAGAAGTGCTAGAAAAATTACGACAATACAATCTAAAATTGCAACCCGATAAGTGTCATTTTTTGAAACACGAAATTACGTATTTAGGCCATATTATCGGTGCACACAGTGCGTCTCCTGATTCTGATAAAATTTCTTCAGTAAAAAACTTTCCCACTCCTTCCAATCAAAAACAAATGAAAATATGTTTAGGATTGTGCGGTTACTACCGCAAATTTATAAAAAATTACTCCCGAATTGCATTACCTCTAACCGAATTATTAAAAAAGGACGCAAATATTAATTGAACCCAAAAGTGTGAACTTGCATTTAACGAACTTAAACCAAAACTAATAAATCCACCTTTACTCCAGTATCCCGACTTCGATCGAGAACTTCCATTAAACCACGGTTTTGCTTTAGGCGCGGTTCTATCTCAAAATGTAGAAGGGAAAGATTTACCAATTGCATATGCATCGCGAACCTTGAACCCCGCAGAAAAAAAAATTCTACTATAGACAAAGAACTTTTAGCAATCGTCTGGAGCATAAAACATTTCCGACCTTACCCTTATGGAAAACCATTCAAATTATCACATGCCCCTTATCTACTTGTACAAATGTAAAGATCCAAATTCACGGCAAATGCGCTGGAGGCTTTCTTTAGAAGAATATGAACTCGATATAATTTATGGATCATCTAATACGAATGCCGATAGTTTATCTCGCTCATTTTTTTATATATAAGTATTAGCATCTAATGAAAATATTTCATGTATTCCTATCGATTCTAAACCAAAATTATCTCTTCTATGCAGATGCAATTTTAATTCCGAAATTAATTTTGAAATTTTTTTAAATACTATTAAGGGGGTATTCTAGTGTAGAAATTCAAAAAAATCGATTTTTTTTTTATTTCATATTTTCAAAGTTTACCTATCTAAGAATATAAGTACGAGAAAGTTTTTAAAAATTTGAATTATTTTTGGAGATATAGGCATTTTACTGACTCGGTCTCCATGCTTGTTTGGCTTCACGCAAAACTTTAAATGCGTTTTTTTAGAACTTACTTTTTCAGTACTCTTGTAACAATATCTGGAGTTCTACTCGATCAATTTATTCGAAATTTACAGATAGTCTTGTTTATAGATCTATCTATAGTCTGAACTCATCCCATAATTTCTATTTTTATTATTTTTAAAAAATTCGAGAAACTCAAGAAACAGTAAAAAAACTTTTTTTTCAAACAGTCTCCAATTCGTGAAAATTTTTTTTTTTACTCATCGCTAGTTCAGCCGATTGCGACATCATTGTAGATTAATAATCTTCTTATTTTTTGCATTTTCGATGGCTAGGAGGACTGAAATCATGTCAAGACTGAGGTGCCAATTTTTTGAGACCACCCACTTCATCAGTTGCCATTGTTTACAATTTTTAACTTTTTAATTTTTTTAATTTTTGTTTTGTATCTTAATAATATTAATAAACAAATGGTAAAAAAATGGATAGTAAAAACATTCATTGCTTTCTTTCACGACACTTTGAAAATGACCTAAAATTCAACGCTCTACACTAGAATACCCCCTTAAAACCTCGGTCATAATTAATAACAATATCAAAGAATCAAATGAAGTTTTTCCCACATCCCTAAAACACGAGGAGTCCGCATTGATATTGGTGATAAAAAACCAAACTCCTGATGATAAATTAACTAAATATCTCGATTTTTCCAACATAGTAATATTAATAACAATTTGGATGATTACGGAACACATGATTTTTTCAACTTAAACTACTCTCAAAAACAAATTTTTTACTCAATTTTAAATAACATGAATTCCCAGCCAAAACTTGAAGATTTCGGAGATCTAATGAAAAAAGTAAAAAAAATGACATTTGGCGGTCAAAAATGATCATTAGACATATGCACACCAAATTATCAGATATTTTATAGAGATTTTAACAATAAGTATAAATTTTGTTTACATTCCTATGGGTTCCGTACCAATGCTTATCCGTTAGACGGCGACGCGGCGGTTACGCGCTTTGACATTTCGTCGCTATGCAGTTAAAGCAGTACGATTGCTTTGAAAGAAAGTTCAGAATTTTCAAAATATGTCAAAATAAAGAAAACATATTTTTCAAACAAAAAATTTTTTTTAAAAAAAAAGTAAATTTTTATCAAATTTATAGTTTCTCAAAAGTCTAATTTTTTCGAAGTAAATTTTTTTCAAAAATGTTAATCGTTTTTAAAAAAATAATAATTGTTGGTACGGGAAGTTCCAGCAATTTGCCTTAAGGCACGATGCCATGCGCTCCACTAGTTCAATTTAGAGGTTGTTTGAAGGGTTTTAGGGTTTTCACGTTGTCGAAGATTATTTTATTGCAAAATGAATGTATTAAAAATACTTTTTATTTGTATCCTTTAATATTAAAAACGTTTTCTAGCGATAAAATGGCTCAATGTCCACTTAATCATTAATGGATCGCAACCTTCCGGGGGGTGGTGGCGGAGTCCAATTTTTTTTCACTTTTGAACTTAAGAGTAGAATGAAACTAATTCCAAAAAATTATGCAAATCAGAACACATGAAAAAGATTCAGAAGTTATACCCTTATTTTCTCTTTCTATATATTCAAATAGTCAATCAGGTAGGGTCATTTGAGCAACTGTGGTAAAAATAAGGATACGAAAAGTGGTGGTATAATTGATGTTAATGTTAATAGTAAAAATCATATATAGATTTTTAATTAATTATTATAACATTTTATAGGTCTATGGAGATCTGACTTCCGTTGAATCAAAGAAAAACAAATTAAAATAAAATAGTTATAGTTGTTAAATAAATGCTGTAACTAAAGAAAAGATGCGTTTACAAATTAAGGCCTGTTTGTTACATACATAATTTGAATAAATAAACAGTTATTGCTTTGCATTAAACAACCAGTAACATTTAAGTTTTATTTGCTAGTATTATAGTAATTAAGTAAGTGGTCGTCAATAAAATAAAAATCAAATATAATATGAAGAAATAATGTTATACGCTCACCTTTGTTATTACTTTGCAGTTTTGGTTTTTCCCAAGAACCCAATCGATTAGTCTGGCATAACGGACTTTGTGATGGTTTCCAATACTATAATATAAAAATAAGCCATGTTTTTAATATTGTCTAATAATACAATAATGTTTTGTTTGATATCGTATACTATCTTGCAAATACATTTAATTTCTCAAATAGTTGGATAATATTATATTACTAAATTTTATATGTTAAAATGTTATATGACATGTAAAATGTACTTTATAGAACAAATATTGCGCCACTACTGTCAGTGTTGTTTTCTCCCACCATAAACATGTATAGGGGGAAGTTCCCTAGTGGTGGACATCTATAGTTATTTATAAATAAATCAAAACATATTTTACGATATGTTTATTAAATTATGATTTATGATAGATAACAGAGTTAGAAATTAAACTATATTAACATAACCGCAATCTTTGCTGAAAAATAATTAATACTATCAATCAAATTTGGGTATAAAAAAATATGATTTTAAACAGTAGCACCTAGTACCAAACATTTCGAAATAACCTGCATTGATCACATATGTAGCCATCTCAACACTTTGGAATATCTGCACATGTGTCTTTGACGAATATTCTTAGATATTGCGAAAAAAAGTCACTATTCATCTACCTTTTTGGCTGGGCCACACCGATGCTCTCTGCTGATGCATTTACCTAAGCTTTTCATTCTTTGACTAGGAAATACGAAAAATGGGGGTATTTAGACCGTTAGCTCTCATACAAAACAAAATTAAATAATTGGAACAAATTACGTAAATTCTCACAAGAAATATAAATATGTTTAATGTTCGGCACTAAGAAACGACTTAGTGTCCGGTGCTAAGGGACAGGCATTTTCGTTCATTTGGTAGCACCTACTAAAATTGGTTAAAATATCTAATAATATTCTATCATTTAATGTATAACAATCAAGTAGAACTTTTATCTTTGCATACCACTCATATGTAACTGCATAAATATGATAGAATTACTTTCTTTGATATTTAGGTGACGCCGTGATTTTACGCCTAAAACAGGAAAGGGTTGCTCTCGCCGTGGCCGTGTGCAACTCAGGCGCGTGATCCTGTACCTATGAGCCCCCCATGCCCCTTTTACTAGTATTTTGAAATGAACAATTTTATACTCGCTTAAATAATACGTGTTAAACAGAGTGTCCGGTGCTTGGTGCCGTCCGGCATTACGGAACTTCCCTCTGCGCCATTTTAAATTCTTTTTGATGTAAAAACTATGTAAAATAAACTCTTTTCTTGTTGAACAGCGAAATAAATATCATTAAAATAAATTAGTATATTTTGAAGAAAGCTTTTCTGTTTACCAATAGTATTAATTCCAGGTATTCCTGTGTAGCTTATTAAAATGTCTTTATAATATATTTCAGTTGCAACCTTTAAAGACGAGAATATACAATTATCATAACATATCACAACTTGAATAATGTCTATAAAATATGATCGCAAATATTATAATACAATGTTGTTGCGAGAGGTTTTGTGTGGACTTTGTGTGCAACTAAATAGTACAGTCATTAACATGTTTTAGTTGAAAAATTTTCCGCAAGGTTTAAAAATTGGGAATGTTATATATTTTGATGTGATTTTTCCAAATTTCAACTTTATCACTTTTGCTATAAAGGAAAACTGACTCCTAACAAAAGTTTTTCAACAACATTTTCTTTCTGGCTTATTTTGTGATAAAAACAGCTATGTAATAAATTAATCTATAAATTATAACCTAACGTAAATTAATATTACGTAATAACCTACATGTCAAATTAAACGTTTTTGGATGAGGGCGCCTAAAACCATCCTTACTGGTGAAATAGGAAAGTTCAATATTGCGGCGATAGTTATATTTAATTTTACTATTTTACCGATCTTTGTACTTAACTGCATTTGTTTTGATATTATAAATAATTCAATACATTATAAATAATTGGTGTGACCCGAAGTCTTGACTTACTGGATTGGTTGGCTCGCGCAAGACCGGTGGTCAGAGCTAGTTATTGTGCTCGCGATGACCCGAGGTTTGGGCATATTGTATATGTATACCGATAGAAGTCCGGTAGTTAGTGCTACAGAAGGTAGGAGGTAGCCCTAACTACCGGAGTGAACCGAGGACTGGGCGTACTTGTTTAGTAGGCCGACCGAAGACTAATGGTTAGGCTATATCTCATTTGCAACCTTCAATTTGCTATCGATGGTCACCAATGTCGAAATTTATTAAATGAAAATAAATTATTTTCAACTATATTAAAATTCCAAATATATTAAAATGTCATGACAAAATATTTTGCTACCCACGTGTGTCAATGTTGACTTGATCGCCGCAATTCCATGCGATTGTTGTTTCTGACGAAAATACAGAACATGTAACAAATATGCGGTGCGAGTCCGTACAACCAAATATGCGGGGCTAGTCCGGCAATAGAAAGAGGCTAAACCGATTAGTCTCAAATTCTAACAAGAGCTACTTCTTTATTTTTTAGTAATTATTTGATCCTATGACTACTTTTATTTTTATAAACGATTTAAATTCAAAATTTTATCAGAAAACCGACTTTTTTTTAAAAAAAAAGCCGCCATTTTGTCTATAAATATTATTTTGCCTATTACTAAGATTAACTACTAGATTTATTAATATCGTGTTTTGATTTTAGATAAGTACTACTTAAGTGTAGATATGTACTAACATAGTGGTCATCGCAAATCGTGTTTTTTGAGTGGTGCTTCCGAAAACCTGCTATATATATATTTTAAATAAATATTTTTGCTTCCAATTATTTTTAAAATATAACTAAAAGATGTAAAAGATGTAAACTGTATAAACCGGTATTTATTGTCATTAGAAATAAGAGTTATTTCCTTTTTTTACTTCTGTACCAAGCTATTCAATTCTCATGTTCACATATGTGGTTCAAACGGCATGCAAGCAGGTCTAGTCATATCGGAGAAATGAAAAAAATTACAATTTTAAAATATTGCAAATGTTTTTTTTTTAAATTACATGGAAGGAATTTTTTTCAAAATATTTCAAATTTTGTTAAAATTATAAGAGATAAAAACAAATAAAATTTTATGAAAAAATAGCAGAAAAATATAATATAGTTAGGCAATAACTGTGCAATTTCTATATTTCATTAGTTGGTTGTATATGCGTTAGTTATATAATATGAACACATCGTATTCTAATATTGTCTAGAGAGTATAATACATCCTTAAAATCAATAACAAAAGATAGGTGCGCTATTTTGTATCTTGATAACTAGATGTAACAAAATCGCATTTTTGTTAAATTTTATTTGCACGTATAACATAACAACGCCTGACCGGGTATAGCTGATAATATATACAATTTTTATGTCATGATGTTAATGGCAATACTTTTAAACGACTTGATCGATATTTATGAAAATATATAATTATGTTCAGTATGACTGAGAATCGGATAACATTTAATTTTTATGCTCGTAAGTAGTAGGATTGGGCTACCGTTAAAAATTTTCTTCCATTTTATGGACTAAATTTTCACATTATTCGTTACCAAAAAGCGCACACAATCCTAAATTTGCACTCTCCTACCTCAAAACTCTATCATGTAGTACGTAGTTATTTTAGTAATCAAATAATTTTGTATTTTACATTCAGTCAAGAAGGGTTTTTCACTGGATTTCCATTAAGTTCATCTTCAACTTATGGAAAAGTCTCAATTTACCTTCAAAAAAACTTATTTATAGTCAAGGGTTAATTTTTTATAAATATTTTTTTTTTCATTTTAGAATCTATTTTCATTATTAACTTCATTTTTTGTTCGGCACTCGAAGCAAACACATCGATTATACAGTACCTAAGTACAATCAAAAAGCATAATAAACAGCATTTATTTAGTTACAGTTAGTGTCGTGTTTGATCTAGTAAGTGACTTTACTTGTGAATTCAGTGCATTGTTTTAAATATAGTGATCCCCTCAGGGAGTACTATAAATTATCACTCCACAATACCTACTGTGGAAACATTTAACATCATTCACCAAAACAACCAAACATCAAAAACCAAAATAATTCTACTTAACTAGTGCTGAACCAGATGACTAGAAAAAGAAATAATGATGATGTCGTAAGCTAATCATCATCGTCGGAGTCAACACCTATTCCATCAACAAGTAAAATGTCTTCAACAGAAACATTGGATGCTGGCAGTGCATGCAAAGTGATTGATTACACGAATTAAAATCCATGACAAGAGGTAATTTCCGCGAAAAGACCTCTCCCTAGTAACGCAGTAAGTAATGTAAGAGTTTTCATAAAATTAACCAAAGTTCAGCGTTCTAGCAAACAATGCTTCAAAACCATCAAACGAGACAACTGATAATAAAAAATCAACTCCTCTGCCTTTGTTTGTTTACGGGATTTGTGATTACAATCTTTTGATAACGGACATTAATTCAACTATAAATAAAGGAAAATACATCACTAAATACTTACCTAATAAAACTATCAAATTCAACATTTTTGAAGTAGATGGCTACCGCAAATTTGTTAAATTTCTGCGCGAAAGAGAAGTCGTTTTTCATACTTACTAGATACTATGCTACAGATAAAAATGACATCAAAGCCGCAATTAAAAATGAAGGTCATTTTGTTAGAAATATTACTAATATCATACACCCAAAAATAAAACAACTGCTGAACATGTTTTACATAGACATAGAACCCAAATAAAACAATTCGTCAATTTTTAAAATGACTAAAATGTTAAACCAAATTATTTATTTTGAGCCTCCAATAAAATCATCAAATATTCCCCAATGTTTAAGGTGCCAAATGTACGGGTATACCCAGCGATACTGCAACCGCAGGTTCAGATGCGTGAAACGCGGCTCTGATCACGATTATAAAAAGTGTACAAAAGCACCTGAAGCTCCGCCTCTTTGTTATCATTGCGGCCATAATAATGCCGCAAACTACAAAGGGTGCTCTTACTACCTTCACCTTTGCAGGTAACGATCAAGCAACAATAGACAGAAGTAACGGGACTTATATAAACACAAATGCAAACCGGTACAAATCCAACTTACACAACAATAGAAATTCACAGTACGCAAACACTCAGCATATGTCTTATTCTCAGGTAATAAAATCGCAATCAAATCTATTCAACCCTCCGTCGGGCGCAGTCCAAGTATGTACAGAATCAGGCGCAGTGTATCTGACAGATGCAGATTATAAATATATTGACAGGAAGCTTATAGTTTTATATATTTTTATTTAATTTGCGCTTTTACATCGCTGAATATGTATATTATGTGTAAACAAAAACAAAATATATATTAGATCAATATTATTTTTATAATATAGCAAAATAAAATCCGTACAGGCGCTCAAAATGCTAGACGCACAAACCGTACTTTTTCTGAAATGAATAATTTAATTAATTATATAAATACAATTGTCAGATTCTGTTGGAATGTTTATACAAAGACTATATAAACAATTCGGACAGTAAAAACTTAGTGTTTTTTGTCATTTTGTACGTCAAATAGAATTTGGCTTAGTGCGTTTTTTTTAACAAAATTGCTACCAGCAAAATATGCGAAGTTCAAAGACAATCTGATATGGACGAATAAATAGTAGACATAAAATAACGAGGCTACTGAGATATGGAGATCTCGATGACATCAAATTATGGAGAAACATGCTAAAATGTTGGCCCTGTATCTGTCAGATCGGCTGCGCCCGACGGAGGGTTAATAACAATCAAAATCACATTAACAACAGTAATACTCCATTGATATCTGATTTCCTGACCGAATTTAAAAATTTGTTTAGCCAGTTAATAGAACAAAACACCATTATTATCAAAATGTTATCAACGTTGATCAATAAAATGAAATATTGGCTAATATCTTAAACTTAGGATTATGGCATGCTGACGGCTTGTATCAACACAAAGCCGAAGAAGAATTATTTTTGGGACACAATAATATAGACATTTTTTAGATTGGTGAAACACACCTCACCAAATATTCAAACTTTTATATACCAAATTATAAAACATACTTCACTAACCATTCCGATGGTACACGGTGGAACTGTCATTATTGTAAAATCTAATCTTCTTCATTATGAGCTGGAAAAATATGAATCTCAAACTTTGCAAGCTACAACAATTTCAATAAAAATGAATTTATTCAACTTATGTGTTTCTGCAGTTTACTATCCGCCAAGGCACAATATAACCAGTTTACAATTTCAAGATTTCTTTTATACACTAGGTAGCCATTTCATCGCCAGCAGAGACTACATTAGCAAACATGTCAATTCGGGCACAAGATCAAATAATCCTAAAGGAAAACAGCTATTTGATACTATATTTGAACTTCTGCCTATTAACCAATACAACTCTTTGAACTTCTTCTCCATCTGTTTTCTGTTCATTTTGATGTGCGTTGACCAGCTTAACTTTCTATCGAGATAAATCTCAAGGTATTTTACACTTTTATATTTCGGTATTTATATGTTGTTTATTTTTACGCTTGGGCAGACCAGGGTTCTTGTTGTGAATGTTATATGGCTAGATTTTGTTTCATTTATTTTAATCTTCCACTTATTGAGCCACTTTTTAAATTCGGAGACATATTGTTGAACTTTTGACGCTGCGACGGATGCATTTGTATCAGTTCCCATGACAACTGTATCATTGGCAAAAGTTCCAATTATGACATTGCTATCAGTTGGAATGTCGTTCGTATATATGAGATATAATAGTGGCCCTAAAACACTCCCTTGTGAAACCCCCGAGTTTATGTTACATAATTCTGATGTTTCTGTTCCAACTCTAGTTCTGAATAATCTGTGTGTTAAGTAACTTTTCAATAGTAAAAATATCTTGTGCGGCAAAGAATTTTTTATTTTGATGAGTAGGCCCTCGTGCCATACTTTATCAAATGCCCGTTTGATATCGATAAAGATTGCTGAACAATATTCCTTTCTTTCTTTTGCCTTTTGGATGCTATTTACTATCCTATGGCATTGTTGTATTGTAGAGTGCTGGGTTCTAAACCCTAATTGATGATCAGTTATTATATTTAAATATTCTTTTATTCTTACTAATAATAGTTTTTCCAACAATTTTGATAGAATTGGCAGTAAACCAATTTAAGTTATGTACCATTGATATCTACAATTGTACAATTGTGCTGTATAAATAAATAAACTGATTGGTCTGTAAGATGTGACATTTGAAGCTGGGTTTCCTGGTTTTAAAATCATTATAACCTCTGAAATTTTAAAACACTTTGGCCAATATCCCAACCTAAATATTGCATTATAAATATATGTCAGCATAACAATTGCTTTTCTTGACAATTATTTCAAGACCCTTCTTTTTATGTTATCTATCCCTGCACTCTTCTTATTGTTTATAAGTTTAATAAACTCTTTTATTTCTTTTGGCGCTACTTTTTTATAATTGTAGAATCATCCTTACATCGTTATCAATAATCATTTGGAGTGAACACATCAGATAAATAAATTGCAAGCATTTGCCTTTTCTTTGTCACTTTTGGTCTACTCACCTAATGATGGAGATTCCATTCTCATTGGGGCGTTAATATGGATTGGTTTCTTCAAAGATTTTATTGGTTTCCATATCGAATAATCGTATCTATTAGGATTAGTAATGTATTCTGCTACACTGTTGTTCCCCATGACTTTCAACTTTTGTTTTATTTCATTCGATAAAGTGTTGAATACAGTTTTATCCCTGGATAAAGTGTTGGATTACGTGACCTTTGCCATATTTTCCTTGCTCGTCTTTTTTTCCTTATTAATATTTTAATTTCTATTGGGATATTAGACGTCGTATTGCTATATGTTATATGTGGAGTAGCATTTTGAACAGATTTTTTCAGCGTATTTATATAAAAATTTAAGTTATTCTCTATATCTGCTTCAGATTTCAATCTGACTTTAAGATCTAATTTAGAATCGATTTCTTGTCTAAAAGAGTTCCAGTTTGTTTTACTATTAAAAAGACCATTAATTTTTTTCACTTTTATTACTGTGGTGCTAATTGTTGCTATAATAGATGTATGATCTGATGATAAATCTGAATTATCTTCTATGTTTGTGTATAAATCAGAAATGCCATTTATTATATAAAAATCTAGAAGGTCAGGGTGTTTGTTTCTATCCGTAGGCCAATAAGTAGGTTTCCCAGTCGATAAGAATGAATAATTTTTTTTAACAGCATTTGTGCCAACTGCATACCTTTAGGAGTGGTAAGTCTAGAGCCCCATAATGTATTTTTGCTGTTAAAATTACCACCCACTATAAATCTGCGTCCTAATGTATCAAAGAATTTTTCATAATCAGCTGTTTTCATCCTGTGACGTGGAGGACAATATACAGAAGAGACAATGATATCATAAAAAAATGTATTAATGCATATTGTAGATGCTTGTAAGTAATTTTCTTGAAAATTTGTTAGTGTGTAGTGTGAAATACTGTTTTTAATCAATATTCCAGATCCAGCGTGTGCAGTATTGTCTGGGTGATTAGTATTATAGAAAGAATAGAGAGGAATTTTGAAATGTAGATTATTTGTTAAATGCGTTTCACTGATTAGCATCACATCAACCATATGTTGTTGTAAAAATATTATTAATTCATTTTTATGGGTTAGAACACCATTTGCATTCCATTGGACAATCCGAAGAAACTTGGCCACTAATTTTTAACTAACAACCACAATCATATGATTGTGGTTCCACCACAATCATATGATTAAGCAATTTCTTTAGTTTATATATTACGCTATTGTTTTCTGCAGGTTGTAAATCAACAAAAAACATGTTTACGGGCAATTTGGTTTTGTGTTGTTTCACATTAATTATACACCTTACTTTAAAATTAAGTTTCTCTAATTCATTTTTTATTACATTGGTGTCATATGTATGGTGTATATTTTTTATCACAACTCTATAAGACCGTTCCTGGTTTATCTGATAAGTGTGATATACAACATTTTTCATTTTAAAAAACTTGATTACTGCCCTGTATTGGTCTGGTAAATTAGTGTTTATTCTAATTATATCATTCGGCATAGATTTAAGTTTATAATCATTTTCATCCATAATTTTATTTAAATCACTTCTCATATCCGGGAAGTCTGTAATGCCGTACACAAATATTGGTGGGGGTCTTTGTATTTTAGTGGAAGACGTTGTGATGTTTTTATCCATTTGATTAACGGTATTGGAATTTGATGTTTCAGTTGTCAACTTTAATATGTCAAATCTTACTTTTACTAAATTTACTAAATCTTACTTTTACTAAATACTTTTATTAAATTTTCAAGTGAATTGTTTGACGATGTGCGCCTACGCTTAAAAATTTCACCTAATTTACTACTTGCCATGAGACAGACGGCATATGCATTGCCTCGGTATCGTCAGTATCAATATTCATCTTAGAATGTTCGGACACATGTATTTGATTGTGTGTTTCCTGTTTCGACTCTGAAGAAGCTGCTGCACCCCCAATCATGAAGGCACACAAACTTTAGTTTAACCTTTCAGTAAATTAATCTTAGAGCAATAATAACTTAATTTATGGTAATTTTTTAATTTATTAAAAACTTGGTTGTGTCAAACTTATGTAAAAACAAAAGCGAACTAAATATACAAACATAATTATAGTTTTCTCTCTTCAGGTTCCCCCACCTACTGGCCGAGCGACCCTGCCAAAAAAACAGATCTATTGGACTTTTTTGTATAATCTACATTCACAAGGAAGTACAAGCAAGCTATGACTTGTCATTTGACCATAGTCCAGTAATAGCCAGCATAACCACATCTGCAAGTCTTTCTGATCCCTCCTCTAGATTCTACAACCATAAAACAAACTAGAACATTTACTGGAAGTTCGTAGATGACAAAGTTGACCTCAAAGTTAAACTTAAAAACTGCGCTGATATCGAAAACATCATAGATTCCTTCAATACCCTTCTACCTGATGCTGCAAAATTTGCTACTCCTACTCTTCTTACGACAAAAAACACCTGTCAGACGACAACATATGATATAAAAAGGCTCATAGCAGAAAAAAGAAAAGTTAGGCGTAGGTGGCAACAAAGTCATTTGCCCACAGACAAAAACATTTTCAATAATTTGAGTAACAAGTTGAAAGCCAGGCGTAAGGAACTTAACCAAGAGAGATTTAATAACTATGTATCCAGTTTAAATTGTTTTGACAATTTTATCTGGAAACCCGTCAAAAATAAACTTAAACCTAGCCTTAAAAATCCTCCAGTTCGTATGGATACCCAGACCTTTGCATGAGCAAGAAGCGACAAAGACAAAGCTGATATATTTGCGGAATACTTAGCTACAGTTTTTCGGCCTAACAATTTATCAAATTATATTGTCAACATTAGTCCTGCTTTAGATCATAATAGCAGTCAAGAAAGCGGGAAACGTTTCTTGTCTCTCAAATTTGTGGTTAGTGAAATAAAGAAAGTTAAAGCAAAAAAGTCGTCTAGAATAGACCAAATATCTCCAAGAATACTCAAAGAATTACCTATAAAAGTATTCATTATAATCACCTATATCTTCAAGGCTATAATGAGACTTGACTATTGGCCAAATCAATTCAAGACATCTTTAATAAAAATGATTCCAAAATTGGCAAGAATCAACACTTAGTCACATCTTATAGGCCAATCAGCCTTCTCCCTATATTGTCAAAAATTCTAGAAAAGCTGTTACTACAGCATATTCTGAAGGACTCCAACGTCTTCCCTGATCATCAGTTTGGATTTCGTAAAGAGCACTCAACCATCCAGCAGTGCCACAGGATTGTCAGTCATATTTATAACTCTACAATTAGACTTTACCTACCAGTATAATATCAAAAACTCTTAACATCTGATATTGTCAAGAGAAAGTTCATAATCAAAGTTAATTTCTCGTCATCATACGTATTTCCCATCAAGTCAGGGGTACCGCAGAGAAGTGTGTTGCGCCAATTCCTATACACTCTGTTTACATTCGATATTTCTACAACGTCTATTAACACAATTTCCACTTTTGAAAACGACATATCAATCTTATCCACTGATGACAATCCTAGTACTGCTTGTTTAAAACTGCAGTATCATTTTAATATGATTGAAAATTGGACAAAACTGTGAAACATAGGCATCAATGAGTCTAAGCACCGTCAAATATCTTGGAATTCAATTCGACGAAAAACTCACCTGGCGACATCACACTTCCACTAAAGTGAAGCAAATGAAAACGGGAGTTAAAGAACTCGGCTGGCTCATCGGACATAGATCTAAATTATCTCTAGAAAATAAGATCCTTAAGTATAATATGATAATTAAACCGTTATGGACTTATGGTCTGCAGATTTGGGGCGGATCAAATAAATCAAATATTGCTCTTATACAGCGGATGGAATAAAGAATTACTCGTATGATCACAAGAGTTCCCTGGTACAAAACTAATCAAATGATCCAAATATACAGTTCGTCAATGAAGTTATCAAATCTATCAGTGAAAATCATCACCGGAACCTCGAAAATCACCTTAACACCCTAATGGCCTCACTGTTAGCAATTCCAAACAGCAGAAAATTAAAGAAGAAATGGCCGAGGGATTTGATCTAAGTAGGATATCAATAGATGAAGTGACCGCTATTAAATATTTATAAATGTTTTATTGAGTGTGTGTGTGTGCGTGTATGTCTGTGCGTATGTATGTATGCATGTTTGTGTATATGATAATTTCATCACATTAGTTCATAGAATATGCAGTTTTCCAGTAAATGGCCGAAGGACCTGAGTCAATTAGTATACCACTTGCTGAAGTGATTACTATTATATAATTTCTTTTTGTTTCTTTTCTTTTTTCGTTTTGTTTTCACGTGCGTGTGAGTATGTTCGTGTGCATGTATGTATGCATGATTGTGTATATGTAAAATTCATCACAATAGCTCATAGGTTACTTTGTATTTTGATTGCTGTTAATGCAGAAATAAATGATTAAAAAACACGTTTACACGCGATGGAAGTAAAACTTATTTGCTACTGTACGAGATGGCATTTAAGTAAACATAAATCGTCCCTTTTCCCTTTTTAACTTTTTCGATAAAATAATTGAAAAAATCTTGCATACTCTTTTCTCAATAAATATAATATTTTGTTCAAAAATCAGCATGGTTTCCGAAAGAACCATTCTACTTCCCACTCAATTTATAATTTATTTCAGAACATCATTGACTCCTTTAAAGAAGCGACATATTGTACTGCGATATTTTGCGATCTGTCTAAAGCTTTTGATAGTGTTAGCGCCAATCAAAGTATGCGGTTATATTGAAATAGAAAACAAAAAATCATCAATAGATAATTATAAAACCAAAATCAATTCAATCAATACGTAATAAAAAACATATTAAAATTATTATAAATACGATGTAATTTATGTAATTAACATAAAATAAATATTACTAGTTACAAAATTAAAGTATTTACAATCGGTCCTTCAAAAAGTAAAGTAAAATTCAATCAAAACAAGATCCTAAAATTCAGATAGTATTTCTCATCAAAGACTTCTTGACAAATTAGAAAATTGTGGCATTCGCGGACGTCCGCTTAAACAATTTGAATCTTACCTGTCGAATCGAACACAAAGCGTTTACTTAAATAATGATCACGAGCAAATAATTTTGGATAAATTGACAAGTACTTTGGGTGTGCCCCAAGGATCAGTTTTAGGGCCTCTCTTATTTCTCATATATATTAATGATTTACCCCATTGTACAAATCTTTGTGATTTTATTCTCTTTGCGGATGATACCAGCGTTATCATCAAGGCCAAATCTCTTAATGAATCACAACATAAATTAAGCGTGGTTATGTCAGAATTAACAAAATGGTTTTGTGAAAATAATCTAGTCCTCAATAATGATAAGACCCAAAGGATATCTTTTTGTACAAAAAATCGTTTATCCAATAATATTGCTTCTTTAACCATCAATAATTCAGCATATAATTTTTCGCAAGTATCAAAGTTTCTTGGTATCCATATTAATAATAATTTAAAGTGGTCTGATCATATCTCTATCTCACTATCACCAACTTTATCTAGAACATGTTTCATGTTGCGCACCCTAAAACCCAAATTTGGTTTAAATTGCTTACTTTCAGTTTATTACAGCAACTTTTATTCTCATGTTTTATACGGCATCCAATTCTGGGGTTTTTCATCCGAACTAATTAAAATGTTTAAGCTTCAAAAAAGAGCTATTCAAATAATTTTTTCCTTGCCCAGTAAAGCCTCCTGCAGACCCATATTTAAAAAATACAATATTCTAACTGTCCCATGCATTTTTCTGCTGGTAACATTATCTTTCATCAAAAACATTTCGAAACTTTTTGAAATGGCTTCGTCTTCATCAAACTACAACATTAGACACAAACTTATTAAGGCGCGCACATATAATTTAGTCAGCTCTTTCAATACGATCGACAGTCTAGGTATTCAACTTATGAATAAACTTTCACTCAATATTCGAAACTTAGACAGCAAAAAATTTCATGCTTGCCTAGTTAAACTTTTTAAAGAATTAGCTTTTTATGACATTACTTAATTTTCTCAATTTGATTTCAATAACTATTTTCTTGCGTAATCCTTATCCTTTATCTATGTAGTCTGACCATTTGATCGCCTGTACAACCATATATATTTTTTTATTGCTATTTTATTAATTTAATTTGTTCGCGGTTTTAAATGAGTATAACTTTCAACTCTGTGCAAGAATATTGAGCTTGACTGGTGGTCAAATAGACTTTAATATGATGAACTTGTTGATGAACATTGTATTTAATGTTTGAAGGCTTTTTTTCAGCTCTCTTTTTTTCAGAAGCGAAATTCGTGCAGCTACCATGATTATTATAAAATTACTATCCTTTTAATATTAACTATGAATAAGCTTGACAAGAGCTTGACACATACGGCTTGCTTATGAATTAATAAATAAATAAATAAATAAATACATCATATGACAATTTTGAATAATGTTTATTAGTAATATTTTAACACTCGTGATGCACATATTTATTAGTGTATATGTATACCATTATACACATTTATATAATGATAAATTATAAATTATATATTTATAATAGCATCAAAATTATTTATAATATTTAAAAACAATAATGTAAACAAAGTCATCCTTCAAATATGACATGATTGGTGTGGATTGTAATTAACATGTAGAGATGAACCTTCATTAGAGAAATGAAGTAATTGCTGATTAGTAACTTTTATAATATTCGTTCACATAGTGGATTATGTTAAACAACTCCAAAACAAATATTGTTTTTGCAACTTCACTCTTCACGTAATAATTGTGTTTGAAGAACTTCATGTAATTAAAATTAACATACATTCATTGACTGATGGCATTTGTTTTATTATTTTCATTATAATTACACATCAATTTTTGGACGGGACAGGAAGGTAGAAATGATATTAGACAGTAAAAATGATCATTAGACATATGCACTTAAAATGTTTCGAATCTTTATAGAGATTTTAATAATAAGTATGAATTTTGTTTACATTTTGATGGATTCCGTAACATTATTTATCCGTTAGTCTGCGACGCGGCGCTTACGAGCTTCGAAATTTCGTCTTTACACAGCTAATGCAGCGATTGAAATTGGCCATTCGCATTTGTGAAGTGTTGTTTTAGAATAATTATTGTAACGGAGAAAGTTTTTGACGAGGAACAAAATATTTATATGACTCTAAAAGTAACAATTATAGCAAACACTTGAACATAAACTTGAACCGTCTGTAAGCAATGTGAAATATGCTTGGTTACGCATTCATTCAGTTGCACATGTATACATTAACGTTTGCGGCCGAAGACATTCGGTTTGCACAATGCAGCGTAAACTTTTCAGCGGGTCATGAGATTTAGACATCTGTTTCGCATACATCGATAATATATTGGTTGCATCGAAATCACACGAACAGCATATACAATATTTACACGTTTTATTTAAGAAGCCGTAAGAATTCGCGGTAGTAGTCAATCAAAATGTGTCAACTTTTCAGATACTTTGCGTTTTAAGTCAGTTATCCCTGTGGCAACTTTTCGGCAGCTTTGCGTTTCAAGCACTTATTCCTGCGGCAATTTTTTGGATTCTTCGCGTTTCAAGTCAGTTATTTCTCTGGCAACTTTTCGGATGCTTTGCGTTTCAAGACAGTTATCCTTATGGCAACTTTTCGGATGCTTCGTAATTCAAGCCAGTTATCTATGTGGCAACTTTGTCAGTTATCCCTGTGGAGAACCAAAGGCAAAAATTTTAGGGTATAAAGTCTCGGCCAATTGAACTAAATCTCTAGCAGGCAAGATACAAGCTATACAAAATTACACAAAGCCTGAGATCGTTCAACAGTTGCGCCAATTCTTAGGCATGTTGAATTTTAAACGGTGATTCATTCTAAAAGCTGCGGAAGTACAAATGCCGTTAAACAACAAGGTGTGTGGTAAAGTGAAAAAGAAAACTGTATTAGATTGGGACTCAAATATGAAATTGGCGTTTGAAAAATGTAAAAAGTTACAATATACAAGTTTTTTTTAAATTTTGATATAAAAACTAAAAAAAATCTTTTCCAGAAATATTTTATTTCTCACGCTGTCAACATCAGCTAAATCTTTTGAATCATTGAAATCGAAAGCTTTGTTCTTTCAAATACTACCATTTTTGCATATTTAGCTCCGTATCTCCAAAATGGCTGGACTTGGTCTTGTCTAAAACTAAGCGCCACTGTCCCCATCATTGCAAATTGAATAATTTTTTAATCATTCAAATCAAATGCTCTGTTTTCTCTTCTCTGTGAAAACTTAGTTTATATTTTCTGCACACTTTGCTCCGTATCTCCGAAACGGCTCGTCCTGCCATTGTCAAAAATCAATTAACAGGTCTCTCTATCAGTAGAAATCGAATGATTTTTGAATTATTCAAATTGGTTGATTTGCACGCCCAAAATTGTGGATGAAAAATTGAATTCATACATTCATACATACGCATACTTTCATTACATCGTTTCATTCATACATACATACATAACTTTCAAAACGTGAAGGTATGCACAAACTTTCATTTTTGTTTTTGCGAAAATTATAGTAACTTTCCCTACGGGAAGTTAAAAAGATATGAATAAATAATTTATCAAAATACACCTGCGCGTAAAACTTTTTTGAGGTTACCTTCGCCTAACTTTTGGAAGAGGTTCAATATGAACATGTAATCAAGATGTATAAAAATTTGTGTAATTTGATTATATGAGATCTTACAGTAACTGTCTAGTTAATACAGAGAAAAATAGAACGTTAGAACGTTAGATTAATTTATATTGTAAAATTTTTGTTACAGATTTGATGATAGTTCAGTATAATGATTTAAACCAACCTTGAGCTATGCATTTGTTGTGAGCAATTGAGAGTAAATTATAATAGCCAACGATAAAACTTTTAGATATTTTTTATATCAAGGTAAACGTACCATATTACGGGATGTTAAGAAACGTTTGACTTTAAAGACGAATTTTAGAGAAAATAGGAAAGTGGACGAACTAAATCTGTTATATTTTATATTAATTAGACCTTTGAGATTATTATAAAACAAGATTTTTCGTCGTAGAACGTCATTTACAGAAATAATCGGCATTTTGGTGAACCACGCGTTTGTCTCTAATTCCGTGATAAAATTCGGTTCATGAACTTAATGCCGGGAGTCTTTTTTTTTTTTTAATTTATTTTATTTGGCCTCTTATTTACAAACTAGCCATATACAAAGTTTCCTACATTTATATTCTAATTTTACATTTAACTAAAAAATTATATATAATTTTATAATAATCAATATTTGACAGTAAACTAAATAAATTAAACGGTTTAACTAAATTTTTAATTCTATATAATTTATATAATAAATAATCCCTATTTTCTTGATATCTGCTGCAAGTTAAAATTATATGTTCCAAAGATCCCACATCCTTCCCACAGTCACAAATAGCTGACTCTCTCATCTTTATTTTGAACAGGTGTTCTGGGAAATGTCCATGGTTACACCTTATTCTGTTCATCGTACTTATAAAGTATCTATCTTCATTTTTGAATAAACCAAGGTACCTTTTTAACAAAGTCGTTAACTCCTTTATAATATTTTCCTTTATATCTTGATGTTATTTGCCAATCCGTTTTCCATTTATTAACTGCTTTATTTTTCATAACTTTTATTATATCTTTATTTAATACTTGGTTATATTCCATTCCCTTTAAGCAAGCGTATTTGGCTAATTCATCAGCTTTTTCGTTTCCTGAAATTCCGGAGTGACCTTTTACCCATCCTATTCTTATATCCTTTCCATTTTCTTTAATTTTCTCCAAATCTTGCAAGATATCAAAATAAATTTTTTCTTCTAAATTTAGATCTCTAAAAAAACACTTGTAATTTATTGATACAGCTCATGCTGTCCGTAATTATAATTGTTTTATTATAATTCTGTTCTTTAGCTTTTCTTATGGCCTCCTTAATTGCAAATAACTCCGCTGTATAGACAGAAACACACCCTGGTAACTTGTAGCATTCACTTGTTTGATCGGTTTCTTTATATATTGCAAAACCTACATTGTCCATATCCTTCGATCCATCCGTAAATATAACTTCTGCATCTTGATTATTATTACCAGATTTTAATAAATCGATATTTATAATATTATCAAATATACAACTGTCAAAATATATTTTATTATAATAAGGATGAATGCTGAATGAATACATACTTTCTTGATATTTAATTACTTCTCTAAAACTCTGAATAATAATAGGTATTTTTTTATTCAGCCAATAAATATTACGTTCGCATTCATTATTTAAATCATTAATTCTGTCATATATTTCGGATGAATTAAAATTAATTTTTTTCAACATATATTTGTCACTCAACCATTCATATCTGACTTTTAGTGGTTAATGCCGGGAGTCGTTGTACACTATTCCGTGATAGCGCTCGAAGCATACATTTACACCGTAAATACATACAACTACCGTATTTACGAATATGTCCCTAATTCGCTGCATACATACACACATACCCGCACACTAGTGATTCGTGCTCTATAAATATCCTGCGTCATTGATAGAAAACAAGTGCACTACGGGTTTTGCCCTATTTCTATAATCTTTGACATTACACAAATGATTTATCGTAGATGAAATAAAAGAAACATCTGATTCTCTCATTACTACCATATTTTATGTATATGGGAATAATGGAAATAAGTAAAAAAAAAATCATATATTTCTTGCTAAAGAGTAGTAATTTCAAACTCAATTATTAGGGTTAAAATAAAAAAACATATACCGTAATTAGGTCACAATATTCTGTGGTCATAACCAAACTTAGTAACACCAAAAACACCACTAAATTAAGCATAATTGAGAATAAAAGACTAAAATAATTCAGGTCTACTTTTCCTAATTGCGTGACACTCACGGAATTACGTTCAATGCCTCAATTGTGTGAACTTAATTACGGGAGTCACAAAATTGACACTTTCTTAAAACATATTTGCTCGATTTAACTATAAAACTTATCACTTATTAATTCTTAACAATAATATCACAAATTTATATTGAATAAGCTTACCAGTGTCACATACAAATCTTAAGCAATTGTAGCGTCACATTAACCTAACTAACAACAGGACTGTACGTAATGGCGATCGGGTTATGACTGATGCGTTCAGAAGCTCTATATGGTTTTAAAAACTAATATTTAAAATGGAAAATCGTGCTTATTTGATGAGATTCGAATTATAGTTTATGTGGTATTGTTTAAAATTATTATTCACCGACTGTTTTTTATTTTGCGATCAAAATGAAAAACTCCCGTAATAATGTACTATCCCGGAATAGTGTACTTTTACCTTATTCGCATTGCATATATATTGTAACGACAATTGGTATTGTCGTCAAAAGGGTTGCATAACTTCCAGTGCAATTGGACTCCCCCACCTATGTCTACTAGGGTGCCTGTAATATAAGGTCCAGTCTGGGGTTGAAAGATAGCATTAATAATTGTAACATACTCTGTCGATGGTCGTTCGTGTCCAGGGCGCCAGCCCTTGGACCCGCTTTGTGTATAGTTAGGGCTTCCAATACCGTACTAAAATCTGAATACCGGTATTCGATATTTGGAATTTGTAATACCGGGATCCCGGTATTTATACCGGTATTATTAATGAAAAATTTACTAGTCATATTTTTATTTACCGCAGTTGTTATATTGACATATTAACATTATTATTGTTCTAAAATGAGTACATATTAATAATTTTATTACATAGAGAATAGGAGTAGATAGATACAAAAAAAACGTGCAAGTAAATAATTATATATTTAACTTGTATTTTACATTTTACATTTAATAGGCTAGTATGGAATTATATATTTAAGGAAAAAAACAAATTCAATTAATAAGTTATATATTGTTTATTAAAATATGCTTTTAAAAAATATAAACAATCAATTGTTTAATCTTCAAGCGAGGACCAAATTTTAGTACAAATATAACAAGCCGATAACGTTTTTCTCATTCTACATTTGTCGGCACAATTTTCATAAAGAAATTATCCGAGTACATTATAAGTCGATATGAATTAGTACTTGCAATTGTTAGTATAGTGTATTTATGTTATTTTAACTATATACCACTTGATGATTTTACTTGTAAATTTTAGTTATAATGAAATAATAAATAAATACGAATGATTGATAAGAAGATATACAATATAGAGAATTATAACGAGTCGATTGCATATTTTGTTTAAAATTCATTGATATTGAATTAGACATGAGGACAATGCACATGGACGACAAATAATTGTTATAAATGGGTTTCATTCTTTAGGTCGTATATAATATATAAACAATTGCTTTATCTTGCCGATGTGTCATACTCGGCAGAGTTGAGTCGGTAATACACATAAACAATGTAAAACTTATGAATGTGTATTGCGAAAGTTCAATTCTTAACAAAATACTGATAATCCCGAAATATCGATATTTTTGGTATCAATACCGGTATTGAATAATGGACAAAAATCGTCCGGGATCCCGGTATTCGAGATCACGTAATCCCGGTATTGTAAGCCCTATGTATAGTGGTGTGTGTGTTGTGCCAGGAGAGGAGAACCCGTTCCAGTAAAGGTCAGATGTATTATTGTTTTATAAACTATACCCTCCGTTATCCGTTGATACCGTTTTACGTTAGGCCGTTAATCCGTTATGTTAGTCTCTCGTTAGTAATTAATAAAGATTTATGAGTACGTTAGGTTGTAGGCAGAGGGCATGACAGTACGTAGGTATTGTCATGCCGTTACACCTGTAATAATTGGTAATAATTAAATAAGCTAAAAGTACATTCTGTTTCATTCGCGTAGTTAGTTGGCTTTTCCACAGGTAATTACAGGGTGGTTATAGAAGTCGGGTTTAGGAGTTGGTGTAACCCTTTCTTAATGAGAATGCAACTCTAGATGTAATATTTGGTAGTCGTTGCAATACCCTAAGAAGGGGGCATCAACCACTTAATCCGTCACAATATGCTTATTAAATATTACTAACATGACTTATGTAGACAATTAAAGGCAATAGCAAATTAAGTCTTATTACACATACAGGGCACATATTTTTTCTAACTCATCTAGTGAATAATACACTATAAACAAAAATACTTTAGTCAAACTCAATGGTTTGGTACGGTTTGGTTATTTTGGTATTCGTGACATAAAAAATTATAAACATCTTTTTGTAGAAATGTTGATTTTTAACGTTCATGCAATAAAATAGGAAAACAATAATTATTGTTTATCAATTTTGATTAAGTTTTCACGTACCTGCTGAACAGAATTTTCTTTGTTGATTATTTTTTCAGTAGTTCTTGTTTCATCTACGATCCACTTCTCAGATTTCTTGCGGCGCTTAGCGAACAATTCAGCACCTATTAGACATAACAAAATATGGCGTCAAGTTAAATAATGAAATATAGTATGGAAATGTAGTTAAGCATTTAATTAAGTATCATATTACTTTGTATTATAATATAATATATATATATATATATATATATACTAGCTGACCCGGCAAACGTTGTTTTGCCATCAAAAATATTTTGCCGTTTTCCAGAAGTTCTTATAATATAAATGATATATTAATATTAATGTTATATTCTTATTACACAAATTTCTTTACATTTCGATAATTAATTCCAACGAACCATAGTGTTTTGTTTAATTTAATTTTATTTATGTCAAATCGTAAAATAATTTTTTTAATCAATGAATAAATTAGATTTTAGTCTGAGTCAACGCAGTACCATTATACAAGTATATAATTTTTTATATAAATATCAGATTTTTCAAATATATATATCCAATATGCACTAAATTTTTAAATGCCAAAATATTTCCTTCTTGATCGAAATTTAATATAATATGATATAATTTATATCTATAATTTGTTTGGAAATATTGCCTATAACATAACTTGGAATAATTAATTTATTTGTTTCCTATTGAAGTCGTTAATTCTTTTTTGTGTAATGTCAAATTTTTGTTTATGATTAATTTTAAATTCAATATGCCGCTTTTTTATTGTGATTTCTGATCTATAAGGTTTTGATGAAGTTTTGGTATCCGAAATAATTTGGTAAGTTAATCAAATAAATATAAATTGTAAAATCTTTACATAATTATTTTCATAAATATTAACAAATGACATTTGACGTTTTTCATGTCAATATTTATTTAAATTTATAAACATTGATTATTAATTAGATTTAAAACTATAAATTGTGATTTTGAATATAGCATTTTATCTAATTCGGATATAAATGTTGGATATATTTATATATGTATGTTTTTGATTTATTTTTTTTTTGAACTGTCAATTTTTTTTTTTCAAAAATCATAAATCTTTTTTTCTCGAATTTTTCATAAATTTTGACATTTGACATTTTAGTGTGGTTTTTTTTTGTCATTTTCTGTCAAAATTTTTAGAAATTTATAAAAATTATATATTTATATTTCAAATTTACTTTTCAAAATTTCCTATAACCTAAGTTGGATATATATGCACACGATGAGCCAATAAAATTCAAAATCGGTTCAATAGTTTGGGCGTCCATCGCGAACCAACATCGTGACACGAGGTTTATATATATATATATATATATATATATATATATATATATATATATATTGATAAACGCAATTCATTCTACCTTTTACATGATAGTTACCAGCTAATTTTTGATTTTATCAAAAAAACTAAAAATTAATTTGTTATCTCCTTTATGATATTTTTTACAATTTTGTTTATTTCTGTTCAAACTTTTACATGTTTTGCATTTTCCTTTTGATTAAATCCATTTCAACCACTTCGTCTGCATTTGTCGAGTCTTTTGCTCGATATGGGCGTGTTTCATGCGTCATAATGTTACATTTCAAAACTTTTTTCAAAACGTTTTTAATCTTGTAGTTTTTCATTATTTTTCTTCAAAAAAAATGTCTTTTTTCTAATATGTTATAAGTTTAATTTTTCAAAATAATTTTTCTTTGAGTGTTTTTGCCCTGTGGTATGTATAATGTTTCTCTATGTATAATCTATAATTAATCTATATTGGTTTTTATCATTAGTAAATAAATTTTCAAATTGTTGTAGTTGCTGAATGATGACGCGCATCTTGTGTCCAAACGTATAAATAAAAGTTTTTAATACTTTGTACCTTTTTTATTTCGACTTTTTATATATATATATATATATATATATATATACTAGATGACCCAACGACTAGAAAACGTTGTCCAATCCATGTCTACAATTTTTATAATATAATATACTAATATTTGCCGTTTACCTAAAAATAATAATTATTGTTTTTTTAATTACTCTTCGCGCAAAAATGCATATACATTTATAATATGAGCGATGTTAAATGTAGAACTGCTTTTCATGAAATGATGTGTCTCAATTGCCACATTAAGCATAAGAATATATATCTTATATATAAAAATAAATCGCAAAATATGTTGGTAAGCGCATAACTCAACAACGCCGGGACCAATTTGGTCAATTCTTTTTTTAAAATGTTCGTTCAAGTCCAAGGATAGTTCTTACAGCAAGAAAAAATCGAATAATTGCCGCAAAAACCCTAAAAACAGCCCTTTTTTTTCATATACAAACGTTTTCTAACTAAAACGTGGAATCAATTGGAGCTTTATTTTGTTTATAATGCGTAAATAAATAAGGTTAAGTTTAACCTTCTGCTTATTGTGCGAATTATAAAAAACACTTTCATTAGACTTCATTTTTGCTAATTTGCAAATATTATTAAAAAAATGAGTTTTTTTTTTAAAAAAAATATGAAATCGATATCGCAGTTTGTTTTAGACGCTCTTTCTAGACTTAGCAGTTTATTGTACGAAATTCTCAAGTTTATTGAGTATACCATGCTTTAGATTTATGGAGATTATTTACTTGGATTTGATATTTCAATAGCGAAAAATCAAAAATAAATTTCTGTAAAAAAGGTTTTATAAACGAGTCAAAAGCAATGTTCTGATAAAATTGGTTACACGACTCATTTTCTAATAATTTTTTTAATAAAAGTTTATTATTGTTGCTGAAATTTCTGTTATATTGGTAATTAATAAATAATGAAGTCGTGTTATTTAATAATGATAGAAAAATAACGTAGTAATCGGAAAGACCCGTATTATTGAGAAATGTTTTTAAATCATGTAAGTTTGTAAAAAAAATTATCATTGGTGAGCACCGATCCATATAATTTGTGAATCCCACAAAGCAAGGAACACGAGCTGAAATTTTAACTGAGGTATACTTCTGACTGCATTATGTCTAAAATAAATGATCTCACATCAGAGATCGAAAGCTCAAAACCAAGTCGTAAAGACAACAGCGAGAGCAAGAGATCCAGTAACCACTCAAGGAACAGGCAAGGTAGGTCAAAAACACCTACCAAATCATATGTGTGTGATTACTACAATAGGTTTGGAAAAAATGCAAAAAAGTGCATAGAACCGTGCCTTCTTAAATCACTGCTGAATCCGGAAAACTAGCATCACCATCAACATTAGGAGCTGCATGCAATGATGGTGATACAAATTCTGTCTGTTCAGAGCTCCGATTAAGTATAACAGACAGAAAATCCAGAATACAATTCCTTATTGACACTGGATCTGTTCTATCAATACTCCCAGCTAGCAAGTTTGCAACCGGACATTCCAAGGAAGATCTTGTTCTGTATGCACCCAACTCCAGTCGTATACCTACTTATGGAAAGAAGACTTTAGAGCTGGATTTATCATTACGCAGAGCTTTCACTTGACAATTCGGCGTCTCAGATGTGGCAACAGCCACAATTGGTGCAAATTTTCTCAGTCACAACGTCCTAATTGATCTCAAAGGAAGAAGATTGATTGATCCCTCTACAGACTTAACCTCTGCTGGAAATGTTCTGAAAGCTGATAATATCAACATTTCCACAATAGATCCCCAGCAACCGTTCAAGGATCTACTAACTAAATATGTATCTTTCACTAATACACCACACAAATTAACTATTAAACAGTCTCATTTTGCACACAGAATCTTTACAACAAGTCTACCAGTTGCTGCCAGGTTCAGGAAGATTTTTGGTGAAAAAGCTATAGCAGCAAAAGCCGAAATTCAAAATCTCCTAAACATGGGCATTTTAAGACCATCAAGCAGTTCGTGGGCAATCCCTATTCATATGGTGCCGAAGAAGAATGGAGCATATAGAATTTGCAGTGACTAGAGGAAACTGAATGCGAGCGTATTACCTGATAAGTATCCTCCACCATTAATACAGGATGTTGTTCCAGTATTACACAGGAAAAAAATATTCTCTACATTAGACCTCGCCAAAGCTTATCATCAAGTTTTGATGCATAAAAAGGACGTTCAGAAGACAGCCATAATAAACCCATGGGGATTGTTTGAGTATATCTGCATGCCGTTTGGATTGAAAAATGCTACTCAGACTTTCCAGCGATACATAAATTACATTTTTCAAGATATTGACTTTGTGTTCGTATACGTGGATGACATCCTGGTCATGTCTGAGAGAATGGAAGAGCATCATCGTCACCTTGAAATAGTATTTGAGCGACTTCAAGAACACTCACTTGTCATCAACATTGAGAAATGGGTCATGGGCAGGGATGAAGTAGATTTTCTGGGATACAAACTTTGTGCAAATGGCTATTCTCCATCATCACACCGAGTGGATAAAATTTTAAACTTTCCAAAACTAACCATAGTTCTGGAACTATGTAGGCTTCTAAGAATGGTAAATTACTACAGGAAGTCAGTACCAAAGGCAGCAAAAATACAATTACCCTTAAACAATTACCTACAAAGTTCAGCGAAGAAGAACAAAGCTCCAATTGTCTAGAACCCAGAATCTGTTAAGGATTTTGATGACATAAAGAAAGCACTTGCAAATGCAGCACTACTTCGATATCCAGATGCTCCATCCAATATGTGCTTGGTGACGGATGCCTCTACAACAGCTTTTGGTGCTGCTCTGGAGCAGGAAGAAAATGGTGCCTGGCAACCCATCGGTTTCTACTTCAGAAAACTAACAACAACAGAACAGAAGCATTCAACATATTTTCGAGAGCTACTTGGCATATTTGCTGCAATAAAGCATTTTAAATATTTTTTGGAATAAAGATATTTTAAAATCAAGACTGATCACAAGCCAATCACATATGCATTTTAGCAAAGATTTGAAAAGGCTTCAGATAGACAGAGACGACATTTAGAATATATTTTCCAGCTCTCACTGAAATTGTATATGTCAAACGTTATGAAAACATTGTAGCAGAATGAATTGAATTGAACCCTTTCAAGAATAAATACAATAAAAATGCCAATAACGAAATTGTCAGCTGAAGAAATAAGTATTGAGCAGAGTTTGGACACTGGATTGAAAGCATTACTTGGTGGAGAAATATCTTTGAAACTCCACAAATTGACATAGGATGGTTTTCCAATATATTGTAATATCGAATCTAATTTTGTTAAACTTTATCTTTCACAGAAACTCCGCAAAACTGCAATTAGTGTTACATGGTATATCTCATGCAAGCATTAGGACTACATCAGAGAAGTCTGCAAACAATATGTATGGCCTGTAATGGTATTTCGACTCGCTAATGCATCTCTTGTCAAAAGTCTAAAGTCCACAAACACAATCGCTTCAATCCTATGCACATTCCTGTACCTGATGAAAGATTTTCTCACATCCATATTGATATCATTCACTTACAAAATACTAATGGTTTCTCATATTGTTCAACGATTGTAGACAAGGTTGCAAGATGGACAGAAGCTATATCACTGAGAGATATCACAGCTGATACAGTCACAGAAGCATTATTAACGTGCTGGATTTCATGATTTGGGACTCCAACAACAATAACTTCTGACCAAGGCTTACAATTTGAGTTTGCTCTATTCAAGTTTTTGGCTCAGGCATTTGGAGCGAAGAAGATACGTACAACAGCTTACCACCGTCAGGTTAATGGACTTGTGAATGATGGCATAGGACATTGAAAGCTGCTCTGATGTGTTCCACTGAACCGTGGATCAAGATACAAGTACCTTACGTGCTACTTGGTCTACAAAACTCATTTAAGGAAGACATAAAAGCATCACCAGCAGAAATGGTCTACGGAACTACGTTGAGACTTCCAGGTGATTTTATCAACGTATCTGATAACTCAACAAATCCACAAGTATTTTTAGATAATCATCGCCAAATCATGCGTGCATTAAAACCAACACCCACTGCTTATCACAACAAGGAAAAAATGTTTATTTTGCAAGATATGGACACATGCACACATGTATTCCTCAGGGCAGATCATTTCCGGAAGCCTCTAAAACCACCTTACAGTGGGCCTTATGAAATTCTAGAGCGAGTTACAGACCGTGTCTACAAACTCCGCATAAATGGGACCGAAAAGAACTTCACTGTAGAAAGATTAAAACCCCCTTATATAAACAAATCAGATACTGATTGTGAATCAAATTCTTACTCACATCTCAGGCAATCAGCAAGAAAAGAAGAAGACTCCAAAAAAGAAAGTTACGTTTAACATATGACGTAAAATTAACTTTTCTTTTGACAAATAGCCGTGAAATTTTTCATTTTGGGGGGAGTACTATGGCGTCCTCCTGACATCTAGCTATAATTAGTAAAACAAAAGTTATCTTAGTAATCATAATCATCTTTTGTTTATACGTCAAATAAAATATTGTTCAATCTCTCAAGTTTACGTGTTCGTATTTTCTGATCAAATTGAATCATCATCGAAGTTAAATAGTGTTTTAATCGTTTATAAAATTAATATATATTTTGTAAGACTATATATCTTATATATAAAATTCTTCTGTAACAATGTAAGTTTCATTAATACTCCTAAACTATAATTCGGATTTTCATGAATCTTCCTGAAGTTTGTTCGGGAAATTTTCTAGAATGTTTTGATTCACAAAAATATAGTTAGATTGTAGAAATAAATGGAAAAAATACAAAAAACCGCTTATTATTGTTTGACCTTTAAAATATTTAAGGCATGGTTTGACATTAAAAACAAATGACAACTATCATTTGCCAAACATTTCTATTCACTTATAGGCTAAGGCAATATTAAAATATAATAAATTCATGATTATAAATAAGGAAAATGTAATGTCTACATTATTATTGCCGAAAAGCAGCTGGGATGTGCCAAAAATTAAATTAATATAAGATGCAAACAATGGGTTCGTTCCATCCGAGCCAAATCTGACAGTCCGGAACTGTTTCAAACTAGACCAAACTCATTCTGATTTTTTCATGGCAGTTGGCAATGGTTTGGTTTGGATACATGCAACGCGTTCGAACTCAGAGCTCGATTGTATTCGGTGGTATTCGGTACAATTCGCAATTCGTTTGCAGATTATTTACGCCCTTCATCATTCGATATTTGATCATAGATAAAGAATAAGTTTATAAAAAGTTTTTATAATATTAAAATATAATAAGTTTTTTTATAATATTAAAATAGTATTTAGTATAATAATGAGAAATACCACCTTGAACAATAAAAAACTCGTTTAGTTCAGAAAAAATGTTTTTCTTTAACTGAAGATTAATCATTTCGATTTTCACATAATTTTCCCTTTTGACGTTTTTTCTTGCATTAAATTTCAACAACTATTTTCCTTAATTTGAATAATAACATTGAACTGTAACATTTTACAGATTATATTTTAATAATAATAATAATAATAATATATATATATATATATATATATATATATATATATAATAATAATAATTATATATATATATATATATATATATATATATAAATTATTATTTTAATACATAAATATAAGTTTTATATATATATATATATATATATATATATATATATAAACATGTTTTAATAAAATGTAACTTAATTATATCAATAATTTGCTTTTTATTATTTCCTAGTTATATATCGTTATGTCGCTTTAATCTAATATTCTACAATCTCTGTTAATTCATTAAATTTTTAATTGTTTATTTGAGATTAAATAACATTATAATTTAATCGTATTAAATTGCTTGTGCCGAGTACAAACACAAAATGACTGTTTCAAACTCATCGGACTGCTGGATGGAACGCATTACTGACAATCCGCAACAGTTTGGAATCCGATATTTTGGATGGAACAGAAAAAAGTGTTCTGCGCATGCGCGGACAGTTTCGGACTGTCAGATTGGCTCGGATGGAACGAACCCAATATAACATGCGTTTGACAGTCTGCGCATGCGTCTGACGCGCACGACGAATCGTGTTCTCAACTGCGCGTTGTTTGCTTTTGCTTGCAAAAATTTTGTTTGCGCACTTTGCGAACAGATTCGCCGTACGAATTCGTGCAAAGGAAACGAGCCATAAGTGATTGCGCTCAAAAATATTCAATTTGCAGTTGTTTTGCCTTACTATACTAAGTAACAATACAAAAAAAATTATTTAGAAGTTTCATTGAGTCAAAAATTCATATGTTTGTCATTGGGTACGGAATATTTACTCAATGGAGCGCTTTCGGTCTGAACTTTTTTTTACTGTTTTCCATTTCGTTTGGAATTTTGGAACTAGGTTTATCTTACTCTTCAGAAGTGAAAACAATTTAGACTCTTTTACCACTTCTCGGGTGGATGTCATTTCTTTTCAGTGGTGTAATTTTACTTTTTTTCAAAATAACGTTGGGTATCGATAAAAGAACTATAAGAGAAAAATGTTTAATAATGTTTTTCAAAAAAGCAAATACTTTTCAAGTTACTGGCTACTGAAAATTTGTTTCTTTTTCGCGTTTTTCATCGTTTTTTGCTAATATCTTCAAAAATATACATTTTAACGAAAATCATGTAATGAACAAAATTATATCAATAAACATTTTAATAAATCGCTATTTCACAGTGTTCTAGGAACAATATTAAGTTAATTATGAAAATGGGTTTTTATAGTTCTCATAATAAGCTTCAAAAGAAGTACTTCTGCGTGTAAATTGAGTGAGCTATCATGCAATTAAAAGACGCATACAATGTTTAAAACAATTGATGCGTACAATTGATTTTAAAAAAACTCATGATTTTATAAAGAAATCCATTTAATAAAACAACCAATTTCTCATTATAATATCTCTGAAAGAATACGTATAAAAGTATATATATGAAAATTCAAGATATTTTTCAGACTAATTATTGGTTTTTATCATTTTTTTGTTACACAAATATTGATAGAGTTCTAATTGTTTAAAGAGTGCGCGGCTGTCCAACCGCAGTGTCTTTCGAGCCCTTTAACCCTTTGCCGTTTCAAAATAAGAGAAGTTACGGTAAAATTTATGATAAAGAAAGTTGTAGCTCATTTAATCACCTTTAAAATAGTATATTACAAGTTATGATAAAATCAGAAACAAAAGAGTTATAATCCAATTAATGCGGGGGGTGGTGACGAATTTGCAAATTGTTTTCACTTCTGAACTTTAGATTAAGATTAGCTGGCCATACGCTTTTTTCCTCTTCATTTACTGCAATAATTTTGTTGATAGTAGGTTGAATAGAGTACATGTGAACAAAATTTGACAAATTAATTCACTTCAAATATGAACGTAAGTAATAATGTATATTGAATTATTAGTGTGAAAAATGCAATTTAGATATTAAAATACTAAAAGCCAGTTAAAATATGGTACGAAATTATAAAAATTGTAGGCAACATTATTGAAGCAGAAAGGGTTGAAAAATCCAAGGTGATATTGTACCTTGACCGCACGCTATATATTAAATCTTTCTGAATTTTTTATGCTTTTTGAAAGATTTCAATTTTCAACACGTGTATCTATGCTATTACAATAAATACGTGGTGATAAATGTGGAAAATAATGTTTTAGCCGTGAATAAACAAAAAATCATTCGTTTAAACATCCACATCTACAGGTATATCTGAAAATATTATATAACCCTTAAATTCAATAAAATAAATTGAGCTATTGGAAATAAATTTGTTCTATAAATCGCAGTGTATAATTTTTAATATATAATTTTATTGAATATATTTTAATATTTGTTAAATGGATAATTAAAGTGTCAACTGGGGGAATTGAGAATAATCATTTTATTTGAAACAGTACTACATTTAACATCACTCATATATTGGTGTAAATAGTAACTCGAAAAATAATAATGATTATTTTTAACTGAACGGTATAAATATTAGTATAGGATATTAAAAAACGTAGAGGTGAGTACAGGACAACGTCTGTCGGGTCATCTAGGATATATATATATATATATATATATATATATATATATATATATATATATATATATATATATTGTTAGCGAAATATATTGTGTGAATGTTTGAATGCAATATGGCGCGGATCATGACAGTCCCGTGCAGTTGGTAAGACTTGAGAGTATGTGTGCAGTTGGCAATATTGACAGTACGAACAGAGTGAATGTATGCGAGTGATATAGAGTGAACGTGTAGAGACGGACTGGTGAGATATAATAATAAAAGTTAAAGAATACTGCACCGTGTTGTTTTAATTTATAGTGTCTTGACCATAATTAATTATAGAGAATATAGACAATAGTTTCAGAAGTGGGATAATTACCGGGATAATTACCGATAATTACTGAGATAATTAGTGTGTGATTTTTAGTTGAAGTTGTTATTGGAATAGGTGATTCCAATAATTACAAGTGCGTGTATTATTAATCAGGTGGATTAATAATTACGAGGGTTGTGATAGTAAGCAGGTGTGCGACGCTATCAGACCAAGTGTGTGATTTTTAGTTAAGGTTGTTATTGGAATAGGCGATTCCAATAATTACAAGTGCGTGTATTATTAATCAGGTGGAATAATAATTACAAGGGTTGTGATAGTAAGCAGGTGTGCGACGCTATCAGACCAAGTGTGGTGTTTTTTTTTGTGGTGTTTTGCGTTTGTTTCGGCGAAAAGTTTAAAAGTTAGGTTAGCACGTGGCTGACTAAGGTGAACAGTATAGTAAAAATATGGCAAGCAAGGCGTGCTAGCGATATTATTTAGTTAAGGTGCAGTAATAGTTGTGTGGAGAAATGCAGGATTGTGGAGAAGTTCAAAGATTAAAAATAAAATGGCTACAGGAGTTAATAAAGAAAGCATGGCGTCGGAAGCTTTGAGACTGCTTTTATTGACAGATCTTATAAATTCAATCAGATCTACAAATAGTAATAAAGTGGAGGATATAACTAGTAGTGAGTTGTTGGCGATGCTGCCAGAATTTGGAGGTTCGGCGGAACAATGTGTGAACTCATGGTTTAAGCGTATTGAAGCCGTACGCGATATGTACGACGTGACAAAAAGGAAGATGGCTGTATTAATGATTTCTAAATTGACAGAAGGTGCTAAGTCGTGGTTTTTTAGCAAGGCAGAGTACGCCACTTATACCTACGACAAAATTAAGAGGGCGATGGCAGCTTTCTTTCAAAACAGCGAAGATCGCATGACGAGGATGAGAAAGTTCGAGGCCCGGAGATGGCGGAGGCAGGAACCCTTTAGCTCCCACTTCTAGGAGAAGATTGCGCTGGGCAACAGGGCGGATGTTACCGAAGACGATATGTTGGCATACATGATCGGTGGGTTTGACAACCCGCTACTTCAGGCCCAGGCAAAAATGAATCGCTTCCAGGATTTGGGTACGCTATTGAGCGTTATGAACGAGCTAACGCCAGCGGAACGGACCGTTAGTTTGGTGCAGCCGGAAAAAATACAGTCAGCAGGGTTCTCTAGGATGGAACCGCAAGGCGTGTATCCTATGGTGAAATGTTTGAATTGTGGAGGTATGGGGCATTTAGCTTCAAGGTGCGTCAAGCCTTAAAATGACGGAAGTGGCGCGTGTTGTACATGCAGAAAGCTAGGCCACGCGCAGAGAGATTCTTCGCGAAATAACAGTAGAGGGGAGCAATCGGTGCAGCCTGCGCAACAGGTGCCCGACAGTACGACGATGTTGCTCAATCATGAAGATTTAAATATTGACATAGGTAAAAAGGTGACTAGTGAGCGAAAAGAGAATGATAATAATGTATTGGTGATTGACATTAGTAATAGAAATAGTGATAAGGAGGTTGATGTAGGAAACATTTTAGAAGTGGAGTCACAGCAAAGGATTGGAGAGAATTACGACTATGAGTTGGAACATCGGAGTGCAGCTAGGATGCAACATGTCGTTACACTCAGTCGTTGTCATAAAATATTGGTGGAAAAAGAAAACTCATTTGAGCGAGTGTTGGCTCTTAAGCAAAACCCAGTCGAGGAGTTAAAAGCCATAAGATGTGAACTAAAGCAAAAGGTGGATAATGCAATTAGGATTGAACATGAGCAGTTGGGGCATGCTGGAGTAGATCGTGCAATAAATGGATTAAAGACGAGTTACTGGTTCAATGGAGTGACAGCCAGAATGTCATCGCGAGAGTCGAAGTTTGTGAAGTTGTTTGCTTGCCAAAGTACATCAAGCAAGGAGGTAATTAAGCATATAAAGACATTGAGTGTAAATAAATTAAAGTTAAAAATTTGAAAGTGTAGTTTTGTTTCGGTCTATTTAAGGTGTTATGTGGATAATGATGGTATTAGACCTAGTGTAGTGATAAATTATCCAGTTTCAAAGACATTTAGACAGTTGCGATTATTTTTAGGATTAGTCAGTTATTTTAGTAAGCGTAGAAAGAAACTTTAAGAAATTTAGGTGAAGCGTTGGAGTGAGTGTTGATGACAATTTGTGAAAGTGAATAATGACAATTTGTGAAAGTGAATGATGTTGTGAATAAGTTAATGAATAGTGCAGAATGACTATTAGTGCGTAAGGACAATAAGTGATTAAAGACAGTAAGTGTAAGGACAGTAATAAATAAATGAAATATTGTATTGTTGTAATGTGGTAAGGTAAAAGTTTGTAAAATAATGTATTATGATGTGAATTTGTATATTTCGCTAAGTAGGTTTTTGTTAGCCAATCGAGGGCGATTGTGGGGTTAGGTTTGGCCGAACTGTTAGCGAAATATATTGTGTGAATGTTTGAATGCATGTTTAAATATGGCGCGGATCATGACAGTCCCGTGCAGTTGGTAAGACTTGAGAGTATGTGTGCAGTTGGCAATATTGACAGTGCGAACAGAGTGAATGTATGCAAGTCGGAAACAGAGAGTGATATAGAGTGAACGTGTAGAGACGGACTGGTGAGATATTATAATAAAAGTTAAAGAATACTGCACCGTGTTGTTTTAATTTATAGAGTCCTGACAATAATTAATTATAGAGAATATAGACAATAATATATATATATATATATATATAAATAAATATATATATATAGATTAGTGAGTTCTTGAGGGCGATACATCAAACAAAGAAAAGGCAAAGATTTATAAAATAATCTTTAATTCCAAACGTTTCGACATTCAATTTAATCTCATCACCTAAAAACAGTATAAAAATTATAAGGTATAAGTATTATTAGGTTAACATGCAATATAGATTTAACCCTCATATCCCTTTATTCAAATCTCAAATCGCCCATTAGCTTGGAACGGACGTCCAGTATTGTCTACAAAATAATTTGCAATAATTTCCCTTTGCCTTATGTGGGTGAAACTGGACAAAATCTGATAAAAAGACTTAAACAACATGACAATAATTCTAAAAGCCCTAACCAAAGCCAAACCATGATCACAAACCACATCAAAAATTATATAATATCTCAATTTTCTTATATATATATATATATATATATATATATATATATATATATTACACACATTTTACACATATTTTACATATTACATTTTTTTATATAATTTTGATGTTGAAATATGTGGGATTCAGTTTTCAGGGCAATACATCAATTAAAAAATTTGTATGACTTTAAAACATTTTTATTTTTTCCATACGTTTCGACACATTGTTTTGTGTCATCTTCAGTGGACTCTAATTTGAAAGAACAGATAGAAATTATTAAATAAAACTAGTATATAAGAAGTGATATGAACTTACATGTTATTAAATTAATCCTAATTATTTCATATTATAAATGTTCACAATGCACCAAAAAACCAATCCTTGTCATTTTAAATTGAACAATATATAAATTTTCGAATGAGTTTTTTATGAAATTGTAAAGTACATCCCGCTATTTTGTTTTCCGATGCACGGGTGCAGACTGAATGTACGTCAATGTGCGCACCACGTGTTGAAAGCTAGGTACAAGGCACACGAACTGACCAAAGAATTTAAGGTTTGACAACGCGAGGAGGGTACATATAGTGAAATATAAAAACATGACAATTGTGAGGGTGGACATAGTTGGTAGAATTGAGATAAAAATTAAAAAAAAAAGAAAAATTAGCATTAAAATTAATATAATTATCCTGATCGACGTTTTAATTATATTAATTTTAATGCTAATTTTTCTTTTTCTTTTTCTTTTAATTTTTATCTCAATTCTTCCAACTATGTCCACCCTCACACACGATTGAAGTAAAACTTATTTGCTACTATACAAGATGGCCTTAAGTAAAAATAAATACATTTTATAACAATTTTGAATAATGTTTATTAGTAATATGGTAACACTAGTAATGCCCACATTTATTAGTGTCAACCACATTTAAATAATGATATATTATAAATTATATATTTATAGTAGTAATGTATAATATTTAAAAACGCATGGCATCGTGCCTTAATGCAAATTGCTGGAACTTTGCGTATCAAAAATTATTTTTTTAAAAAAGATGAACATTTTTGAAAACATTTTATTTTGAAAAAAAAATAGATTTTTAGATTAGATTTTGAGAAACTATAATTTTTTGAAAAAAAAAAATTTTGAAAAAAAGACTTTTTGAAAAAATTTTTTTTCTTTGTTCAGATCAGTAGTTCATCTTGTCAATACAAGTAAGATGTTTTTTGAATTATGAAAATTGGACATTCCGTTCTCTTAAAAACTGAGTTACCGTTTGTGGCACTTTTTGCCCCGTATCCTTGAAACGGCTAAACCTGTCTATGCCAAAAACTAATCAGCACGTCTCCTTATCAACAGCAATCGAATATTTGCGGAATAATTGAAATCGGTTGAACCGCGTACCCGAAATCGTCGACGCCAATTTTTATCCGCACACATTTACACACAAGCACACACATACATACACCCATTTCTTCTAACGTATGCCAAAATGTTCAGAAATCTCTGAAACGTAAAGATATATAGAAATGTCCATTTTAGATTTTTTTGTCAATACTATAACCTACCGTACGGAAAGTTGATATTGTAATTAAAGTCGTACATCAAATATGGCATGATCAGTTTGTCAGTAAAATTATCATTTATAAATGAACCTTCATTAGAAGAATAAAAAAATTTGAATAATAAATTTTATAATATTCGTTCACATAGTGGATTATGTTAAACAACGCTCATCATGTAATTGTGTTTAAAGAACTTCATGTAATTAAAATTAACATACATTTATTGACAGCTTGTATTTTTTTAGTTTTTTTTTGGCAATATAATCTTATTCTTTAAACAGCTGTTTTTCCTAAAAAATATTTTTCATATTGATAACATCAAAGTTATTTAGAAACTACAAATAATATAGAAATAATTTCTAATTAATAAACTTACTAATCTTTAATCTTATTAATCAATATTTTAAAGAACAGGGTAAAATATTCTTCTGATTCAGGCATTTTTCATTAAATCAAGATTTGTACTACAATGTATTTGTACTATGCCGATTTCCTTGTTGATATTAGCACGCATACAACGTTGATGCCGGTACGTATACAACGACAGATCTGTATTCACGTACACGGCAACTAATCACAATCGATCCATATAGAAGTGATTTCATCGAAAGCGAATGACGCACAGTTTGTGCGTAACGCATTTCTGTTGCATTTGTACGGATCTACACCCTAGTGGCTCCTAAAAAAGTTTTAATTCAAAAAATTTAGAATCTTACAAATTTTTATTTTATTTTACAAATAACAAAAGTTGAAATATTATGAAAAGTCATTTAGCCAAACACCTGTCTCTGTATTGTTTGTATTAGCTTAAGATCATCTCCGTATTGCTTGTATTTTTTGATATGTATAAATAGTTGACCCAATCAATAAGAAAGGGCGAAAATTTTAGCACCCTTCTTCTAATTTGAAGAAATTGTCTAGGCCTATCGTTGTAAACAACATTTTCTGGTAAAAGCATTAACTTTTTCTTAAAGAAGTTAAATACTTCGATGATACAGGAACAGCAGTCCGATAATTATTGTTCACAGAAACGTAAACTTTATCAAAGACAATAGCTATCATAAGCTATGAATGATTTGATAAATGAGTATATTGAATTTGTATTTGTAGCAGTAGCAGTATTGTGTGAGCATTCGAAGTGTGCACATTGTTCTAAATAAATATATTTTTGAAGTGTTATGAAAGTAAACCTTTTACAGGTAGTGTTTTGATAGTGAGCTGATAAGCAAACAATAGAATTGGACCCGTACGGGCAAAAAGGCGGGCGGACGCTTGATAAAGGTGTTACACAACGTTCGGATTTAGACGCAACTATTGCAGGAGCAATGAATGTGCTAAATGACTTTGAAGATTTTAATAATGAAAGTAGTATGGATTATAGTATAGATGACCAAGAAATAGATTTAAGTAGTTGTGAAAGTATTCACAATTTAGATAGTAAATCTAATAAAATCAATATTGGAATTAATAAAACTAATCCTACAAAAGTTAATAAAAAAGAAACAAAGCTAAAGGTTTCTAAGTTTAAAAACATTAATAAAGAAAATAAAATTAACAGGACAATGAAATTCATTAAAATGGTGACTAGCGCAAAAAAATAACAGAGTCAAGAGATTAGAAAATGGAGTCAATATAAAAGTTGAAGTTCAGAAAAGTAATGATACAATAATAAAAAATGTAAAGGCTATACAACGCAGTTGTCATGACAAAATAAGGGAAGAAGCTGATAGCGTACCTAATGCGAATAATGAAGAAACTGTTAATCAGAATGAATCGAATTCTATTAACAATAACATGGTTTCTGAAGAAATTGTTGATATGAATGAAGTAGAGTCTAGTAACTATGCTCGAGACAGTAAAATACGATTTGAAGAGTGTGATAATGCACCTTATCATACGTGGGGGAACCTTATTTTTTACATGCCCCTCGTATATATGTGGAATCAATGAATAAAAATATCGGAAGGTTACATCACATGGCTATTGGAAGGATGTTATATAAATCCGTTCCAAAATTGAAAACAGAATTATCAGAAAATGTTTAAATTTAAAAATACAAAATAAAACTAGTAATTAAAAATGCAAAAACAGCCAACAGCTTAATGGAAGATCTCAGAACCTACATTCCTAAATGTCTAGTAGTAAGACAGGGGATAATATTTGACGTTGACATTAATTTATTGGAAGACGAAATAATGGAAGTAATAGAATCTGATTATCCAGTAGTGGAAATGAAATGTTTAAAGTCAAAAAGAAGTAATAGCATTAATTCTAAATCGCAATGTGTGAAAATAACATTCAGGGGCTCCAGGTTGCCGGAAAAGGTTTCAATGTATTCAGTTAAATGTAGAGTTAGTCCATATATTAAAAAAGTAGTACAGTGTCATAATTGTTGGTTATTTGGATATATAATAAAACAATGCTAGAGTAAAAGAAGAAATCCGAAATGTTCAGAACAACATCGAATAGAAGATTGTATTAAAATTTTGAACTTTACATTGGAAAAGGATAAGTAATAGAGAAATAATTAATAGAAAAAGGCCGATTAAAATGTCGGAAGATGATACAGATCAAGAAGGAAATGAATTAAGAAAAGAAGAAAATGATCCACTTGAAATGTTTAAGCAATTAGTTACACAAATTAAATTAATAAATAGATCTTATGATTCTTCCCTAAATAGATTACTGAGTCTTGTGATAAGTAAATCAGAAAAAGATAAGAGAAATATAGCGAGTTCAAAAATATAATAGTTAGAAACAAATATACACTTAACGAAATATATTACAAGAGCTATAATAACAACAGAAGCAATAATGTCAAATAGATTCAATATGGATGCAAGTAATATGAAAATTTTTAAAATAATGAAAAGGAATGCTATATCTTTTACGCCAAATAAAGAAAGTGTAGAAAGTTTCATATATGAAGAAAATATTGATGTTCTATTCGTATCGGTTTGGGTTAACTCAAGAGTACAGAGTTAAATATTTTGAAATAATTTGTCAAAACAGACTGGATGGTGAAGGAGGAACAGCCATTATGATTAATAAATGTTTAAATTATAAAGAATATAAACAGGGGCGTAGCGTGCCTTGGCGGGGCCCCGTATCAGTTTGTTTGGGGGGCTTCTCAAGAAGAAACTTTTTTTTACAAAAAATAAAAATACATAAAATTAAATAAATATTTATTTATCATTCTATTGTTTATTGTTTATCTATCTGATTTTCTCTAATTTTCTAATTTTTTCACAAATGATTCCAGATATATATTCACTCTTCTTGCTTTTTTTTTGGAAAACTGAATTATTTAGTGAAGATTTATAAAGTTTCTGCCCCTAGAAACATACAGGTCTGGTAGACATTTCCGTCCTAAAGTTTTCGCGTTATTTTTAATTGGTTTTAATTTTAATTTTTTTTTAGCAGTTGCGATTGTAACTGGAAGGGCCAAGAATAAAATGCATACTGATATTTCGTCGAGAAAACTGGATGCAAAGCCCATTGCATCCATCATTGTACCTTAATGAAATAAATTTCTTAGATTTCTGTATTCAAACCTATTCCTAAAAATATATATAAATATTCAAACCTATTCCTATCATAAAATATATATTTTTACAGTATTTCTTTATAGTAATTCAGTCGACAGTTTTTTGGAAACGTTTAGAATTCTCGATTTAAAAAAAACAAATGTTACTATTTACGTCGCAAAGGTTCTGAAATCTTCGTTTGGTTTGTGAAATTAATATATCCAAACAGCAATAGTATACATTAAAATAAGATTTTGGGTCTAAAATTCTTTCATCTTGGAAGGAATAACTCATCGTAATAACATTTGATAACTCATCATAATAAGCATTCATTATCTTTTTGTCTTTTGTTCTTTAAAATAGTTAATGCAAACCATCTTTTCGCAAATTATTTGGACGTCTTTAGCAAACTAATTCGATTATTTTTCATATCTTAATTCGCACAGCCTATTCAAAATATTACTTAATAAAATACTATTTTTTGTAAGTCATTACTGACATGTTGTAAAGTTTCAGAAATGAAATTAACAATTAGAAACAGCAGAGAAAAAAATCTGAAAATGATTTAGTTGATTATATTTATCAGAATCTAACTATTAAACTTACGCGTCGTGCAGAAAATTTATGTAGTAACAAAAACAAATATAAAAATGTTATAAATATAACTATAAAAACTCCAAATTGCAATTTTCGATAAAGAATGTATAAACTGGATTAGTTTTATGGATTCGAGGACAAGAATATTAACTTATCGGATGTTTAATAGTTTACTAATTGAAATTTTACTAATTGAAGTGATTGCAGAAAGTAGCAGAAATAAATTCTTTTACAGCGTTAGCTTACAAGTTAAGTTCAATATCACTCGATAACAAAAGGAAATGCAAACTACGTTCAAATTATTCAATTTTTTGGAAAATTGCTGTTTTGCTTTCTGCTTGCGCAAAGGCTCCCTGGCTCGGGGGCCTCGTATTTTTGATACGGCTGATACGGCGGTAGTTACGCCCCTGAATATAAATTAAATAGAGATCGCATTAACATGGATTTATGTCAAATTGCTGTCGGATGGATAACGGATGCTGCCTTCGGAAATAAAAAAATTATATGTGTATCGTTGTATGTGTCATCAAAAGCAAATATAACAAAAGGACAGTGGAAAATTTTATTTAATAGAATCCCTAAGCCATGTATTATCGATGGAGATTTCAATGCTCATAGTCAAGCATGGGGCTGCGCTTATGAAAATTCTAAGGGATGTGGACTGTTGGAAGCGATAGAAGGGAAACAACTTTTTATCTTAAATGATAATAGTCTAAGAGCCAGTGAACTATTTGACTAACCTGTTTTCTTAAAGCTAGAATTTTTTTAATGATATTTTATTATCGGTACATTAAGAAAGTGCCGGTCTGGCAAGCACCTCGAATTGCGTCATCATGCCTCGAGTTTTTGAAAATGTAAAAAAAAATTTAACTTGCTTTCACAAGGCTCAAATTTCAAGGGTGTATTTTTTTAACTGTTCAGAAAGGATATGTAAAAAGCCAGTCCATTATGACGGTTTCAAGGGTCTGCCAGACGAGTACATAATAGTCACGACTAGTGTTAGAACGAAATATCGAGTACTGAGTAAATATCGATACTATGCGGTCGATAGTGAGTACTTTTGCTTTCGATTTTTTAGCTCGATCTATTTGCCAATATCGATTTCGATATCTATGAACACCACTCATCGATAATCTATGAACACCACTCATCGACCAACTATTAACATCACTCATTGCCAAAGGCAAAGCAAGTCTTCCTAGGTGGTCATAATTGTTCAAAGAAGTGTCAAAAAATGATCCCGATGGGTCATTAGTCTCAGAATTTATTGCTCAAAAACCCAAAATGAATATGACCATACTAATAACTATAGATATTTATTTATTACGCTTATGTAAAATGAAAAAATAAAATGATTTAAAGCACCTTAAATGTTTTATAAAAACATTCAACAATCGAAGTATGATTATTTCAAATAATAATACTTACCAATTTCAATATATTAGTATTTTACGTAAAAAAGAATCGAAATATAATTATTTCAAATAATAATATTCATCAATTTCAATATATTAGTATTTTGTGTTTATTATATTTTAAAATATAATGTTCTGTAATAATATGATCGTACGTGTTTTTAATAAAAATATGAATTTATTCTTCAATGTTAATTAAAGTCCAAGATCTTTGCATGAACGCGGAAGCACGCCATTCCGGGAATTTGTCACGTCCAATACATAATATATAGAGTCAGAATTATTTGTATGAACTAGTGATGTCTTAGGCAAGAGTCTAGCCGAGTGATGTCTTAGGCAAGAGTCTAGCCGAGTGATGTCTTAGGCAAGAGTCTAGCCAAGTGATGATGTCTTAAGAGTAGTCTTAGAATATCATAAGTGAAGATTATGTCTGTTAATTAAAAGAAATAAACACAGTGTATAATATTACAAGTGGATTTTATATTGGAAACCAGAAGTCTATCTCTTTCAGCAAATACCTTACTGAAGGGATTCACTATTCTGAAGAGAGCTATTATCAAATAAGTAAATCAAACATTACTCCTACCGCTCGACCCAAGGCACCAGGAAATGGTTGGACAAGTTATTGCTATTGATCTGGAGTGTGAATCTACCAACATCAGACCTCCAACCCATACCTAAACCCTACTACCAACCACAATATATCATTTCAATAAATATAGATTTTATATATATATATATATATATATATATATATATATACTAGCTGACCCGGCAAACGTTGTTTTGCTAAGTAAGTTATTTTATAAATAATTTCTAGAGTATCTAAAAAATTAATACTTTTTGTGTAAGGATGTGTTGTTTGAATTGCTATATACAATGAGGTATTATAGAAACAATAAACCCCATTAGTTTGTATATATTTTATTAATACAACCAAACTGAAAGTTTTATACACTTTCTATAGAAAACATGGCATAATTCAATCCAAGTCTTTGTTGGTCTTTCGACTTATATAGTCATTACAAATTCCATTTAATCGATTAATGAATGCGTTTCAAATTTTTTGAATTTTTTTTTGAATTCTGGATTTTGTGTATAATTGTAAATAATACTATTGAGCTTATACAAATTTCTCAAATTTCTGCGAGGAGAGATACAAAATGATTTAGGTATCTCTTTTTTGACCTGCTTTTTGAAAAGTTTCTAGTAATATTCGATGAATAAAAGTAAATTTAATAAAAAGTATATATGTAGAACAGGGCAAGGCACAAAGGTCCAATTTGACTTTAAGCAAATATAAATTTTATTATGAAAATCAAACCAATTACATCACAACAAATGACACATTTCAAATGAACAATTATCTGACTACGTTCAGTAAAACTACCAGCTACTTCATCATTGTAAAAACGTGCTTTTTTGCTGTCTTTAAAAAAAAATGTATCTAGACCTTTTTACCCTATAACGGGGTAACTTGGAACGGCCAGATGGCAAGCAGGTCTAATGTCATATTTTAATTTCAAAGGTATTTTACAAAATAATTACATTTTCAACTAATTGCTAGAAAACTACCAATGGAAGAAAATACTTTTACTATGGATTTTCAAAGATTACCATTTATCTCCCAATACCAAAGTCATAAGAATCAAGGTTATAGCTGATTATACATATTTTTCCCTTTACATTCAAATACTGCTGTTAAACAATGCTTAGCTTTACTGGTTTTTGACACTTCGGTCGTGGATCTTCATATATTACTATCCATTCTTGAATAAATTCAGAAAATTATAACTGGAATAAGCTATTCGACAAAATGTTCCTTTGATCAATTCCAAATTTAGGTTCTAAATCTGAATAATCTAGAAAAGGTTTTATAAATACCAATGAGTACATAATTATACAAATAAGTTCTTTCAGAGCATTGTGTTTGAGAAAAATATGATTTGTCAACCATACTGAGTTATACATAGTTCGCTTCACTGTTTATACGAATGGGCAATGGCACTATCATTATATTATAATTGTTAATTATTTATTTAAAATAAATAATTTTATTATTAATTCCTTACAAATATTGAATTGTCATCCATGCGTGATTACATAGCTGTCATTTGCTTATTGTTATTCCAAGTCGAACAGGATAAAAGGTATCCTATGTCCTTCTCCTGGCTCTGAACCAACTTTTACCAACTTTACCAAAGCCAATTTTCAGTTAAATCGGTTCAGCCTTCTTGAGTTATAAGTTCTGACGATATAACTCCAGAATGCACAAACCGAATTCAACAATTTTGCATTCGCTGGAAAGGTTTGGGGCTCCGTGAGGTTTATAGCTGGGTTATAATATATGAGAACCAAAAACTAATATTCTATCACTATAGTTTACTTAAGGTAGTCGATTACTTCAATTAGACCTTTTTATTGTCGAATCAAAGCACATTTGCTGATAATATATATATGCCAATTAGTTGTAAACACCTGAAACATTTTATAAGATATGTATAAAGAAATTACAAATTAACAACAATTAAATGTATAACTATTTACATTTTTATTACAAATTTTGAGGTTATGTCAAGAAACTATATTTCAGAATATTTTTTTTATTAATTTGTTGATGATTATACTTATTGCTGATATATAATATAAACACCTCAAATACTCTATTTAAATACGTATAAACAAATATACATAAATACCTAACTACATAAATAATTACATTCTCATTTTCAAGATATAAATTTCCCCATCGTCCATCTGGAATCGCTTGCTATTATTAAGAATTAATTTACTTGCCACTTCGTAATAATTTTCCGTGGTGATTAAAAAATTTATATTATTCACGTAATAATTTTCCAAAAGTAGTGATTAAAAAAAGCATATTAATATACAGTAGGCCCTCGCTTTACACGGCACTCTGGGTACACGGTTCCCATACTACACGGAGCTAAAAATCCGACATCCCTCCGACTACACGGACTTCTTATTACACGGTATTTGGTCAACAGCCCATAAGTTCGTTGTGCAAAAGGGTATTGTTGTAAATTTTGTTATCGACTTTTATCTTTTAGACATGCCTGATTGTATAATAGCCGCCTAAGAACACGTTTGAGCTGATTACTGCGTCGCGCCAATTTTTGAATAAGGTGTCAATTTCGTCACGTCATTTACGTCATTTCGTCCGTATTTCTCCTACTTCAAGTTGTATTTCTTGGTCTCCATACAACGCGATAAAAATGGTGCGATTTGTACCAACTCTGAGTCTCTCATAACACGGTTCCCATACTGCACTATGTAAGGTTCCATAGAACGCACTACGAATTAGCCTGAATTGTATGTTAAATACGAGTTTCTTATAGCACGGTTCCTATACTGCACGGTACGCATTTGCCGCGTAAAGCGAGGGTTTACTGTATTTGTATCAAAACAGAAACACCGAATGACAGTTGACAATTGAAAGTAAATGTCATGGATAAAATCATTAATAGAATCATAGATTCAATAAACTAAATGGATAGTTTAAAAATAATTAATTTTGAATTAGAATGAAATAAAGGGATAAAAAGTATACTATGTCCTTCTCCTGGCTCTAAACTACCTCCCTGCCAATTTTCATCTAAATCGGTCCAGTCGTTCGTGAGTTATAAGTGGTAGCACATAAGGCGTTCCTCTTTTATATATATAAGATATATATATAAATATATATATATATATATATATATATATTTCAAAGTAACTAGCAGCCCATTCGTCAAAATAAAAAAGGTATAAAGTATAAAATCTTTTATTTATACGTTTCGACACAAGATGCGTGTCATCATTCAGCAACTACAACAATTTGAAAATTTTATTAACTAATATAAACAACAATATAGATTAATTATAGCATAGAGAAACATTATACACACCACAGGACAAAAACACTCAACAAAAATTCATTTTAAAACATTAAACTTAATAACATATATGGGTCATTCTTTTACAAACCGTACACCAACCATACCTTGACATTTTAGAATCGGCTGAATTTTTTTTTATAGATATTATACATAAAATCATTTGACACGTATTTCAGGATTTTGCCGGCAAAAATTTTTTTTTGTTGATATTTACGATTGAAATATTGCCGATTTTCTCAATTTTTATGAACTTCCTCTGCATTATGTTAATTATCTTCAGTTGTGTTGATCAGATCAGTATTGTTTTTTTTTATTATATTCATTATGAACTCAACTTTGAAGTAATTTAAAAAAAATAATGTTTTTGCAATTATTTTAACAATAATAACAATTGATTGTTTACATTGATTTTACAAACGGGCGCCCCGACTTAAATCGATTGCGTAAAAAACCATATTGTTTCTTTTTTTATCTACTTTAATATTATTTTTACTATTCGATGGCATGGCTGTTACATCGGAAGATATTAAATGTTTTCGAGCGCAAGTCGCGCCGCGCGTCCCTTTGAAAGACGCATTTCGCAGACGAAAGGCGAAATGAGTACAAGTACTGGTTTTTAACTAAAATATTTTACAATTTTGTTACTGAGATAAAATAAATATATTGTCTAAAATATGTTGTAGAAAATATTTTGTACAAAATGCTCATATTTTTGAAACTGATAAACTAAAACTTATTATTCGTTGGAATATGAACAAAAGTTAAATTAATTGTATTGGGTAGATTTTGATTTCGTTAAAAAATAAATACAAGAGAATGCAATTAAAAAATAATTCATTTATTGCATTATAATTAAGTTTATATAATATAGCTTCTTTTGATGTACTACATAATATATATTCCATGTCACAACGTTAACAAGTTAAAAAACAGTTGAATCGCGTTCTTTTTGCAAAGAAAAGTTTTTAGGCCCGCACTTTATTTTTTTCAAGGTATAACACAATGATATTTCAAGGTGCCTTTCACTGTGACTGCATTTTAAAATCTTGTCTTCAATTTTTTATCGGCAACAATATATTATTCACTGGTTACATATTTCGAAGAAATGTTGCAAAGAGACTCATTTGCCCATTCAAATAATTGTTTTAGCGTTTGGATTGGATTTGATGCTCTTTGAAGACTAGCTCTGTCTGGCAGCTAGCCTTTTCAAAGTTCCACTCAATCCATCGCAAGCGCCCTTACCGTGTGACGTTGGGAAAAAGTGCCACTCTGCAACCAGACCAAAATCTTTTTCGTGGCAAGTAAGATTTACAAAATTCTTTTTATTTTTGTACTGCGCACCCGACCCATCAAAAAAGTATAAGATTTTTGTAATTTGCTTCAATTCTTTACCAACGAATTCAACTAAATGTTTTTGAAATACATTTAAACCGCTACAGTGTCGTGTTGCAGACATTCTGAAAAAATTACTAACCTTTTAACACGAACATTATCGTCATTATCTTTGTAATAAATTTTAAATGCACCGTAGCCCGATTATTATTCCAATAAAATCCTTGAGCAGCATCTTGGACAACGCATGAATTATTTTCTGAAAAATCACACACTACGATGCATTAATTCTGTGATAGTTCTTCCCTTTTTTGTCATAAATTCATTTTGTTTTCTTACAAGAAATGAATGTAATAATTTTCCCAAAGTGGCCTGCAATTTTTGTAGATATTTGTCTACTGGGGATATCATTAATTGCAACATAGTTCTATCAACGTTAGTCCATTCTCTGTACCTAATTTCGTCAATATAATTTTTCTCAAAAATATTTTCTAATTCTGTGATCAAATTTTCTAGGCCAGGACACTGGGAGCACTTTCGAAAAGAACAATTAAATACTACTACATATTTTAGACAATATATTTATTTTATCTCAGTAACGAAATTGTAAAATATTTTAGTTAAAAACAGTACTTGTACTCATTTAATACGCGCGATGCGTCTTTCAAAGGGACGCGCGGCGCGACTTGCGCTCGAAAACATTTAATATCTTCCGATGTAACAGCCATGCCATCGAATAGTAAAAATAATATTAAAGTAGATAAAAAAAGAAACAATATGGTTTTTTACGCAATCGATTTAAGTCGGGGCGCCCGTATGTAAAACCAATGTAAACAATCAATTGTTATTATTGTTAAAATAATTGCAAAAACATTATTTTTTTTAAATTACTTCAAAGTTGAGTTCATAATGAATATAATAAAAAAAAACAATACTGATCTGATCAACACAACTGAAGATAATTAACATAATGCAGAGGAAGTTCATAAAAATTGAGAAAATCGGCAATATTTCAATCGTAAATATCAACCAAAAAAAATTTTTTGCCGGCAAAATCCTGAAATACGTGTCAAATGATTTTATGTCTAATATCTATAAAAAAAATTTCAGCCAATTCTAAAATGTCACTTTTTTTTTTTACCAAAATCCGTACGATTTGTAAAAGAATGACCCATATATATATACCTACATATATATATTGAAATGGTTGAGTATTATTATTCGAAATAATATCTTTCGATTCTTTTTACGCAAAATACTAATATATTGAAATGGTTGAGTATTATTATTCGAAATATTCGATTCTTTTTTACGCGAAATACTCATGTATTGAAATTTTTGTATATCAGCATGCAAACATATGGGTTTGAGTTTCTCGGAACCATTTAAACTTTAAATCCCATTGCTCCGAATGTTTATTGCTTTCCAAAGAGCTTCATATTGTAAACTTCACTTTTATGTAAACATGTAACGGTTTTTAAAGTTGCATGCTCGCTAAAATCTTATATATAAATATGGAGCTCTCTTTCAAATGTCCGAATAAAACTCGAAAACGGCTGAATCGATTTGGCCAGTCTTAGTCTTGAAAAATTCGTGCCAATCCAGAGATGGTCAGAAAGGTGAGATATTATTTCAAAATCGCGTAGAAACTTTACATTTTTAATTTGAAATTTTTTGTTGAAGCGGAATGTAAATAAAACAATGGACGGTGGCTAATAACTGAAATGTCAAACGTTTTTGACAGATGATGTTCAATTAGGTTTAATAGGATGTTTTAAGTGAATATTATTTAATTATGATTGGATTGTAGTAAGTAGTTTCGTTTGTAGTTTTATTGATACACAAAAACGTTAGTAAACGGGCCGCAAGTGTTACTAGAGACTCAAAATATCAACTTTTTTGAAATGTTAATATGAAAATGCACTTTTTGGCATATTTTTCTCAAGCACGAAGCTCTGAAAGATCTCATTTGTATCATTATTTATTCATTGGTATTTATAAAACATTTTCTAGGTTATATTATTTTTTATTTATGTTATTTAAATTCAGAACATAAATTTGGTATCGATATAATGGACATTTTGTCGAATAACATTTTCCCAGTTATAATTTCCCAGAATTTATCGAAGAATAGATAGTAATATATGAAGGTCTGGGGTTAAAAAGGTCCACCACCGATGTGTCAAAAATCAGTAAACTTAAGCATTGTTTAACAACAATATTTGAAAGTAGAGGAAAAAGGATGTATAACCAGCTATAACCTTGATTTAAAGACTTTGCTATAGGGAGATAAACGGTAATCTTTGAAATAATATAAGTATTTTCTTCCGTTGGTAGATTTTTAGCATTTTTAGCATTAGTAATTATTTTGTAATATACCTTTAAAATTAAAATAAGACAATAAATCTGTTTGCCACCTGGTCGTTTCAAGTTACCCCGCCTATAGGGTAAAAAGGTCTAGATAACAAATTTTTGAAAGACATAAAAAAGCACATTTCTACAGTGATAAAGTAGAAGGCAGTTTTACTGAACGTAGTCATTTAATTGTTCGTTTGAAATTTGTTATTTGTTGTGATATAATTGTCATGGTTTTCACAATACACTTTATATTTGCTCAAAGTCAAATTGGATCTTTGTGCCTCGCCCTGCTCTACATATATACTTTTTATTAAATTTACTTTAATTCATCGAATGTTACTTGAAACTTTTCAAAAAGCAGGACAGAGAAGAAATACTTAATTAATTTTTTATCTCTTCTCTGAAATTTGAAAATTTTGTATAAGCACGCCATTCCGGGAATCAGTAGTATTATTTACAATTATACACAAAATCCAGAATCCAAAAAGAATCTGAAAAAATCTTGAAACGTCAAGTCAATCAATAAGTCGAAAGACCGCAAAAGACTTGGATTAGATTAAACCACGTTTTCTATAGAAAGTGTATAAAACTTCCAGTTTGATTGTGTTGACAAAATATAGACAAACTAATGGGATTTTTTGTTTTTATAATTCTAGCATTAAAACAACACATCCTTATACACTTAAAGTATTAATGTTTTTGATTGCCCAGAAATTGTTTAGAATTAACCTTACTTAGCAAAACAACGTTTGCCGGGTCAGCTAGTATCTTATATATAAAAATGGAGCTCTCCTTCGAATGTCCAAGTAAAACTCGAAAACGGCTAAACCGATTTGGTAAGTCTTAGTCTCAAAAAATTCGTGCTAATCAGTAGGTGGTCGGAAAGGTGATATATTATTTCAAAATTGCATAGAAACTTTACATTTTTAATTTGAAAAATTTTATAGATGCGTACCTTGAATAAAGCAATGGACGGTGGCTAATAAGTGAAATGTCTAACGTTTTTGACAGATGATGTTTCATTACTTTTAATAAGATGTTCTGCGTAAATATTATTTAATTATGATTAAATTGTGGCAAGTAGTTTTGTTTGTAGTTTTATTTATATACAAAAACGTTAGTAAACGGGCCGAAAGTGTTACTAGAAACTCAAAATATCAACTTTTTTGAAATGTTAATATGAAAATGCACTTTTTGGCGTTGTAGCACTCTGTTTTTTGCAAACCAGAATACACGGTGCTCTGAAAGATATTATTTGTATAATTATATACTTATTGGTATTTATAAAACATTTTCTAGGATACATTATTTTTTATTTGTTATTTAAATTCAGAATATAAATTTGATATCGATCAAAGGGACATTTTGTCAAATAACATTTTCCCTGTTATAATTTTCCAGAATTTATCGAAAAATAGATGGTAATATATGATGGTCCGGGGTTAAAAAGGTCCACGACCGATGTGCCAAAAACCAGTCAAGTTAAGCATTGTTTAACAACAGTATTTGAAAGTAGAGGGAAAAAATGTATAACCAGCTATAACCTTGATTCCCATGACTTTTCTATCGGGAGATAAACGGTAATCTTGGAAAATCCATAATAAAATTATTTAGTTGAATTTTTTTAGCATTAGTTAAAAATGTAATTATTTTGTAAAATACCTTTAAAATTAAAATAAAACATTAAACCTGTTTGCCACCTGTTCCAAGTTACCCCGTCTATGGGGTAAAAAGGTCTAGATAATTTTTTTTTGAAAGACATAAAAAAAGCACATCTCTACAATGATGGACTTGGATTGGATTATACCAAGTTTTCTATAGAAAGGGTATAAAACTTGCAGTTTGATTGTATTGACAAAATATAGACAAACTAATGGGGTTTATTGGTTTTATAATACCTCATTATATATAGCATTCATTCATATATATATATATATATATATATATATATATATATATATAAAACTTAAAGTATTAATATTTTTGGTTCTCTAGAAATTGTTTAGTACATATATTCCTTACTTAGCAAAACAACGTTTGCCGGGTCAGCTAGTTCTTCATATAAAAATATTCAACAATTATAAAATATTATTTTACTTAAAAATATTAAAAATATTATTGTACTTAAAAAACTTAAAAATGAATAAAATTGCATTTTGAATATATTATCAGACTATTATATTGTTTTCATCAAAAATACTCAACTATTATAACTTGTATTTTTTTTTTTGAAGAAGTATAGAATTTGAAATTAGTATTGAAAAATTACTGTTAACATTTTACAATATTGAAAATGATTCTGATTCAACACATCAGATACAAGCAATAGAATTCATTCTAATATTGTGATATGATATTTAATGAGTTTTAGATCTTTCTTGCACTTTTGTTATGAAAAGTACTCAAAATTTGATATTGAGTACTATCGATACTTTCGCCACGATATTTTTTTGGCATCGATATTTTGTTTAGATACTTTTTAAAGTACTGAATATCAATCTTTTGCCTCGATACTTCTAACACTAGTCACGACGCGCAAGGATGTGGGCGCATTGCCATACATAATCGACTAATACCCTTGTATTTGAATAATTTATACGCCATTTTGAAAGTCATTTTGAAAACATCCGATATGCCAAACTTCAAGTGCAAATATTGTTCAAATCAAATTTGTGGAACACATTTAAAAATTGAAGAAACTAGAGTTTGTACACCCGCGCGTAACGCATCGCGCACTGCTTTCCGACCGAACGAATACTGTTCGGGCTACTATTAGCATTACGCGCGGGTGTACTGGTTCTGGTTTGTTCAATTTTTCATTATGTTCCACAAATTTGATTTACACAATATTCGCAGTTCTAAAAGAAAATACAATAGGCTTTCGAATAACGCTAATAAGAAAATAATTAAACAAAACTCACTATCCGAAAACATTAATTGAGTAATTATTTTATCCTTGTTAGCTAATAATAAAGAATTATTTAGCATTTATTACTAAACATTATTAGACGCCAATATGAGTAGAATAACGTAATTTTTTTTTCGATATCCCTCATTGTTACGCCAAAAATTGAGTTTGAAAAAGGGACCACTTTTGCATATTTTCAATGATATCTCGGCTATAACGTGAGATAGAAAGTTGAAGTTTGGTATATCGGATGTTTTCAAAACGACCTTCAAAATGGCGTATAAATTATTCAAATACAAGGGTATTAGTCGATTATGTATGGCAATGCGCCCACACCCTTGCACGTCGTGACTATTATGTACTCGTCTGGCAGACCCTTGCAACCGTCAGAATGGTCTGGTTTTTTACATATGCTTTCTGAACTGTTAAAAGAATACATCCTCAAAATTTGAGCCTTGTGAGTTAAAACAATTTTTTTTTTTACATTTTCAAAAACTCGGGGGATGATGACGCAATCGCGAGATGCTTGCCAGGCCGGCACTTTCTTAATGTACCGATAATAAAACATCATTAAAAAAAATTCTAGCTTTGAGAAAACAGGTTAGTCAAATAGTTCACTGGCTCTTAGACTATAATATAAATATGATAAGTAACAGCGTACGCAAATCTATTGTGGATATTACAGTTTGCTCTATTGATATTGCACATACAATACAATGGATTATGTATGAAGATGACTTAGGATCGGATTGGATCGAGAAAAAAGAAAATGATAAAAATAGCACCACGGAAAAAATGGCAATGCAATAAGGCTAATTGGGAACTATATAATGAAGAAATAGAAGAAAACATTGAAAAAATAAGTTTGATAAACGTGAATTTAATTATGATACTTTTATAGAAATCATAAATGAAGCGGCAATGAAAAGTATCCCAAAAAAAAATAATTGTAGAGAGAAAAATAGCTAAACAATTCTGATGGGATTAAGAGTGTCAGTGGCGTAACTATAGGGTGGCGTGGGTGGCAAAATGCCACGGGCCCCCGGCCCAAGGGGGCCCCGGCCCAAAAGGACGCGTGCTCAGAAATATTGTTTTTACATTATGCTCTAATACTTTATTTCACTTGAAAAGTATGTTGTCGTAAGAATCAGGGCCGTAACTACCGCCGTATCAAATATACGGGGCCCCCGAACGAGGGGGCCCCCAACGTTCGTAAGAAACATTAATTATATAAAAAAATCATTAAAAACGAATTAATCATGAAAACTTCGTTCAATAATGTCGTTAAAAAAGTACGCGAGGAATGTAAGATTATTATTTTAAAGAAGTTTATATTGTCCAGGCCACGGGGGCCCCAAATACGCGTAAAAAAAGTACACGAGGAATGTAAGATTATTATTTTAAAGAGTTTTATTTTGTCCAGGCCACGGGGGCCCCAAATACGCGTGAAAAAAGTACGCGAGGAATGTAAGATTATTATTTTAGAGTTTTATTTTGTCCAGGCCACTGGGGCCCCAAATATGCGTGAAAAAAGTACGCGAGGAATGTAAGATTATTATTTTAAAGAGTTTTATTTTGTCCAGGCCATGGGGTCCCCAAATACGCGTGAAAAAAGTACGCGAGGAATGTAAGATTATTATTTTAAAGAGTTTTATTTTGTCCAGGCCACGGGGGCCCCAAATACGCGTAAAAATTAATAAAATCTAACAGATTTTGATTTTATTTCACTAATAACAAAAATTAGAATAAACATGAAAATTTTCTTCTAAATAAATTTAATTTCGAAAAAAACCATGAGCATGTAAGTATGTAAAAATATAATTTTAGAGTGTTGTGATTTTTTTTTAACATTTTCTTTAATATTTATAAAGCTCTATAATATGCAACTAGTTTTTTACTAAGTCATTTCTTGAATAGATTATGCGAATTGAAAAATCAAAATTAATTTAGTAGTTTGTTTAAAAATTAGCAAAGGAATGGATTGTAAAAACTGTTTGTAAAAACAAAATATCAAACTTAACATGCAGCTTATAAAGCTAATTAAACTAATGAATTTTTCAAACATTGTAGCTTAGATAGCTAATTAAACCTATTAATTTCTCAAACTAAACAATGATTTCGGAGACTTCGATTAGTATGTTTGAAATATTACAACTGGAGTCATTAATTTTTTTATGAAAAGTCTGCCCTACCTGAGGGGGGCCCCAAACAATTTTTAATACGGGGGCCCAGCAATGCACCCTACGCATCTGATAAGTATATTATTTTAAGTTCTTCTTAAAGTCCAACATGAGACAAATAAAAACCATAATAAAGTAATCGTTAAGTATTTCAACACATTTTAAAGAAAAGGATGTTGATTCAATTTAGAACGTAACTACTTCAAGTATACGAAAGGTTTCGATATATTTTGTCACCGAAGTATTGATGGTCGGGTTTGTTTACACTCAATTTGTTTATACTTTTCTTGATGAGGCGTGAGGAATTTCGGATTTGTTATTGTTCTATAAGTGCTTTACTGTAGATACGAGAGATAGGCTTATTAACTGCGTTTTCTTAGTATGATTATTCTTTTTAGTTAGTGATTTGTATCGTTAATGTGAGGATGTGATTTTTGAAAGTTAGTAATTGTGAATATATTGTGAAAGTTTATATTGATTTTGAAATGTCTAGCTGCAGAAAATATTTAAGTGGGTGTGAAAAACGAAAGAGAAAGAGGGAGATTGAAGAAAAAGATAAAAACTTACCTAAAATTAGTAGCTATTTGAAAAATAAAGACTTAAATAAAGAAAATTTGAGTGAACAGTGCTCCAAAAGTGAAGACTTTAACCTTTCGAAAAGTATATCTGAATTACCAGATGCAGCACCTAACACTAGTGACTATCTAAATTCAGAAACACCGCAGCAAGGTACTAGTAAATTATATTTTTGCATGGAAAAAATAATATCATCGCCATATGTTACCGATAAAGGTAATTTTATAGATCTCAATGATCAAGTGAAAAGGTTCATAATTGAAAACGGACATTGTAAACCTAAGGGCCCTTTCTTAAAAAATAGCGACAATAGATCTTTTTCAGAAAAACATTATTATATTATTTCCAAGTCTGGCGTGAAACTTGAACGTACATGGCTATCATATTCTTTAAAACTTCAAAAGGCATATTGTGAACCGTGCTGGTTATTCGCTAATCGTGCATGTAGGCAACTACAAAATGTTTGGATTGAGGGCTTTGATGACTGGAAACATATTGTAGAAGCCATACAAAGGCACGAGATATCGAAAATTCATCTTGATTCTTGCATTACATATCAGCAGTGGCGGTTACATGGAACACTAGATGAAGGGCATGAATCTGCGATCAAAAAAGAAAAATCTTTTTGGCGTCAAGTACTTTTGAGGCTTCTTGATGTTACCTTGACTCTTTCAACCTGTAATTTAGCATTTCGTGGCCATAGAGAAAATGTAGATTCAAGTTCCAAGGGAAACTTTTTGAGTATTATTGAATTATTAGCAAAATATGACCCTATACTACATGAACTAGTAAGTAAGCCAAAGGGCCAAGTAAAGTATTTAAGTCCAATAATACAAAATGAGCTGATATCCGTCCTGACTTTAAAACTACAGAATGCAGCCATAAACGAAATAAATGCCGCACCATTCTATTCTATTATATTCGATACGACTCAAGACATATCAAAAACTGATCAAATGTGTGAACTATACCGTTACTGTATGATCGAAAAAGACGAAAATGGGATCCCAAAAGCACTCGTAATTAAGGAGACATTTTTGTGGCGGACATAGCTCAGAGGTAGCATGTCCGACTCACATGCCGAAGATCGTTGGTTCGATCCCTGGCGCTTCCAATTGTAAAAAAAAATATCAGAATGTATAGAATTTCAATTGTAAGATGTATGTTAAAAATGATTAGAATGTATAAGATATTAGAATGTATAAAAATTGAATTAGAATTGAAAATAAAAAAATGAAATAGTAGAAAGAAGTAAGAAGATAAAATAAGGAAGAATGAAGTTAAGTTGAACTACGTAAAAGGAATAGGATTTATGTGAAGAAGATAAGTTGAAAGAAAGTATATAGTATAAGAAGAATAGAATATAGATTGAATATGATGTAAAATTAGTATAGAATGTAAATAAATGTTGTAGGTGGCTAAATGCTCAGAGTAAGCGAAGCCAAATAAAAATAAAAAAAAAAAAAAAAGGAGACATTTTTAGGATTTCATGAAGTTAAGGATCAAACTGCCTTAGGAATGTCGAAGAAAATTATTAAATCTATTACTGATAAAAATATCCCTTTAAATAAGTATCGAGGGCAGGGATATGATGGTGCTAATACAATGAAAGGGACTTATGGCGGAGTTCAAAAATTAATAAAAGATGTCGAGCCAAATGCCGTATATGTGCACTGTGCTGCTCATAACTTGAATCTAGTACTCAACGATGCAGTGAGAGAGATTATTGATATGCAATTTTTTTTTGAAACGGTTCAACGAATTTATAATTTTTTTGGTCATAGCATTAAAAGATGGAACATTTTATCAAGTTTAATATCCAATAGCGAAAGTGAAACAGCAGTAACACTCAAAACATTGAACCCTACTAGATGGGCAGGACGTTATGATGCCGTTTTTGCTTTAAAAGTTCGTTTTGTTGAAGTACAAAAAGCACTAGCAAAAACAATCTTATTCAGTTGTAAATCAGATGAAAGAAATGAAGCTGTTTCACTTAAAAAGAAAATCGAAAACTTTAATTTTGTAATGCTACTGGTTTTCCACTGTAAGATCCTACAAATCATCGATGCAGCATCAAAAGCACTTCAATCTAAAGACGCCGATCTTTCAAATGCTTTAAAACGCTTGAAAATTTGCATGGAAGAGTTGGAAAAGTATCGGCATGACTTTGAAAATCTGAAACTAGAAGCTAATAGCATAGCAGAAAAATGGTCCATCACTCCTGAGTTTTCCAAAACTCGTCAGAGGAAGGTAAAACGCCATTTTGGCGAGCTTTGCGAAGATGAGCGTCTTCAAAGTCCGGAAAGTTTGTTCAAAGTGAACATATTTTATCGAGTTTTGGACATCATAATTAACCAACTCAAATCGCGTTTTTATCCAATGAGTGAACTTATTTCAAATTTCAGTATTTTACAGCCTTCAACATTAAAAGCATTAAATGATACTGAAATAATGAAAAAAGCTTTAGAATTTGTTAAGGTGTATAAAAAGGATATATCTGAATCTTTTGCCAAAGAAATTTTTAGTTTTCGATCAACATTCAGAGACGAAATAGAAAAATGTTCCTGTATTAAAGACTTAGCCAATTTATTATTAATTAAAAACCATTTTATGTCCTGCAGCTTTCCCGAGATCTGCACTGCATTATTATTATTTCTTACAATACCTGTGACTACAGCTAGTGCTGAACGGTCATTTTCAAAATTAAAATTAATAAAAAACTATTTGAGGAACTCTATGGGACAACACAGATTATCTAACTTGGCTATCTTGTCTATTGAAAATATTATGGCTCGTTCATTAAATTTTGATGATGTTATAGACACTTTTGCAGAACAGAAAGCACGAAGAAAAGATTTTAATTAATAAATACCTTATTGATATTAAATTGTTGTTTTTATTTCCTTCTAAATTTATGCATTTTTTAAATAGGTTTGTTCACCAAAAAGGGCCAGCGAGTATATGACGAATATGAAATCTTCAAAAAGTATTAAAAAGGATTAGATTGTTGAGAAAACACGTGAAAAATTGATTGTTAATGTTAGGTTATATAATAATTATTTTTAACCTCAAAGTACTATGTTCTTTCTCTGTTAAATTCAGTCATAAAAAATTCCTTTCTATAGTTCATGTATTACAATGTTTAAACACAAAAAAATTATGTTTGATTTTCAAAATATAGTAGTAATTGTACTTTTAAATTATTAATTTTGGGTTATAATTATTTTTATGTTTGTTTTTTGTACTTATACATTTTAATTTGTTTTAAATTTTTGTATACATACATTTTAAATAATTTCTTGATTTAAAACCATAAACTATGAATAAGTCGAAGTAGATTTACTCATTTTCAATACAATTCATTACAAATCGTGGATATATACAACATTTAAATCAGCATGTTGAAAAGTTTCGATTTTATTTTGATTAAATTAAAATCACTTGATTTTACTGATGGGGGGCCCCATCAAAATAATTTGCCACGGGCCCCGGATGGCCTAGTTACGCCACTGAAGAGTGTAGTATTTTAATAAAAGAAAGGAGAGAGATAGAAAGAAAATATAGGAAAAATATGAATTATGAAAACTATACAGAATGCAGGAGAAAGTCCCATAAAGCCGGACGGCACTTAAAGCCGGACACTCTATTTAACACGTATTATTTAAACGAGTATAAATCTTTTTATTTCAAAATACAAGTGAAAGGGGCGCCGGGGGCACACAGGTGTAGGATCACGCGCCAAACCGCGCCTGTGACGCACACGGCCCCGGCGGGAGCAACCCTTTGTTGTTTTAGGCGCAAAAACACGGCTTCACCTAAATATCAATAGAAGTAATTCTAGTGTATATATGCATTTATATTCTAGTGGCATTCAAAAATAAAAGTAGTACTTGATTGTTATCCGTAAAATGGTAGAATATCATTAGATATTTTAAACAATTTTAGTAGGTATCATCAAATGAACGAAATTATCCTTTCATTAATCCTTAGCACCGGACACTAAGTCGTCTCTTAGCGCCGGAAGTAAACATATTGATATTTCTTGTGAGTATTGGCGTAATTTATTCTAATTATTTAATTTTGTTCTGTATGAGTGCTAACAGTCACTACATACCCCAGTTTTTCGTATTTTCTAGTCAAAGAATAAAAATCGGTGATGAATGCTGAGAGCATCGGCGGTGGGATAATTAGTGATTTGCAGACATGTCAGAGCGTCGAGATGGCTACATATGTGTTCAATGCTGGTTATTTTGAAATGTCCGGTACTATGTGCCACTTTGTAAAATCATATTTTTTGTCACCAAAGTTTGATTGATAGTATTAATTATTGTTTAGCAAAGATTGAGTTTTTGTTAATTTAGTTTGATTTCTAATTTTGTTATCTAATATAAGTCATAATCTAATAAACATTTCGTAAAATATTTTTTGATTTATTTATAAATAAGCTTATGTGTCCGGCACTCGGGGACTTCCCCCTATGCATGTTAAAAATAAGTTCAGATCAAAATTAAAACAAAAGAAAAAAGAAAGCTGGGGCAATTACATTAAGACTTTGAATCCTAAAACACCGATCAAGCAAGTATATAATGTGATTAAAACTTTAAAAAATCATATGGAATCTAAGAAAGAAAATAGAATCTGTGACAAAAATAGATGAATTAATGGATAAAATAGCTCCAATAGGAGTTAGAGATAATGGTTATAGATTAAATAACTTTAAAGATAAAAAATATATAAAGGAAATTATTCAACCATTTACTAAATGTGAGATGGAAATAGCAATGACTAAAAAAAGATACCTCACCAGGTAAAGATAATATTCATTATATTATGCTATCACAATTACCGGAGAAGGGTAAAGAAATGTTATTAAGATTGATAAATAAATATTGGTTAGACACAGGAGCAATTAGTGAATGAAGTGAATAAGTTATGATTTTGTTTAAAAAACCAAATGGAAATGCAGTAAGTTTTAATTCGTACAGACCAATATCTTTAGCATCGTGTGTTGCCAAAGTAAAAGATTTAATGATTAAAAGGAGACTCGAATGGTATGTTGAAAAAAATGAAATTTCGTCTAAAAGTCAATATGGCTCTAGAAGGAGATTAGGCACAAAGGATAATCTATGTAAATTAATGACCGATTTAAATATTGCATTCTCAAAAAATAATTATGTGGTAGCCCTGCTTTGTGACATAAAAGAGGCATACGACAATATTGTGCGAAACATCATAATTGAAGAATTAATTAAAATAGGTTTACCATACAGATTGGGTGCAACATTAACCTATAATATATATGAAAGAAAAATATTAATAAAAATAAATAATAAAGTAATAGGTAAAAGAATAGTATATAAAGGATTACCTCAAGGAGATATACTAAGTCCCATGCTTTATTCATTGTATGTCAGAGATATAGATAAAACTTTGGAAAAGGGTACAAGCATAATGCAATATGCTGATGATATTCTGATTTATGTAGAAGACAAAGACCTGAATCAAGCTCTGAATATTATTAACAAAATATTGGAAAACTACATCAATGGTTGAAAAGTAAAGGATTAGAACTATCGGAAAAAAGTGCGATAGAGATTTTTACCAGGCATAGATTGAAAAATTTGCCAACACATATCAGAACTGAAGAACATTCAATTGCTTTAAAAAATAATAATAAATTTTTAAGAGTCAAGTTTAACCAAAACTTGACATTCATTGAATGTATTCAAGAAATTAAGAAAAGAGTAGAAAAGAAGATTGATAAATAAAACATGGTGGGGATCTCACCCGGAAACTGGTTTGAATATGTATAGGGCGTTAATTAGACCAATATTAGACTATGGCAGTGTAGTATATATTAACAACCCACATGTTAAGGAGTTGGACAAGTTACAATACAGATGCATTACATTATGTATTGGGGCCATGAAATCTACCCCTATAAATGCCATGCAAGTTGAAAGTGAGGAGACATCTTTGAAAATAAGATGGAAGTATTTGACTCTTAAATATATTTATAAAAAGATGATTAGAAGGGAATCAGATATAATTTTCAAAATAGAAAAACTAGAAAGATTAATGATGAATAATAAATTTTGGATAAATAAACAAAAGAAAAGTACAGTTATTGAAAATGAAAATAATGTATATCTTAAAAAACTATGGCATAATGAAGGGCAAAAATTTAAACGAACATAATAAAGAGCAACAGGTACGAGGAGATGTATTCAGATAGATCTAAACTGAATAAAAATGTGGGCTGTGCTATCTTGCATGAAAGAAAGAAATTTCAAAAATTGATAAAATTACCACAATTTGTTTCGGTATATATTGTAACGACAATTGGTATAGTCGTCAAAAGGGTTGCATAACCACCAGTGCAATGAGACTCCCCGATCTACATCTACTAGGGTGCCTGCAATATAAGGTCCAGTCTGGGGTTGAAATGAGGCATTAAGAATTGTAACATCCTCTGTGGATGGTCGGTCGTGTCCAGGGCGCCAGCCTTGGACCCGCTTTGTGTATAGTGGTGCGTGTGTTGTGCCAGGAGAGGAGAACCCGTTCCAGTAAAGGTCAGATGCAATATTGTTTTATAAGGCTATTCCCTCCGTCGTTATCCGTCGGTATCCGTTATAAGTTATCCGTTTAGTATACTCCTTTATAGCTGTAATACTATACTCCGCTAGTATAGTAATTAATGATAATCTATCAGTACGTTGGAGTTTAAGTATAGAACATGGCTGTGCGTAGGCACAGCCATGCCCGCAGATCTGTAATAATAATTAGTAATAATTAAATAAGACAAAAATACATTCTGTTTCATTCGCGTAGTTAGTTGGCTTTCCCACAGGTAATTACAGGGTGGTCATAGAAGTCGGGTTTAGGAGTTGGTGTAACCCTTTCTTAATGGGGATGCAACGCTATGACGTAATAATGGAAGTCGTTGCATATACCCTAAGAAAGGGGAGTATCAACCCCTTTTTATAATCCGTCACAATGGAGGTAGCGCATTCGATTCCCCATAAACCCGCCTCATGAATTTTTAATATTTTTAATTATTAATTAATTTTAAGTAATTATTAATTGATTTTTATTTAATTTATGATTGATTTTTATTATATTTATATTTATTATTATTTTTTTCTATGTAAATATTTAAGATAGTTGTTCGTCGTCAGATAACGCTTTTCGGTCAGTTTATTGAATATAATATTTGAATATTGCATAATGTAATTGTAATCGTAATAATATTGTAATTGTAAATGTCATTGTTTTTTGTATGTGTATTTGCGCTTATCTGTAACTTTTTTTTCTGTAAATCGGTATTTCTAAGTTAAGTAGTAATTTCAATACGTTGAAAATATCAGTGATTTTTTTTTTGAGTATGGAATTTTAATAAATGTAATAATCTAGTTTAATTTTATTAAATCAAATATATTGTTTCGGCTGCGGTTTGCGTCAATGTTATAATTGTCTCCTAATATTTGTTGAGATTAGTTCTAAAAAGTAAATAAAATTATCGAATTTACAGTTATTTAATTTATATAAAATTATTAAACTTATATTTATTGAACCTATTTAAGTTTATAATATTACGAAAAATGTTAAAAGTATTAATTTTATTTTAAAATCAGATTTAATTTAATTGTTGTGTGTGTTCGTTCTATTTTTTTTTCACTTAATATAATATTACAAAAAAATGTAATTAATTTTATTTTAAAATTGGATTTATTTTATTTGTGGCGTTCGTTCCATTTTGTTCTCCCTGGATATATAAAAAAAAGCTCGGTCAAATATTCATATCAATTTCTATTTCTGTAAAGTCATATATGAATCGCCAAACGGTTTTCGAGTCGTTTCAAGTATTTTATTTTGTTAGTATAGTTCGAAAGATTTTGAACACATTGCCCAACAAAATATATTGCGTTTCCTTCGTTAAACTCAAATTTCTTCGTAAAACCCTTGACCTAATGCCACACACAACTCGTTTTTTTTTCTGTCTTCGAAAACAGATATTAATAGCTAAATATTTTGTTTCACTAATCTCTAGTATGTTGTCGTTGACATATTTACTCAAAGACTGTAAATATATTGGCCTGGGTCCTTTTTTTTCCGCTAGTGACACTCAAAGATTTTGACCTGTGAAGAAATTACGGTCGCTAGAAACTCGATTCGCTAGGCGCCGGTCGACGATCAAGCGAAACAGCCCTCTAAGTGCGTTTTTTTTTTACACAATGCCTGGCGCCATGGGATACTAGTAACATTTCATACGCAAAAACTTTCACTTTTTGAAGTTTTTTTTTCATACTAAATAATATTTTTATAATTAAGTAGTACATATAACCGCAAATAGTATTGGGTTGTGTTTATTTTAATTTTTTTTTTTTTATTGTCGTTTTGTTCGTGTTTCGTTAATCTTATTCGCGATGTTTGATGAACCCTGTAATTACATAATTTTTTCGAGATGATTTGCGAATGAGACAGAATTACTTAGATTGGAACATGATAGGTACAGGATAGTCAGAATAATACATAATCGATTATGCCAGTAAGATTGATACTTTATATTATTTTTTTTATATAATTTAAACATGGATTTTATAATCCAACATTGGCATAAGTTTTTTTTATCATTGAAATAAAATTCAATTGTTGAAAAAAAAAAGTTTGTATCGTTGAAAATTAACTAAAGAGTTAGCTAATATTTTTAAAATGGAGTATGTTTGTTTGCTTAACTTTTCATGTGTTTTTATTGTTTTTCACGGAGGGAATAGTAGTTAGCATGTCTATGGTTTGGAAATGAAGTGAATTTTCGAGGAAACGCGCGGTAACAAGGGGCGCAAAGGCCGCGTATGTGGAAAAAAATTGCGTAGAGAACGCAACTAGAGTTTAAAAGTAGAGATTAGAAAAAAACAAGCGTATATGATAGGCAAACCGTGCCGCTTGGGATACGTCTACTTTATTATTATCTTTATTCTTTATTAGTTAAAAGAATTACATCATAGACATGCTAATTGTATCTGACCAGCTGGAGGGTTCTGTAATAAATTTGTATAATGTAATTGGTTTGTAGTATTAGTATAGTATTTTTTAATATTCTTTATATTTCAATGTCGTGTATTTTCGTGTTTTTTCAGTACGGTGATGCAATAATGAATTTAGTTTTATCGATTTCAATATTGTACTTTTCTATTTTTTTTTCTCTTTCGGTATTTTTACGCGTATTAATGGCGTTCTCATTCCCGCCGGAACGTCATTGCTTAGTGCTCAATTCGCGGCTTCATCTATTTGATCTTATAATAATAATAGGATACGACTTTTCACCATAATTCATAATGGCAGCTAAGGCGATCAGTTCGACCGACGTATTATGTGGCTTGGAAACCAAAGGCCTAGAAAACCTTGGTTAAATAGAGCGGGTGGGCAGGTGACATTTCCCTTTGAAAAGTCGTATTTCTACGAACACAGAGACAATTGCAAAGGTAGAACCCGGATTTGCAATATATGTATTTGTAGTTCGGCAATTAGATGAATGTTCAGGTATTGTTCGGAATGATGCGTGAACGGCTAAAGGCATTTTCTTCGCTTTCTTTTTTTTCGCTTGTTACTAACTATATATATTTTTTTCGGTGATCATACTAATTTCTTTTTTTTATACTAAGGTTTATGTTGCATTTTACTAACTTTAATATTTTCACTATTTCATAATAAATTAGTTTTATATCATACGCGTAATTTCGTTACTTTTACTGTTTTTATCCTACTTATCATTATTGCATTATCCGCTTTGTTCGCCATTTTTAATATACTAAAATTTTGTATATATATATATATATATATATATATATATATATATATACTCGTATATATATATTTATCATTGTGTCGTTTTTTTCTCACCGCACGCCGTGAAAGGTTTAGTTTGGTTTACGGATAGAGTTTATGGCCTATGTTACAAGGCGTTGAAGGTAATGAGAGTACTGAGGGCAATTGTTAGTTGAAAAGTTGAATATGTTAAGGTGCCAGAATCGTTTATGTATTATTTTCGTCTTATGTTTTTTTTTTGTTCACTGATAATGTTACCGTAAATCAAACCAAACGAACGTTTGTAGTGTATTACCGCGTTTATACCGTCGGCGTTTTAATTTTCGTGACGCCCTTTTATATGGACATATTAAGATTTTATTTTTATTGGAAATACTTTAATTCTGTCTCGTCAATAGTTATTGGCTCGTGTTTTTGACCGCCCAATCCAGATTAAGGGATCCGATATGGCAACAAAATGGTTCATGGTGGCATGATGGCGATAAAAAAAAAATTAATTTAAGGAGCTCCTATAGGTTGTTAGATAGTATTAACTTCGTACTTCGTTAGATTTAAATTAATTATACTCATAAATGTAAATGGAAAGATTGTGTCGTAACCCTTATCACCTTTTTTTTTTTCTATTACAACTTAGAGCGGGCCTGCTGCCTAGTGACGTAGCGCTAGTCCGGGCGGCCGAGGCAAGCGACAGTACGGTAGTGTTAAACGAGCTGGACTCGATTCACAAGATTTTTAAATTAGTGCGACACAGTCTATATTAGTAGATCGAGAAATCGTTTCGGTCTAGAAGCGAAAGATAAAAAATTTGCGGTTAAAAAAAATTACTTTTTTGATTCTTAATCTTTCCCTCTTGCATATTACTCGTAGATAAGAAATAGGAATAAGTTTAGTAAGTTTAGTAAAGTAAGGAATAAGTTTAAGGAATAGAGTTAAGTACGATATACAAGGACTGTTATATCACTCCTATTTAAAATAGTTGTTGAAAGTGGGTTCGCCATTTCGAGGACATAGTATGAATATAAGTATTAAGGCTTATATCGGGACGCCATATCGGATTTACGCTTTTGTTTTATGTTTATATATGTGAGTTGAAAGCTGGGCCCAGTAGTCCACGAGCGAGGACCATTGAGATGTCCGAATCCATGGACGCGTACGGTTTCAATCGGGGTAACCGCCCTTAATCAACCCCGCAGCCGTCGAATTATTATGTGAATTATTATGTATTATGGATTATTATGGAATATGTTTGTAAAGGTACCTTCAGCGAAGACCGGGATGGCGACATCGGTCGCAGCACGCCATCTCCCGTCAAGGGGGCAACTTGGGGTACATTTGTGCCGGACTGAGGAACCCCAGGTGTGTCACGCTTACATAGGTGTTAAGTGTAAGTGCCATTTGTTTTTGGGTGGGCATAGACGGTCAGTCTAGAGATATTATTATTGGTATGGAGCTCTGCGGGGCGAGCAAGAAGGAAAACTAGATCCTAGCAATCACACCAGTAGAATTACGGTAATCGTCGCGTCCGTAAAAGTATAGTAAAGCAAAAACATAGTTTTGTATTTATAAACAAAGGAGGAATAGCTTACCAGGATACTAGGAATATCTGACCGGAACCACAATGCCTGAACGATGACCAGCACACAACCACAACTACAATCATCGTCCAGTAGCCAAGGCTCGCACTTGAGCAAACTCAGTTAACCTAGCCAACCCAAAGACGAGGACCAAAGGGCAAAACAGGAACCTAGGAAGAAAACCAGAACAACCCGGAAAAACCAGGAGATAGCAATAATTTCAACTTTGGATTCAAGAGATGAGGCCGGCTCTAGTGTGACAGGGGGGCGTGTAACGACAATTGGTATTGTCGTCACAAGGGCTGCATAACCACCAGGGCAATGGGACTCCCCCACCTACATCTACTAGGGTGCCTATAATATAAGGTCCAGCCTGGGGTTGAAATGAGGCATTAAGAATTGTAACATCCTCTGTGGATGGTCGGTCGTGTCCAGGGCGCAAGCCTTGGACCCGCTTTGTGTATAGTAGTGTGTGTGTTGTGCCAGGAGAGGAGAACCCGTTTCAGTAAAGGTCAGATGCAATATTGTTTTATAAGGCTATTCCCTCCGTCGTTATCCGTCGGTATCCGTTATAAGTTATCCGTTTAGTATACTCCTTTATAGCTGTAATACTATACTCCGCTAGTATAGTAATTAATAATAATCTATCAGTACGTTGGAGTTTAAGTATAGAACAATAATAATTAGTAATAATTAAATAAGATTTTTTTTTTTTTTTTTTAACTCAGTTTTATTTAGCAATCAGAAATACATAAAGATTCCTATGAGCTAAAATGACAATATTTATGAGTGATGCCTAAGAAGAACTCCAATGAGATCTTCTCACTTTTACAATTAATATGATATATTAGACCTAATCTAAGACTAAGTCTAAGGGCCATTGTCGTTTCAACCTCCTAATGCCAAAAGGTTGAGTAATGTCAACTATAGAAGGGTTCAAATGTGAGTCCAGTTTGCGCTTATATTTTTCCTTAACTTCTTTAAACGTTAATTGCACCGTTTTCATGTTGAGGTCGCTGTGAATGGTTTCATTTGTCACGTACCACGGAGAATTAAGAATTGTACGTAAAATTTTTGATTGAGTTCTCTGCATTATAGCTACATTAAATAAGATAAAAATACATTCTGTTTCATTCACGTAGTTAGTTGGCTTTCCCACAGGTAATTACAGGGTGGTCATAGAAGTCGGGTTTAGGAATTGGTGTAACCCTTTCTTAATGGGGATGCAACGCTATGACGTAATAATGGAAGTCGTTGCATATACCCTAAGAAAGGGGAGTATCAACCCCTTTTTATAATCCGTCACAATATGGCAGAACTAGTTGCAATTAAAGAAGCAGTTAAATATATTTAGGAGTCAAATATAAGAAGAGCTACAATATATACAGACTGTAAAATCTGTGTAGAAAAATTAATAAGTATAAACAAAAAAACTGTTTTTGAGTTAGAAAATATAAAATTACGTGGATTAGGGGGCATAATGAAACAGGTGGAAATGAAAAAGTGGACAAACTAGCTAAAATAGCAACAAAGGAGAGAAAATGGACATTGTGCTGAATAGAGATGTGGAAAGTTTAAGTAAAAGACATGTAGAAGAGGAATAGCAAAAAATTTGGGATGACACGGTAAAGAGAAAAACATATAAGACGATAGAGAATAAAATAAAAAAAAACTTGGTTGAAAAATCTTAAAAATGAAGATACAAAATTTATAGCTACGTTACATAGATTAGACTATGGCAATTTTCCAAGCCATTTAAAGAAAATTGGTGTAAAATCTTTAGCTATCTATGAATGTGGAGATGAAGACGGAACTATAGAACATATTGTAATGAAATGTAACAGATTTATAAAACAACAAGAAGAATTGCTGGACAAATATTATGACGACAAAAGTATAACAGAACCAATTGCATGGAATAGCATAATAAGAAATGAAAAAAATTATAAAATATTATACGAATTTATTATAGAATCTAAAATAGTTATATATTATTAATTTAGTGATAAAATGTTATGTATTTATTCCTAATGTATATGTATATTAATTATGTTTGTATATGACCAAATGTGATATAACAAAGTCAAATAAATCAAATAAAAAAAATTGTTTGTAAAAATTTCAGAAAAGAGATAGCTGAATATTGATAAGTAAAGATTTTTGTGAAAAAATTCTGGCGGTGACCTGAGGCAGGAACCCAAAAAAAATTTGATACAGGGCCCCGCCAATGCACGCTACGCCCCTGTCGATTAGCGCATTTTTGCTTTTCTCTGACACCACTCCTCGGATTCACTCCGGGGGAGGATTTGTATCGGAGTGATAACTCCGGAGTGAGTTGGAGTTTTTAGAAATTTATTTAAAATCCATACGTTTTGATTGAAGGCTAGCATCTTGGCCTTCAATCAGTGGCAATCAATTTGACTATAAAAATTAGAACTAAATAAATAATATGTAAGAAATTTTATAGAAAAACAACAATAATAATGAAAATACTTACAATTTTGTATCTTAATATAACATATAAAAACATTATTAATTTATGGCATGAGTATGTGCACATTGGAATAGTATACAATTTTTAACATCGCAGATGATGAAACACACAACAAACACGATAACTTAACAAGTTGTCGAAACTATGTATTTACTGTTCGGAGTTTAAGATATAAATGTCATATCTTTTCTTGAAGCAGTTTTTATCATGTGTTCAAATTTTACGGAAAATTTAGAAAGCGATGGGATCTTGTCATTTTTTAAGAAATTTTGACACGCTATTTAGGAACCACGTGTTTGTTTTGTTCAGGGCCGTATAGTCGAATCTTTTGTTTATGACCCTGTAGTTATGCAATTGCAAAAACAATCCATCAGCAAATCTTCTTTTAATTACGTTCTCTTCAAAATGTAAAATTTTTGGGTCGAATAAATCTATATTATGATATAAACAGTTCATATGCTTGGTTAATATCGTTTTGAGTTGTTTGAAAAAATGGCAAAGTGTGTTTGTGTGATATATATATATATATATATATATATATATATATATATATATATATATAGTTGTGGGTATTTGTATATGTATTTGCTATGGGTATGCATTTGTATATATATATATATATATATATATATATATATATATATAAATAAAATTCTTCTGTAAGTTTATATGAATGGTGAATCTACTTGAAGTTTGTTGGGGAAATTTTCTAGAATTTTTAGATTCATAGATATATAGTTAGATTGTAGAAATAAATAGAAAAAATTACAAAAAACCGCTCATTATTGTTTTACCTTGAAAATATTTAAGGCATGGTTTGACATTAAAACAAATGAATACTGTCATTTGCCAAACATTTCTATTCACTTATGGGCTAAGACAATATTAAAATATGACATATTTATGATTATGAATAAGAAAAATGTAATGACTACATTATTATTGTTAAAAAGCAGCTAAGATGTGTTAAAAAGTAAAATAATATAAGATTTACAGTCAACATCTGACAGGTGATGCAGTCTGCGCATGCGTCTGTCAGTGATTGCACATCAAACCATCATCAAACTTAGCCTATAGTTTACTTTGACAGATTAATATTTTTTAACTTTTAAATGCAGTCGTGTTTTGTCTTACTTTACTAAATCACGATACAAAAATAATTTACTTATTCAAACAATTACTTATTTAGAAGTTTTATTGTGTCAAAAATTCATATGTTTTTCATTGGATACGAAATATTTACTCAAGACAATGGAGCTTTTGGGTCTGAATATTTTTAATGTGCTCCAATTTGCATGGATTTTTGGAATTAGGTTCATCTTACTCTCGAGTTTAAAAGTAAAAAAATAATTTAGAATTATTTGCCACTTTCCGGGGTGGTGACATCTCTTTTCAGTGGTGCAATTGTATCTCTTTCAAACTAAGGTCGGATATCGATAAAAGAACTAATTAGAAGAGAAAAATGTTTAATAATGTTTTTCAAAAAAGAAATTACTTTACAAGTTACTGGCTACTGAAAATTTGTTGTTTTTGCGTTTTTCATCGTTTCTTGCAAACATTTAAAATATACATTTAAACGAAAATCATGTAATGAACAAAATTATATCAATTAAAATCCTAATAAATCGGTGTTTTATAAATTGTTCTAGGAACAATATTAGGCTAGATATTAAAATGGGGTTTTTAGTACTCAAAATAAGCTTTAAAATGAGTACTTCTACGTCTAAAATGAGTGGGCTATCATGCAGATAAAAAACGCTTACAATATTTTTTTCATTTAAAGAAAATTGTTTTTGAGTGCCATTTCCACCAAAATTAAAAATAATCGTATTCCCTCTAGAATCAACTTGGTTTAAGAGATCTTGACGGATTCTAGAAAATACCATAACTTTAGTGCAAACGATTTTTAAAAAGCTCATGATTTCATAAAACAAAATCTATTTAAAAAAATAAAAGATACGTATAATGGTATATAAATAAAAATTCGAGGTCTTATACTGACCAATTGTTGCTTTTTATTATTTTTCAGTTACAGAAATATTGATAGTGTCTAACCAGAGTGTCTTTCTAGTCCTTCAATCCTTTGGCATTTCAAAATAAGAGAAGTTACGGTAAAATTTATGATAGAAAAAGTTGTAGCTCATTTAATTACCTTTAAAATAGTGTATTGCAAGAACAGATAAAATCATAATTAAAAGAGTTATAATTCAATTAATCCGGTGGGTGGTGACGATGTGCAAATTGTATTCACTTCTAAACTTAAGATGAAAATTAGCCTATTTCCGACACACGCTTTTTTCCTCTCCATTTACTGCAATAATTTTGTTGATGATAGATTGAATAGAGCACATGTGAACAGGATTTGATAAATTAATTCACTTCAAATATAAACTTAATTAATAATGTATATTGAATTATTAGTAAAAAAAATTAATCTATATCGTAAATTACTAAAAGCCAGTTAAAATATGGTACATAATTTTAATAATTATAGGCAACATTATTGAAGCAATTATTTAGGGTAGAAAAATCCAAAGTGATATTGTACCTATACCGCAAATGCTATATATTAATTCTTTCTGAATTTGTTATATCTTTTAAAAGATTTTAATTTTCAACACGTGTGTCTTATGCTATAACCATAAATCACAAAGGCAGACGATGATTTTTTGTGTGATAAATTTAGAAAATCAATGTTTTAGTCGTAAATAAACAAACAATCATTTATTTATACATCCACATCTACAGGTATGAATAAAAAATTGTATAACCCTCGGCATTAAAATAAATTGAGCTATTGGAAACAAATTTGCAGTGTATAATTTTAAATATACAATTTTATTGAACATTTTTTAATATTTGTTAAATGGATAATTAAAGTGTTAGCTGTGGGAATTGAGAATAATCATTTTATTTGAAACAGTTCTACATTCAACATCCCTCATATTTTGGTGTAAATAGTAATTCGAAAACCAATAACGATTATTTTTAACTGAACGGTATAAATATTAGTATTGGATATTAAAAACTCTCGGATTCACTCCGGGGGAGGATTTGTATCGGAGTGATAACTCCGGAGTGAGTTAGAGTTTTTAGAAATTTATTTAAAATCCATACGTTTTGATTGAAGGCTAGCATCTTGGCCTTCAATCAGTGGCAATCAATTTGACTATAAAAATTAGAACTAAATAAATAATATGTAAGAAATTTTATAGAAAAACAACAATAATAATGAAAATACTTACAATTTTGTATCTTAATATAGCATATAAAAACATTATTAATTTATGGCATGAGTATGTGCACATTGGAATAGTATACATTTTTTAACATCGCAGATGATGAAACACACAACAAACACGATAACTTAACAAGTTGTCGAAACTATTATTTACTGTTCGGAGTTTAAGATAGAAATGTCATATCTTTTCTTGAAGCAGTTTTTATCATGTGTTCAAATTTTACGGAAAATTTAGAAAGCGATGGGATCTTGTCATTTTTTAAGAAATTTTGATACGCTATTTAGGAACTACGTGTTTGTTTCGTTCAGGGCCGTATTGTTTTTCGGTAAATTGCCGTCATTCAAATAAATAATACGTTTGATCTATTCACACTTGCAAACAATTTCATCGTTCTAAATCTTTGAAGTAATATTTTTGTATTTTCTGGAAAATACACAATGGCATTATTTTGACTCGTATACCTACAAGGTCATAAAACTGCCCGTGATACGAGAACGCGATTGCTTCCTTCCCAAAGCAAAAACGCAGAAAATGTCTTAACAGTGTTAATACCAGTTTAGGAATGTCGGATATGACAAAATTTCTGACACAACTCCTCGGATCCACTCCGGGGGAGTAGTTGTATCGGAGTGATAACTCCGGAGTGAGTTAGAGTTTTTAGAAATTTATTTAAAATCCATACGTTTTGATTGAAGGCTAGCATCTTAGCCTTCAATCAGTGGCAATCAATTTAACTATAAAAATTAAAACTAAATAAATGCTATGTAAGAAATTTTATAGAAAAACAACAATAATAATAATAATAATAATAAAAAAATATTAACAATTTTGTATCTTAATATAACATATAAAAACATTATTAATTTATGGCATGAGTATGTGCACATTGGAAAAGTAAACATTTTTTAACATCGTAGATGATGAAACACACAAACAAACACGATAACTTAACAAGTTGTCGAAACTATGTATTTGCTGTTTGGAGTTCAAGAAATATCATATCTTTTCTTGAAGCAGTTTTTATCATGTGTTCAAATTTTACGGAAAATTTAGAAAGCGATGGGATCTTGTCATTTTTTAAGAAATTTTGACACGCTATTTAGGAACCACGTGTTTGTTTTGTTCAGGGCCGTATTGTCGAATCTTTTGTTTATGACCCTGTAGTTATGCAATTGCAAAAACAATCCCTCAGCAAATCTACTTTTAATTACGTTCTCTTCAAAATGTAAAATTTTTGGGTCGAATAAATCTATATTATGATATAAACAGTTCATATGCTTGGTTAATATCGTTTTGAGTTGTTTGAAAAAATGGCAAAGTGTGTTTGTGTGATGTATATATATACATATATATAAAGCGAGAGGTTTTTCTTCAGATGGTGAAATAATATGATAAAAATTGTTTCTTGGGCATCCATCCAATAATTAAAAAAACAGTTTTAATGCAAAATGTTTTAATTAAGAGAACATACGTTTCGGGTCCAGATTTGACCCATCTTCAGTGCATACAAATAAATTTAAAAAAAATATAACACAAAGAACAACACAAAAATGCAACGAAAAAATAAGTATGAAATAAAAAATTGAAAAAACATCAAGTTATGACAATTTTTTGAAAATTGTAAAAATTAAAATAAATAATATGTTTTATTGTAAAAAAGCTTATTACAAAAACACATCTTGTTAGTTTGGAGACAGAGTTACGTCGTAACTGTTTTTTTAATTATTGGATGGATGCCCAAGAAACAATTTTTATCATACATATATATATATATATATATATATATATATATATATATATATATATAGTTGTGGGTATTTGTATATGTATTTGCTATGGGTATGCATTTGTATATATATATATATATATATATATATATATATATCTTATATATAAAATTCTTCTGTAAGTTTATATGAATGGTGAATCTACTTGAAGTTTGTTGGGGAAATTTTCTAGAATTTTTAGATTCATAGATATATAGTTAGATTGTAGAAATAAATAGAAAAAATTACAAAAAACCGCTTATTATTGTTTTACCCTGAAAATATTTAAGGCATGGTTTGACATTAAAACAAATGAATACTGTCATTTGCCAAACATTTCTATTCACTTATGGGTTAAGACAATATTAAAATATGATATATTTATGATTATGAATAAGAAAAATGTAATGACTACATTATTATTGTTAAAAAGCAGCTAAGATGTATTAAAAAGTAAAATAATATAAGATTTACAGTCAACATCTGACAGGTGATGCAGTCTGCGCATGCGTCTGTCAGTGATTGCACATCAAACCATCATCAAACTTAGCCTATAGTTTACTTTGACAGATTAATATTTTTTAACTTTTAAATGCAGTCGTGTTTTGTCTTACTTTACTAAATCACGATACAAAAATAATTTACTTATTCAAACAATTACTTATTTAGAAGTTTTATTGTGTCAAAAATTCATATGTTTGGCATTGGATACGAAATATTTACTCAAGACAATGAAGCTTTTGGCTCTGAATATTTTTAATGTGCTCCAATTTGCATGGATTTTTGGAATTAGGTTCATCTTACTCTCGAGTTTAAAAGTAAAAAAATAATTTAGAATTATTTGCCACTTTCCGGGGTGGTGACATCACTTTTCAGTGGTGCAATTGTATCTCTTTCAAACTAAGGTCGGATATCGATAAAAGAACTAATTAGAAGAGAAAAATGTTTAATAATGTTTTTCAAAAAAGAAATTACTTTACAAGTTACTGGCTACTGAAAATTTGTTGTTTTTGCGTTTTTCATCGTTTCTTGCAAACATTTCTAAAAATATACATTTAAACGAAAATCATGTAATGAACAAAATTATATCAATTAAAATCCTAATAAATCGGTGTTTTATAAATTGTTCTAGGAACAATATTAGGTTAGATATTAAAATGGGGTTTTTAGTACTCAAAATAAGCTTTAAAATGAGTACTTCTACGTCTAAAATGAGTGGGCTATCATGCAGATAAAAAACGCTTACAATATTTTTTTCATTTAAAGAAAATTGTTTTTGAGTGCCATTTCCACCAAAATTAAAAATAATCGTATTCCCTCTAGAATCAACTTGGTTTAAGAGATCTTGACGGATTCTAGAAAATACCATAACTTTAGTGCAAACGATTTTTAAAAAGCTCATTATTTCATAAAACAAAATCTATTTAAAAAAATAAAAGATACGTATAATGGTATATAAATGAAAATTCGAGGTCTTATACTGACCAATTATTGCTTTTTATTATTTTTCAGTTACAGAAATATTGATAGTGTCTAACCAGAGTGTCTTTCTAGTCCTTCAATCCTTTGGCATTTCAAAATAAGAGAAGTTACGGTAAAATTTATGATAGAAAAAGTTGTAGCTCATTTAATTACCTTTAAAATAGTGTATTGCAAGAACAGATAAAATCATAATTAAAAGAGTTATAATTCAATTAATCCGGTGGGTGGTGACGATGTGCAAATTGTATTCACTTCTAAACTTAAGATGAAAATTAGCCTATTTCCGACACACGCTTTTTTCCTCTCCATTTACTGCAATAATTTTGTTGATGGTAGATTGAATAGAGCACATGTGAACAGGATTTGATAAATTAATTCACTTCAAATATAAACTTAATTAATAATGTATATTGAATTATTAGTGAAAAAAATTAATCTAGATCGTAAATTACTAAAAGCCAGTTAAAATATGGTACATAATTTTAATAATTATAGGCAACATTATTGAAGCAATTATTTAGGGTAGAAAAATCCAAAGTGATATTGTACCTATACCGCAAATGCTATATATTAATTCTTTCTGAATTTGTTATATCTTTTAAAAGATTTTAATTTTCAACACGTGTGTCTTATGCTATAACCATAAATCACAAAGGCAGACGATGATTTTTTGTGTGATAAATTTGGAAAATCAATGTTTTAGTCGTGAATAAACAAACAATCATTTATTTATACATCCACATCCACAGGTATGACTAAAAATTGTATAACCCTCAGCATTAAAATAAATTGAGCTATTGGAAACAAATTTGCAGTGTATAATTTTAAATATACAATTTTATTGAACATTTTTTAATATTTGTTAAATGGATAATTAAAGTGTTAACTGTGGGAATTGAGAATAATCATTTTATTTGAAACAGTTCTACATTCAACATCCCTCATATTTTGGTGTAAATAGTAATTCGAAAAGCAATAACGATTATTTTTAACTGAACGGTATAAATATTAGTATTGGATATTAAAAAAAACGTAGATGTGGGTACAGGACAACGTCTGTCGGGTCATCTAGTATATATATATATATATATATATATATATATATGTATATGTGCATATATTTTTGATTATGATAACTTAAAACAATTTTTATAAACACACCATCTCCTTTCATAGAATATTTTTTCTCCTAGCGACATCTATTTCTCAACTGGGCCCTATTTCTTCTCTTACTAAAATCAATGTTTTAGTCGTGAATAAACAAAAAATCATTTATTTATACATCCACATCTATAGGTATGACTAAAAAATTGTATAACCCTTGGCATTAAAATAAATTGAGCTATTGGAAACAAATTTGCAGTGTATAATTTTAAATATACAATTTTATTGAACATTTTTTAATATTTGTTAAATGAATAATTGAAGTGTTAGCTGTGGGAATTGAGAATAATCATTTTATTTGAAACAGTTCTACATTAAACATCCCTCATATTTTGGTGTAAATAGTAATTCGAAAACCAATAACGATTATTTTTAACTGAACAGTATAAATATTAGTATTGTATATACTAGTCATCTAGTATATATATATATATATATATATATGTATATGTGCATATATTTTCAATTATGATAACTTAAAACAATTTTTATAAACACACCATCTCCTTTCATAGAATATTTTTTCTCCTAGCGACATCTATTTCTCAACTGGGCCCTATTTCTTCTCTTACCACTTGACCCTGAATAAAGAATTCAGACTTCGACAACCGTTGGTGAGTGCCTACTGCAGTGTATTGGTAGGTGCCTACTGCAGTATATTGGTAGGTGCCTACTGCAGTATATTGAACGACTTGTAACGGATAACATATAATGCTAATTCAGGTTTCCATATGTTAGATTTTGAATTATAACATACTGATGATGAGACAAACCTAGTCTCGAAACGTGTGTAAACTTACTATTTAATAAATTAGTGCAAAAAAGAGTGTTGTTTCTACTTTTATACTCAAGTAAGTGAATCATTTTTTTTTCGTTCTTTCTGCGGACGAAGAACCACAGTTTCACATTCCTACCAAAAGATGGTAACCAGTTACCCTAAACGTGCAGCATTTGAAGAAAGAATCAATAATTTTATTTTAACAGACACAGATCTAAAAGTTAATTATGAGGCATTAAGCTTAGCTATACAATTAATTCCTAAATTTAATAGTAAACCATCCGAATTAAAAAAAATATTTTTTCTATTAAAGCCTGTAGACAGGGATTAAACGCGGCAACATGCGTAGAAATGCAAAAAATTATATTAAATAAATTATAAGAGGCTGCTTTTCAATATGTTAGACGTATTATTTCTATGAATAGTGCAGATCTCAAAAAACTACTTTTAAAGAAATTTGGGGAGAGACGGCCCGTGGCTGAGTTGCAGTTAGACCTAACTAATATAAAACAAAATGCTGGGGAAAGTGTGAGAAAGTATGTACAGAGAGTAGAATTAATTCTAGAACGGATGTATGATCAAGAAAGTTTGAATGACGACAGTAGTGCGGAATTCACGGAGCATGCTCATAATGAACTAGCTCTACTAGTTTTTGTGGACGGTCTTAGGCCTGAATTGCGAACTTTAGTTAGGGCTGCTAGACATAGCAATCTACAGGAGGCGATACTAATGGCTATACAAGAGAAACAAAATTTGATGAGGATTAATTTGGATCGCAAAGAATTTCCAGGCAACAAATTCAGAAAAAATTACTCGACACAGTTTTGTAAAATCTGTCAAATAAACGGTCATTCAATGTCAAATTGTCGGCGAAAAACCATGTTTAACACAGATGGCCAGGTTAAAGAACCCCAAACTGAAAGCCCAAGCTATGTTTGTTGCAGCAATCCAGCGCAACCCAGTCCGAGATCATCATCGACAAATCGCGCGTCAACCGTTAGTAATCAAAAAAACGAATAGGCGCCAGGTGTGACAAAAATCAAGGACTCACCTGTAAAAATAATTATAAAGTAATTACTGTGGCATTAAAAAAATTTATGAATAGAAACCTAGTCGGCTTAAGGGTAAATGATTAAAAATGCATGTTTATTCTGGATTCAGCAAGTAATGTGTCAATTATTAAATATAACAAATGTATCCCGAGTAGTATTGCCTCTGACAAAGTGTGATTGAAAGGTATTACTGGTGAACACGTGTATACCCAAGGCTCGGTATGGCTAAAATATAAACTTGGCGATGCTGAGCTCGAGCTCAATTTCACCGTATTATCTAACAGTATTGACATTGACGCTGACGGTATAATAGGATTGGACTTTCTTTTAAAACACAAAGCCCAACTTTATTTTTGCACTAATACGTTCACGTTGACGAACAATAACAAACTAATTACAGTTCCACTGGGCGATACTATAAATATTAATACAACGCAATATTTTGATAACTCTACTGAAACCGCGCCGACATCTTGTATGAAATAGTGCATTTTAAACAAACAAAAATCAGAGCGCCAAAAATTGAAAAAATGTAAATCGGTAAAAAATTCGATAAAATTTAGTAAAGGAAACAAATTATCAAAGACAGCTAGCATAGGGAGCACAGTTAGCAGTACTGAAATATTAGAGTATCATATCGCTTTTGTGACTCCTGCTCCTGTTAAAACTGTAAAGGGTGAAGATAGGGTAATTAAACCTAATAATAGTTATCGTAGGGCTAGTGAATCCACGATTTACAATTCAGCTGATATTTCGAATATAAAATTGATAGATGACTTAACGAAGACTCATGTAATTTGTCCACAGTTTCCTTCACGACCGATAAAGTAGGTGAACTATTCTGCAAATCTGCTGAAATCCTAGAGGGTGCCAATTGTATTTTAAAACCTTCTAATAAACGACTTTTTATTCAAATATTAAATACTAACAATAAGGAAGTAACAATTACTGATAAATTATTTTTACCGAATCTGTATCTGCTTGACGATTATCAAACATTAAAATTAAATAACAGTAATGTGAATTGCGATTATGACCGGATAAAAAAAGTTAAAAATTGAATTAGAACCGATCTCAAATTTGTGAAGACTTCTACGATTTATTTTATCTGGAGGGTGATACTAGTTCAATGAAGCATTCTATTGCGAAAACCTATGCAAATAAAGCATTCTATATGCAAAACCTATTCATATAAAATAATATAGGCTTCGTCAGGCCCAGCAGATTAAATTTAAAAGGCAAGTGGATGATTTGCCCAAAAAGGATATAATTGAAGCTTCCGACAACCCATGGAATTTTCCGCATCTGGTTGTTCCAAGGATGTAAAATATAGATAGTAACAGGAGATGGCGCGTCTGTGTCGACTTTATAAAACTAAATGAAATCACAGTCAGCGACACTTATCCTCTACCAAATATAGCCGAAATCTTAGATCAAATAAGAAATTTTTTAGTTTTTTTTCCACTCTAGAATTATGTAATGATACTTTTCAAAGACGCATTGCATTCAGGATGATACATCAAGATATTTATTTTGTCAATTTTTAAAAGTTTGCACACTCATATAACTTGTACCTTGGTCCGTCAAAACCTCTTCTGATATACCAAACCTAAGAATAATTTCATAAACGAAAGCCTTGGCTATGGTTTTGACTTCTTGGTTTGGTATCGGTATAGCTCCTGCAAATTTTGTCAAATCATCAATGAATGTTAACATGTATTTACTTTCATTGTTGGAAACAGTGTATGGACCACATATAACAAGACTAATCCTTTTAAGGGGATATGCAGAAGTTATAGTTATTAACATTGGTTCCCTTGTCATTTCGGAGGCCTTGCTTAGTTGACATTTTTCGCATTTATTTATGAATTTTTCAACGTTATTCCTCATATTAGGCCATAAATACGATTCTCGGATGTTGCTGTAAGTTTTACCTATACCTTGATATCCACCTAAATTTTTCTTCTTGGGTTAGATTAGTCGTAACATAATCTTTATAAAATTTCAGTATTTTTGGAAAGAATTTTAAAAATTATTAAAATTTTCTCAACCTTTAAATTCTTATAGTCGTTTAATTTTACGGGATTTTAGAAGCATTTTAGAGAACTTATACATTAAAGTATGTTTTTCAAATTAACCCTTCAATGCTCCTTATGTGTGATTAAATAAATGTAGTTATATCCATCTTCCATTGCTTGTATAGTTGAATGAGTAGCTGTGTCCCTTGTAAAATCATTGATCTTTTTAGGAACGAAACTGACAAATTTTTAGACTGGTATTAATATTGTGGTTACTCTCGACTACGTGATCATAATTATGCTATCATTATTTCTGAAATTTATAAATTACTCATAGGCGTTTCTCAGTGTTATTTTCGATATTTTGGTTTCCCATACTCTAAAAACAAAAAATAAAGTTGATATATACATATTTTTTTGTTTTTAGAACAAAATATTCATGTTTGTCAAATTTTACATAAAATAATTTTTGGTACGTTTAATAACTTGCAAAACTGGTTTGCTGAATGATGAGCTAGCAGAATAGCTCGAAACGTATTAAAAAGATTTATATTTACGTTCTGGTTTTATTTTTTCGACTTGTGGCTGAAAAACTTTATCATATATATATATAATATATATATATATATATATGTATGTATATATATATATATATATATATATATATATATATATATATATGTTGAAAATGTTTAAATTTGATGTTGAAATGTATGATTGATTTTTTGGAGGGCGTAACATCAAGTAAAAAAAAGAGAGTGAAGTAAAGATTTTTTTCAAAACATCTTTATTATTCCATACGTTTCGACGTAAAATTCTACGTCATCTTCAGTGGTTCTACAATTTAAAAAACAAAAAGGAAACGTTACAATTTGAATATACATAAGCAATAGTAAAAAGAAAGGTTTTAACTAAAGAGAATTGCAAAAAACATTACTTACTTGAATTATTTATATTATCACTAACACATATTAATTTAACTTGTAAAAATTAATAATTATAGACAAGCACTAACTGTCAGTAATTTCTTTTTTTAATAAAAAGAATAAAAGATAAAAAGATTTAGTAATCACTTTTTATCTTTTATTACATAAATTGAACAATATATAAATTTTTGAATGAGATTTTTTATGAATTTGTAAAGTACATCACGCCGTACATTTCTGTGCTCCGATGCACGGGTGACGACTGAATCATCCCAATTTAAAATGACAAGGATTGGTTTTTTGTTGCATTGTGAACATTTATAATATGAAATAATTAGGATTGTGCATTGTGAACATTTATAATATGAAATAATTAGGATTAATTCAATTACATAGTCCACTGAAGATGACACAAAACAATGTGTCGAAACGTATGGAAAAAATAAAAATGTTTTAAAGTCATACAAATTTTTTAATTGATGTATTGCCCTGAAAACTGAATATCATATATATATATATATATATATATATATATATATATATATATATATGATTGATTTCTTGGAGGGCGTAACATCAAGTAAAAAAAAAGAGAGTGAAGTAAAGATTTTTTTCAAAACATCTTTATTATTCCATACGTTTCGACGTAAAATTCTACGTCATCTTCAGTGGTTCTACAATTTAAAAAACAAAAAGGAAACGTTACAGTTTGAATATACATAAGCAATAGTAAAAAGAAAGGTTTTAACTAAAGAGAATTGCAAAAAACATTACTTACTTGAATTATTTATATTATCACTAACACATATTAATTTAACTTGTAAAAATTAATAATCATAGACAAGCACTAACTGTCAGTAATTTCTTTTTTTAATAAAAAGAATAAAAGATAAAAAGTGATTACTAAATCTTTTTATCTTTTATTCTAGCTAGTATATATATATATATATGATAAAGTTTTTCAGCCACAAGTCGAAAAAATAAAACCAGAACGTAAATATAAATCTTTTTAATACGTTTCGAGCTATTCTGCTAGCTCATCATTCAGCAAACCAGTTTTGCAAGTTATTAAACGTACCAAAAATTATTTTATGTAAAATTTGACAAACATGAATATTTTGTTCTAAAAACAAAAAAATATGTATATATCAACTTTATTTTTTGTTTTTAGAGTATGGGAAACCAAAATATCGAAAATAACACTGAGAAACGCCGATGAGTAATTTATAAATTTCAGAAATAATAATACCATAATTATGATCACGTAGTCGAGAGTAACCACAATATTAATACCAGTCTAAAAATTTTGTCAGTTTCGTTCCTAAAAAGATCAATGATTTTACAAGGGACACAGCTACTCATTCAACTATACAAGCAATGGAAGATGGATATAACTACATTTATTTAATCACACATAAGGAGCATTGAAGGGTTAATTTGAAAGACATACTTTAATGTATAAGTTCTCTAAAATGCTTCTAAAATCCCGTAAAATTAAACGACTATAAGAATTTAAAGGTTGAGAAAATTTTAATAATTTTTAAAATTCTTTCCAAAAATACTGAAATTTTATAAAGATTATGTTACGGCTAATCTAACCCAAGAAGAAAACTTTAGGTGGATATCAAGGTATAGGTAAAACTTACAGCAACATCCGAGAATCGTATTTATGGCCTAATATGAGGAATAACGTTTAAAAATTCATAAATAAATGCGAAAAATGTCAACTAAGCAAGGCCTCCGAAATGACAAGGGAACCAATGTTAATAACTATAACTTCTGCATATCCCCTTAAAAGGATTAGTCTTGTTATATGTGGTCCATACGCTGTTTCCAACAATGAAAGTAAATACATGTTAACTTTCATTGATGATTTGACAAAATTTGCAGGAGCTATACCGATACCAAACCAAGAAGTCAAAACCATAGCCAAGGCTTTCGTTTATGAAATTATTCTTAGGTTTGGTATATCAGAAGAGGTTTTGACGGACCAAGGTACAAGTTATATGAGTGTGCAAACTTTTAAAAATTGACAAAATAAATATCTTGATGTATCATCCTGAATGCAATGCGTCTTTGAAAAGTATCATTACATAATTCTAGAGTGGAAAAAAAACTAAAAAATTTCTTATTTGATCTAAGATTTCGGCTATATTTGGTAGAGGATAAGTGTCGCTGACTGTGATTTCATTTAGTTTTATAAAGTCGACACAGACGCGCCATCTCCTGTTACTATCTATATTTTACTTCCTTGGAACAACCAGATGCGGAAAATTCCATGGGTTGTCGGAAGCTTCAATTATATCCTTTTTGGGCAAATCATCCACTTGCCTTTTAAATTTAATCTGCTGGGCCTGACGAAGTCTATATTATTTTATATGAATAGGTTTTGCATATAGAATGCCTTATTTGCATAGGTTTTCGCAATAGAATGCTTCATTGAACTAGTATCACCCTCCAGATAAAATAAATCGTAGAAGTCTTCACAAATTTGAGATCGGTTCTAATTCAATTTTTAACTTTTTTTATCCGGTCATAATCGCAATTCACATTACTGTTATTTAATTTTAATGTTTGATAATCGTCAAGCAGATACAGATTCGGTAAAAATAATTTATCAGTAATTGTTACTTCCTTATTGTTAGTGTTTAATATTTGAATAAAAAGTCGTTTATTAGAAGGTTTTAAAATACAATTGGCACCCTCTAGGATTTCAGCAGATTTGCAGAATAGTTCACCTACTTTATCGGTCGTGAAGGAAACTGTGGACAAATTACATGAGTCTTCGTTAGGTCATCTATCAATTTTATATTCGAAATCTCAGCTGAATTGTAAATCGTGGATTCACTAGCCCTACGATAACTATTATTAGGTTTTATTACCCTATCTTCACCCTTTACAGTTTTAACAGGAGCAGGAGTCACAAAAGCGATATGATACTCTAATATTTCAGTACTGCTGACTGTGCTCCCTATGCTAGCTGTCTTTGATAATTTGTTTCCTTTACTAAATTTTATCGAATTTTTTACCGATTTACATTTTTTCAATTTTTGGCGCTCTGATTTTTGTTTGTTTAAAATGCACTATTTCATACAAGATGTCGGCGCGGTTTCGGTAGAGTTATCAAAATATTGCGTTGTATTAATATTTATAGTATCGCCCAGTGGAACTGTAATTAGTTTGTTATTGTTCGTCAACGTGAACGTATTAGTGCAAAAATAAAGTTGGGTTTTGTGTTTTAAAAGAAAGTCCAATCCTATTATACCGTCAGCGTCAATGTCAATACTGTTAGATAATACGGTGAAATTGAGCTCGAGCTCAGCATCGCCAAGTTTATATTTTAGCCATACCGAGCCTTGGGTATACACGTGTTCACCAGTAATACCTTTCAATCACACTTTGTCAGAGGCAATACTACTCGGGATACATTTGTTATATTTAATAATTGACACATTACTTGCTGAATCCAGAATAAACATGCATTTTTAATCATTTACCCTTAAGCCGACTAGGTTTCTATTCATAAATTTTTTTAATGCCACAGTAATTACTTTATAATTATTTTTACAGGTGAGTCCTTGATTTTTGTCACACCTGGCGCCTATTCGTTTTTTTGATTACTAACGGTTGACGCGCGATTTGTCGATGATGATCTCGGACTGGGTTGCGCTGGATTGCTGCAACAAACATAGCTTGGGCTTTCAGTTTGGGGTTCTTTAACCTGGCCATCTGTGTTAAACATGGTTTTTCGCGGACAGTTTGACATTGAATGACCGTTTATTTGACAGATTTTACAAAACTGTGTCGAGTAATTTTTTCTGAATTTGTTGCCTGGAAATTCTTTGCGATCCAAATTAATCCTCATCAAATTTTGTTTCTCTTGTATAGCCATTAGTATCGCCTCCTGTAGATTGCTATGTCTAGCAGCCCTAACTAAAGTTCGCAATTCAGGCCTAAGACCGTCCACAAAAACTAGTAGAGCTAGTTCATTATGAGCATGCTCCGTGAATTCCGCACTACTGTCGTCATTCAAACTTTCTTGATCATACATTCGTTCTAGAATTAATTCTACTCTCTGTACATACTTTCTCACACTTTCCCCAGCATTTTATTTTATATTAGTTAGGTCTAACTGCAACTCAGCCACGGGCCGTCTCTCCCCAAATTTCTTTAAAAGTATTTTTTTGAGATCTGCACTATTCATAGAAATAATACGTCTAACATATTGAAAAGCAGCCCCTTATAATTTATTTAATATAATTTTTTGCATTTCTACGCATATTGCCGCGTTTAATCCCTGTCTACAGGCTTTAATAGAAAAAATAATTTTTTTTAATTCGGATGGTTTACTATTAAATTTAGGAATTAATTGTATAGCTAAGCTTAATGCCTCATAATTAACTTTTAGATTTTTTTCACATTACTATTTACTTCAATATATGAGTGATGTTAAATGTAGAACTGCTCCAAATAAAATGATGATTCTCAATTCTCACGTTAACACTATAATTATTCCTTAAAAAAATATTAAAATATATTCAATTAAATTAAAAATTATACATTGCAATTTATAGAACAAATTTATTTCCAATAGCTGGATTTATTTTAATGCCAAGGGTTATCCAATATTTTCAGTCATACCCGTAGATGTGGAAGTACAAATGAATGATTTTTTCTTTATTCACGACTAAAATATTGACTTTTTAAATTTGTCACACAAAATATCATCGTCTGCTTTTGTGATGTATTTATATGCATGCACGTACATATATGTATATATGTATATGTATATATGAGTATATGTATATATTTATATATATATATATATATATATATATATATATATATATATATATATATCTTATATATAAAATTCTTCTGTAACAATGTAAGTTTCATTAAACCTCCTAAACTATAATTCGGATTTTCATGAATCTTCCTGAAGTTTGTTCGGGAAATTTTCTAGAATGTTTTGATTCATAGAAATATAGTTAGATTGTATAAATATATGTATATATGTATATGTATATATGTGTATATGTATATATTTATATATATATATATTCAAATATATATATATATATATATATATATATATATATATATATATTATATATAAAATTCTTCTGTAACAATGTAAGTTTCATTAATCCTCCTAAACTATAATTCGGATTTTTATGAATCTTCCTGAAGTTTGTTCGGGAAATTTTCTAGAATGTTTTGAATCATAGAAATATAGTTGTAGATTGTAGAAATAAATAGAAAAAATTACAAAAACACGCTTATCATTGTTTGCCCTTGAAAATATTTGAAGCTTAGTTTGACATTAAAAACAATTGAAGACTGTCATTTGTCAAACATTTCTATTCACTTATAGGCTAAGGCAATATTAACATATAATAAATTCATGATTATGAATAAGGAAAATGTAATGTCTACATTACTAATGCCAAAAAGCAGCTGAGATGTGCCAAAAATTAAATTAATATAAGATGCAAATAATATAACATGCGTCTGACAGTCTGCGCATGCGTCTGAAGCGCACGGCGAATCGTGTTCTCAACGTACGCGTGGTTTGCTTTTGCTTGCAATAATTTTGTTCGCGCACTTTGCGAACAGATTCGCCGTACGAATTCGTGCAAAGAAGACGAGCCATAAGTGATTGCGCTCAAAAATATTCAATTTGCAGTCGTTTTGCCTTACTATACTAAGTCACAATACAAAAAAAATCATTTAGAAGTTTCATTGTGTCAAAAAATCATATGGTTGGCATTTTGTACGGAATATTTACTCAATGGAGCGCTTTGGGTCTGAACTTTTTTTTACTGTTTTCCAATTCGTTTGGAATTTTTGAATGAGGCCCATCTTACTCTCAAGTTCAAAAGTGAAAACAATTTAGACTCCTTTACGCAACCCGGGGGGATGCCATTTCTTTTCAGTGGTGTAAAACGTTGGGTGTGGATAAAAGAACTAATTATAAGAAAAAAAATGTTTAATAATGTTTTTCAAAAAAGCAAATACTTTTCAAGTTACTGGCTACTGAAAATTTGTTTCTTTTTTGCGGTTTTCATCATTTTTTAATAATATCTTTAAAAATATTCATTTTAACGAAAATCATGTAATGAACAAAATTATATCAATTCAAATCTTAATAAAACGCTATTTTGTAGTGTTTCAGGAACATTATTAGGCTAGATATAAAAATGAGTTTTTATATGCTCAAAATAAGCTTTAAAATGAGTACTTCTGCGTGTAAAATGAGTAAACTATCATGCAAATAAAAACGCATATAATGTTTTTTCATTTAAATCAAATAGTTTTTCAGTGCCATTTCTACCAAATTTAAAAATAATCGTATTTCATCTAGAATTATCTTGGTTTACAAGATCTTGATGGATTCTAGAAAATACCACAACTTTAGTACAAACGATTTTCATAAAACTCATGATTTCACGAAAAAAACATCAAATTTCTCATTATAATATCTCTGAAAGAATACGTATATATATATATATATATATATATATATATATATATATATAGATGAAAATTCGAGGTATTTTGCTGACTAATTATTGTTGTTTATTATTTTTTCATTACACAAATATTGAGAGAGGTATTAATTAAGGAGTGCGCGGCTGTCCAACCAGAGGTCTTTCGAGCCTCGAATTTTCGGTTATGGTTATGCGAAAGCGATTGTGGTCAAAGACCAGAATTGGCCAACAGAAGAGGTGTCGTGTTCCATCAGGACAACGCCAGACTACACACTTCTATAGTGACTCATCAGAAACTCCAGGAGCTTGGTTGGGAAGTTTTGATGCATCCACCATATAGTCCGAACTTCGCACCAAGCGATTACCATCTTTTTCTTGCATTGCAAAACTTTTTTAGTGATAAGAAATTGGCATCAAGGGAAGAGTGTGAAAATAAATTGCTGGAGTTTTTCGCTGATAAGGACCAAGACTTTTATGAGAGAGGCATAATGAAGCTACCATTAAAATGGCAACAAATTATAGAACAAAATGGTGCATAATTGACCTAAGTCGGACAATGCAAAACATGTTAAAAAAAGTCTTGAAGTTCACGTAAAAATAATGGATTTGTTTTTCCCCAACCCAATATATATATATATATATATATATATATATATATATATATATATTAACAAAGTCTAATAATCGGGCATAACATCAATAAAAAACCTGAATTTCTTTCAAAAATTTGTTTTAAATCCATACGTTTCGGCTAAAATCCTAGCCTTCATTCAGTCGCTAAATCGTCTTTTAAATAAATTATTTTCGAAATGTAGGATCGTGGGATTGGAAAAATCAATGTTATGTTTGAGCTGATTAATATGATCAGTTAATTGTGTTTTATACTGATTTTTATTTTTAGAATTGTTTTTGTGTTGAGATGTTTTTTTGTGCAGGTTCTGACTAGTTTCACCTATGTAGACGCAATTACAATCTAGAAATAGAAATAGAAAATAATTTATTTAAAAGACGATTTAGCGAAGGATGCTTAATATCTTTACACAAGGATACAGCCATAAATCTAAGAACTGACAACAATTCGCTTTGCAATGACTATAAAATAACCCTAGACCATTTCAAAAACACCATCAAATCTGAACGAAGCGTGTATTTTTTATTATTTTATTATTTTACAAAAAACATATGTTTGCCGGTCTTTTTTAAACTTTCGCAAAAAAAATTGTAAACACAATTCATTCAGTTTTTAGACGTTAGTTAAATTGTACACACTAGAATGTAAGCCAAAAAAAAATGTCAAAAAAAATTAATTAATTTAAATGTTCCAATTATTAATAGCCTGCTTTATAACAGTGTAATAGTGTAGTGTATTTTTGTATAATTAATTTCAGTAAGTACTTATATATAAGTTATAACTCTATATTATTTTCCTCCTACATCATAAAAATTCTTTTAGTTTTCCACTGAATGACGGTCTCGATGAAGACCGAAACGTATGGATAAATAAAGTATTTCAAAACTACTTTAGTTTTTTTTTACTTGGTATTACTGCCCGATTATAAATAACTGATCAAAAATCAATCAATATGATGAAAATCAAAATCATGTATTTATACATCTATTATATTGGAAATCAGCTAATCTTAATCTTAAGTTTAGAAGTGAAAACAATTTGCACTCCGTCACCACCCCTCGCATTAATTGGATTATAATTCCTATAATTCTGATTCTATCAGAACTTGTGATATACTACTATAAAGGTAATTAAATGAGCTACAACTTTCTCTATTATAAATTTTATCGTAAATTCTCTCTCTCTCTCTCTCATATATATATATATATATATATATATATATATTTAAGAGCGTTTAACACTCTATAGAAAACGCCCATTCATTTAATTTCACTCCAAAGATTTTATATCATGAAAGTTGCATCTTTAGGAGATTATTCGCGGAGAGTTGTCTTATTCTCATGAATGTTTCTAACAGTGTCAACATTAGATCAGATCACAACCTATTACATGATTCATATTAAAATTTTTTACACTTTTTGACAAACAATTAATATCGACTTCCCTTTAAGTTCAATAATTTAAGTATTTACACCCTAACATAAAAAATACACACACATACAATCTCACAGTTCTCGTTTCAAGTGTTTACACGTGTTACATATGAACCACCAAATACAGTTAGTTCGTTTCCAAAAGCCAATAGTATAACATCGAATACAATATTATTTGTTTTCAAATAATAATTTCAAAAAAAGACAACACTTTTAGTAATTTTGATTTACAAAAGTTAACTATTCGGCGGAAAAATAACTCACAAATTCATCTTTTGTCAAAAATTCTTGTTTAGTGAAAAAGTGCTAACGTATATTCAAACATACAGGTAATTAATTCAATTTTATCATTAATCCTTTCTTTAAAAAATTTTTTCCATAACTTTCAAAAAAAAATTTTTATCATTTTTATTATCCTGTTCTGATAATCCACTCATTTATTTTTATCATTTTCATTTTGATCATATTATCATATTTCTGTACATTATTATTTGTTACAATTAATTTATTATTTAAGAAAAATCTATTTTCTATTCCTAAACATATTGTTTGCTTAAATCTCATCAAGATCATGTTTCTTGACAGATGTCCTGAAGATGGAACGTACCTAGTTCCGAAACGTTGTCAGTAAACAAATAATTAAATAAAGAAATTGTTTATTAAAAACTTTTCTTGTTTTTTTATTTTGTATTATTTTTGGATTCTTGTTCGAAACTCTACAAAATATACACAAATCCAAGACTCTACCATTCAATATATATATATATATATATATATATATATATATATATATATCCGAAATCTATATATAGATATCCGAAATCGGATTGGTTAGAATTTGACTCCGATTCAGGGATGAGTTATATCCGCATTACAACTCCACGATTCAGACAACTTTGAATCCGAAATACTCGACACAAATATGTTCTATAGTGCGTTGTTTATGTATCTAAGAATTTGTCACATCCCATAAATTATTTTAAATAAAAATTTATGAATAAATGTCAATAAAATAATTTTTCTAAATAACTGACAAATAAATGACGGGTTGTAAAATTGTGTGGTCGACCAGATAATCGAATCAATGACTCGTAATTTTAGCAGTGTTGACCAAAGTAAAAACGCAAAACTTGAGAATCAAATTCAATTTAATTATTTTCTTTTGATGACAAAATAATTGATTTTTTGGATTAATTTTTATGTAAAAATAATGTAGTAAAGTTTGTAATAAAAGCAAAACATTTATCATAAAATATTTTCACCAATTAATAATACTTCTGCTCTCTAACTTTTTGTTCTGCTCTTTTCATTCGAAAATTAATATTATGTCGGGTAGTATGATTAGCATAATATTACTTTTACAAAATTATATAATTGATGTTATGTCCGATCACTAGACTTTGTTATTACATATGTCAACATAAAATTCAGAATCATATATATATATATATATATATATATATATATATATATATATATATATATATATCTAATAAATAAAATTCTTCTGTAACAATGTAAGTTTCATTAATCCTCCTAAACTATAATTTGGATTTTCATGAATCTTCCTGAAGTTTGTTCGGGAAATTTTCTAGAATGTTTTGATTCATAGAAATATAGTTAGATTGTAGAAATAAATGGAAAAAATTACAAAAAACCGCTTATTTTTGTTTGCCCTTGAAAATATTTAAGGCATAGTTTGACATTAAAAACAAAAGAAGACTGTCATTTGCCAAACATTTCTTTTCACTTATAGGCTAAGACAATATTAAAATATAATATATTTATGATTATGAATAAGAAAAATATAATGTCTACATTATTATTGCCAAAAAGCAGCTGAGATGTGCCAAAAATTAAAATTAATAATATAAGATTTACAGTCAACATCTGACAGGTGATGCAGTCTGCGCGTGCGTCTGTCAGTGATCGCACATCAAATTTAGCCTACAATTCAATTTGACAGATTATTAGTTTTTAACTTTTAAATGCAGTCGTGTTTTGCCTTAATTAATTACTAAATCACGACACAAAAATAATTTATTTACTCAAACAATTATTTAGAAGTTTCATTGTGTCAAAAATTCATATGTTTGGCATTGGATACGAAATATTTACTCTAGAAAATGGTGCATTTTGGGTCTGAATATTTTTAATGTGCTCCAATTTGCATGAAATTTTGGAATTAGGTTCATCTTACTCTTAAGTTTAAAAGTAAAAATAATTTAGAATCATTTGCCACTTCCCGGGCTGATGACATCTCTTTTCAGTGGTGCAATTGTGTCTTTTTCAAACTAAAGTGGGATATCGATAAAATAACTAATTAGAAGAGAAAAATGTTTATTAATGTTTTTTAAAAAAGAAATTACTTTTCAAGTTACTGGCTACTGAACATTTGTTGTTTTTTGCGTATTTCATCATTTTTTGCAAATATTTCTAAAAATATACATTTAAACGAAAATCATGTAAGGAATAAAATTATATCAATCAAAATCCTAATAAATCGGTGTTCTATAAATTGTTCTAGGAACAATATTAGGCTAGATATAAAAATGGGTTTTATAGTACTCAAAATAAGCTTTAAATGAGTACTTCTGCGTGTAAAATGAGTGAGCTATCATGCAGATAAAAGACGCATACAATATTTTTTTCGTTTAAAGCAAATAGTTTTTGAGTGCCATTTCCACCAAAATTAAAAATAATCGTATTCTCTCTGAAACCAACTTGGTTTAAGAGATCTTGACGGATTCTAGAAAATACCATAACTTTAGTGCAAACGATTTCCAAAAAGCTCATGATTTCATGGAAAAAAATCTATTTAAAAAATGAAAGATACGTATAAAGGTATATAAATGAAAATTCAAGGTCTTTTACTGACCAATTATTGCTTTTTATTATTTTGCTGTTACAGAAATATTGATAGTGTCCAACCAGAGTGTCTTTCGAGTCCTTCAATCCTTTGGCATTTCAAAATAAGAGAAGTTACGGTAACATTTATGATAGAGAAAGTTGTAGCTCATTCAATTACCTTTAAAATAGTGTATTGCAAGCACTGATAAAATCAGAATTAAAAGAGTTATAATTCAATTAATCCGGTGGGAGGTGACGGAGTGCAAATTGTTTTCACTTCTGAACTGAAGATTAAGATTAGCCTATTTCCGACACACGGGTTTTTCCTCTCCATTTACTGCAATAATTTTGTTGATCGTAGGTTGAATAGAGCACGTGTGACCAGGATTTGACAAATTAATTCACTTCAAATATAAACTTAAGTAATAATGTATATAAATTTATTAGTGAGAAAAATGTAATTTAGATATAAAAATTACCAAAAGCCAGTTAAAATATGGTACAAATATATAAAAATTATAGGCAACATTATTGAACCAGATATTGTACCTTTACCTTTGTTATATCCTTTAAAAGACTTCAATTTTCAACACGTAAATTATGCTATAAATCACAAAGGCAGGCGATGATTTTTTGTGTGATACATTTGGAAAGTCAATGTTTTAGTCGTGAATAAACAAAAAATCATTCATTTTCACATCCACATCTACAAGTATGACTAAAAAATTGTATAACCCTTGACATTAAAATGAATTGAGCTATTGGAAATAAATTTGTACTATAAATTGCAGTGTTTAATTTTTATTATATAATTTTCTTGAACATATTTTAATATTTGTTAAAGGGATAATTAAAGTGTTAACTGTGGGAATTGAGAATAATCATTTTATTTAAAGCAGTTCTACATTTAACTCACTCATTTATTGATGTAAATAGTAATTCGAAAAACAATTACACAACACAAACAACAACTATTAATATTAACTGAACGGTAAATATTAGTATAGGATATTGAAAAAATGCAGAATTGGGTACAGGACAACGTCTTTCGGGTCATCTAGTATATATATATATATATATATATATATATATATATATATATATATATATGGAAAGCCGTAGTCCATATGTAATATATTCTATTTATAACAAAATAGTAACGATACTGTGTTATCATATTTATCATTTATAAAATATGGTTAGTATTTGTATAAAATGGAAAAGTGTTATGAATTATAATTTTGGCAATGAGACTCGGGCGAAACAATAAAGAGATCCGAGCTGACATTTGTACTTTTTGTTTTTGCGCTGACACTATGATGAGCCCCAAAATAATGTACATCTGTCAAGTGCGACGTGTATTGACAGGTCGCTACAGATCACTCCGCCCTAATGAAAAGGTTGTTTGGCATCTCTGACTGCCATCTTGAAGTTTCTTGTAAATTTTTGTTGAGATTTTTTGTTTTTTAATTTAATTTTTTCTATTTTAATTGTGTGATTAATTTTTGTTTGTTTGTGGCCGTGGCCGTTTTTGCTGGCGGTTGTCATGTTTGCTTGGTGAGTTGGTTGCTTGCTTGAGGCCGTTTTGAATGGCAATTGCCGTGTTTGTTTGGAGCATTGTTTGATTGATTGTGGCCGTTTCGTATGGCGGTTGCCATGTTTGTTTAGTCCATTGATCGCTTACGTGGCCGTGGCCCAGTGTGCATGGCGGTTGCCAAATTGTTTGCATATATATTTGTTTGCCTTAAAAAATTCGTGCTAATCAGTAGGTTGTCGGAAAGGTGAGATATTATTTCAAAATCGCGTGTAAAAACTTTACATTTTTGAGTTGAACATTTTTGTAGAAGAGTAGTTTCAATAAAACAATAGACGGTGACAAATACATGAAATGTCAAATGTTTTTGACAGATGATGTTCAAATACATTTAATACGATGTTTTAGGCGAATATTATTAAATTGTAACAAGTAGTTTTGTTTGAACTTTTTGGCATATTTTTCTTAAACACGGTGCTCTGAAAGGTCTCATTTGTATAATTATATACTCATTGATATTTATAAAACATTTTCTAGGTTATATTATTTTTTATTTATGTTATTTAGATTTAGAACCTAAATTTGGTATCGATCAAAGGAACATTTTGTCGAATAATATTTTTCCAGTTATAATTTACCAGAATTTATCAAAAAATAGATAGTAATATTGTCATGAATTGCTTTTTAATTCATTTCTTTTATAATCCTAATTTTATAGTTAGTTATTTAAATTACCGTTACCTTTTATCGCGTACTGCTGAAAAGCTATTTAAATTTACAACTACTAGTAATGAGAGGCGTTTGTTTGTTACTTAATTAACAAACCTATATTTAAACATAACAATCCCTTAATCTAAAACATTTCTTATTCTAACATGCAACTTATTCTATACATATCTTTAACCACGGCGCAACCAGTGTCCATCACATGTCCATACATCGGGCCCGATTCACTTCACCCACAAGTAGTTACATTTACTTCACTCTTTTAGTTTGGGGACAGCTCCCGAAACGCTGCCCCCCATAACGTTCTCTAGACTCACATTATAAACATTTTATTAACACTTTTGTACGCTGGATCGCACGTTTGCCGGCTCTGAAGCCATGCCGGCAACTCTCACCCTCGACAAGGACTACATCAAGCCTACGACTACTTCAAGACTGACAATAGACTACCCCTAGACTGCAAATGCCGCGGACCTTCGGACACCCTAAGAGATGGTTCTCATACGCATATAGTGGGAGGAATATTAATGTGTTATTGTACATCCGTGTGTGGGTCCTTACCCACACATTCGTAACACTACCCCACCTCCTCTAAAGATCGCCCTCGATCTTTCAAAACTCCATCCCTGGTGCTGCACCAGCTTTCCCTGTTCCGGAACCTAGGTGGCGCACTCCAATACCAGTCTGCTCCCCGGATAAAACATCGATGGCGCATTCTCACTTGTCCGATATGCGGTCTGCTCTTCTCCCGTAGGCTCAGACTTTCCTAAATCCGACATAGTATCTGCACAGGCGTCGATCTCCAGCGCCCTGATCCCCTATTCAAGTCGCAATGCTTCGATAAAACGTAATCATACACGTGCTTAATTTGTCTCTGTACAGTCAAAGTTATTTCTCTCAGCACAGTTTTCCACCAAAAGTAAGATCACATTAATAGTTTTAACGTTTTTGTCCAAACAGTGATATAACCAACAAAAAAAGAAAGAAAAAAAACATCACATAGTCCACTTTACTTATCCACTGTCGTTTAAAACTTAAACTTATTGCTTTTATTATTACCTACATATACTACATTCTACAAAATCGATCATAGTTAATTAAATCTATCAAATTCAATGAACAAAGCATTACAACTTACCAAAAATTAAAAAAAATTATCAAACATAATAAAAAAAAAACAAATAACATAAAACACTCAAAAACTGTCTATAAAAATATCTAAACTTACCCCTATTATTTATAACAAACAACAACAAAAATACTAAAACTAACTTATAAAATTAATTGAAATTCAATCTGTTCTAGCTCAACACTATAAAACTTATTCATTAAATTTTGCCATTATTCATATCAATACTCAAGGGTAAGACGAAACTAACACACATGAATAGTAAAGGTATATTTATAACTCAGTGAGAACAAAACAATCTCACAACAAAACTAAAGAGAGAAAAAACATAAAATTGAACTGGCTTAGTAATTTTCGTAATTTTTCTGATGGTCCCATTTCTACTAAACGCAAACGCACATATAAACCTAATTTTATTTTTACCTTAGTCTAACTATTCCTATTATTACCGTGTACAGCAAGTGCGCTTCTCAATATAAAAACAAGAAGTGAGTCGTCGGCATGCTTGCTTCCCCGGTGTTCCTAGGCTCCAAACGGTGCTAGATGCCCATAGCACCTTGCCTATCCAATAAAAGACCTGAAGCAGTATCGCGCCCGCTTATAATTTCGAGGAAATTACCATCAGCAATAAAAACCAAACAACACACAACGTCGCGCGACGCTTACTGATGGCGGAAGTTTTTGAGCAGGCATTGTGAACGGATATCTGCTCAAAAACCTCACATTAGCGGCAGTACATTGTGGTAAAAAGTACCGGCTCTAGCGTGAAATCCACAAAATTCCACTAAAATACATATAACATACAAACAAGCAAAGCTTCTAAATGGATAGCGTGATAGCAATCAGCTTGTATGTGATGTATCACGCTTCAACGGTCTCACTCAGAGCACCAAAACCCTCGCTGGGGGTGCTTTACTTTTTCTAAACACCCCGAGTATAACCCAAATACATTATATCATACACAAAACAACAATCAATTAAAATTTACATTCACTCAAATCTCGCATTAAAACCTAAAACATTTTTATTCAAAACGAGGGAAAAAATCAAAATACATATTATCTCTTATACTTTGCTGGCCAGCTGACATTCATAAAAATATGCATACTCACACACAATTTCTTAATTCCCGACTGAACTAAATAACCACTTTCACAATCAAATCAAAATAATAAGAAATACAAAGAATCAGTACTCCAATCATCTATTAACCCAAATTTTCTATTTTCGCGTCCTATCCCTTTATACGCTAATTATTTCATTTATTTTTTTGAATCCCTTACAAGGCCTTTTTTTTCAACATCTTTTTCCCCAACATCATTTTATTCCACCATTATTCTCAACGGTTATAAAGTATCGCCCAGTGCTCTCTGAGTGATGGAAAAGAAACACCAAAGTAAAAACAAACGTTTCTGCACTTGCTGTTACATCTAACCTATACTATCTCTATCTTCTAATTATTCATAACATTCTTTACTCAAAATCCTATTCGTAATTTTCTTCTCTTTTTTTTCATTTTAAGCATACTCCTTTTATGACACTATGATCTAAAATCTAAATTATTAAACGGATCGATTTTCTATTTATAGAACTGCATTTACCTATCTCTAACAACAATATATTCTTAATGTAATTCGTCTTATCGCGCATGGCTTGCAAAAACGAATTTATAAATGGTAATTTTTCTGTGGCGAAGTTACTTACGAGAAGAAAAACAGGTGTAACAAATAGAAATGATAACAAAAAACAAACAACAACAAAATAAAATCATACGCATTTTTATTTAGTATTTGTAAACCTACACAACCAGACATTTTAAATTATAGCCAATTCTTTTTCGCTTTATTTTACAATCCATCTCGCTCATAAAATTTACTATGCATTTACTTTTTTTTTATATATTCATCCTAATTACTATTCTTATCTCTATTATATCTGGGGGTGCATGAATTGTCAAAAGTAACAAACAGTCTATAAACAAGTAAATCATTTTATGAAATAAATCTCGTAAAACAAAGGAACGACAGGTGTGATAAATAACAATTACATCAAAAATATTCTTACAGAAATTATAAAACATTTGTAGGCCGAAACGAGCATTGAATTTCAAATAAAAAAACAATTAAATAATCTAAATATTTGACCTATGTTTTATACGGTAACTCGCCATTTTTGTTTTTTCTTCTCGCTTTACTTTCACTTTGCAAACCATCTCTTTCATAAAATTTGCAACGTACGCATTCACTTCATCTTATTACTCCGTCTTAAGAACAACCCTCTGCCCATTCTTCTCTTCGACGATCGTTGCCTTGCGTCTTGTAAACGCCCCTTTTTACGCATCTCTAACAGTTCCGTCTTTTATGAAATAAATCTCGTAAAACAAAGGAACGACAGGTGTGATAAATAACAATTACATCAAAAATATTCTTACAGAAATTATAAAACATTGGTAGGCCGAAACGAGCATTGAATTTCAAATAAAAGAACAATTAAATAATATAAATATTTGACCTATGTTTTATACGGTAACTCGCCATTTTTGTTTTTTCTTCTCGCTTTACTTTCACTTTGCAAACCATCTCTTTCATAAAATTTGCAACGTACGCATTCACTTCATCTTATTACTCCGTCTTAAGAACAACCCTCTGCCCATTCTTCTCTTCGACGATCGTTGCCTTGCGTCTTGTAAACGCCCCTTTTTACGCATCTCTAACAGTTCCGTCTCACCTAGAGAGTACCCGTTCGCAAATTGATGTAACTAGATTTTACTGCGTATCTATTAATTATCTCCTATTTTGCGATTATGATCTTACTAAATTATTATATCCCTAATTCTTTATTCCTATCTACCTTATCTATACTGAAATAAACATGTGACTGCCGTCTTGTTGCGCTAATGGAATAATTGCAAAATAACATAACTGGTTGAATGAATGGAACGAGAAACCTATGATCTTTAAACTAAAAATAAAATTTATTCGACTTTTCCTTTAAACATCTTTTAAAACTCTAGCAATAGTTTAAAAATAATAATAATAATAAAAACAGCATCAAAATATTTTTTAAAAATAACAACTATAAAAAACCTATTAAGTATAAAAATTAAATTTCTAAACCTAATTCACTATTTGCAGTATGAGCCGTATCGACCTTGATGTCAGTGGGCTCGACTGATTACAATTAGATCGGGGTGACTAAGTCCGCTCTAATTAAAAATTACCACAGACACCCTGATCAATTCAAATGCATATCATAAATCGGTGTCACCAAGAGCTTTCGCACTGAATTATATACAAGCGATTCAGGCGGTGGTGATCTACCTAACAAAAATTTGCCACAATTCAAATCCCTGTAAGCAGTTGTTTCTGACGCGTTTCCAAATAGCATTTGGCACCTCATATGCGCGGAGGCGAATAACTCCGCAATTCTCAAAACTGCTCTAAATTTTGAGATAAAATAAATCATAATAAAAAGACTCTAACGCAACAGCGCAAACAACACTAAACTGAAAAAGAAATTCGCTCGTAATTTAAAAACAGCCACATGTATTCTAAAATGATTGTACACTCCTGACTCAACAAAAAAAAAACAAATATATAAAAAGGCATTTTTCCTAATTTTAAAATATTTATTACATTACACTTAAAACTATCTACGCAACTCAAAAATCTGGTAATTCAACAAAAAAAGCTTTTAGCCTGGCGTTGACATATAGGAACCACAGTTCGCAACACGAGAACACTCAACCGTCCGATGTCTGAACATTCTCAATCTCACGTATACTAGCCACTCGCGTTGTGGAAGTCTTTCTTAGAAATGTTTACATAAAGGCAATAAATATTAATTCGCTGCGTTACTTAAATGTCTGTGATTTGAAATACAATTTGAAGAGAAATTAACTTCGACGATCTTACCCTTGCAATATGAGATTTTAAAACAACTTGTAGATATTTACGACTATATATGAAAAAAAAACTGAAACCTGCTCACAAGAACGATTTCCATGAAACAAAACCTAACAGTATCTAGCAATCATCATAGATTTTATAAAAAAAAAAAAAAAACAAATTATTTTATGTATTGATGTTTAAAAAAATGATTATGAATAACAGAATACGCTAAACAATCCTAGCAATGTTCGTAATAAATTAAAAAAAATCTAAATCTGTATAGAGCAACATTTTTCTATACACTAATTATAATAAATTTTGAATTTAAAATGTATATTCTTAATCTTAATAAAATGATAGTAATTATAATTAACCTAGGAAAAACGTATCTAATTGTACACGAACAAAAGCCTTTCCCGAAAATCGAAATAAAATAAACCCGCGCGATTGAACAAAGAAAAAACAACGAACAAAAATGCAAATGCAACAAATAGATTCAGCATTTCAAAATTATTTCAAACCACGCTTAAAATTCTACAAAAATCAACAAACCAAAGTTTTACCATTTACTTCACAAACACGTTTTCGCACATAAAAAACATAATCCAATCAAATCAAGTACACCTATTTTTTATACCTAACTAAACATACTATTGGCTTGCTCTGTATTTCCATAATTTTGAGTATTTCAATAATCGTCTGTACACTCAACCATGATAACAAAGAGTCAAACAAATCATTACATGTATACCGATTTAATACACGCGTAATCAAGAAATGCCGAATCTTCGCGAAAAAATCAAAACCCAAAATTAATGAATAAAAATGTAAGAAAAAATAAAACGACGAAACTGTAAACAAAACTTACACGAAAGAAAAAATAACCGCGAATGAACCAACAATAAAATTGTTTTACCGAAATCGTAATAATGCCGTCGATGGTGGATCAAATGATTGTCAAAACAAATTAATACTTTCTAATCATTTGATTGTTAAACCAACGAAAAGCATTACCCGAGCGCTAGTCCACCATTTGTCATGAATAGCTTTTTTAATTCATTTCTTTTATAATCCTAATTTTATTGTTAGTTATTTAAATTACCGTTACCTTTTATCGCGTACTGCTGAAAAACTATTTAAATTTACAACTACTAGTAATGAGAGGCGTTTGTTTGTTACTTAATTAACAAACCTATATTTAAACATAACAATCCCTTAATCTAAAACATTTCTTATTCTAACATGCAACTTATTCTAGACTTATCTTTAACCACGGCGCAACCAGTGTCCATCACATGTCCATACATCAGGCCCGATTCACTTCACCCACAAATAGTCACATTTACTTCACTCTTTTAGTTTGGGGACAGCTCCCGAAACGCTGCCCCCCATAACGTTCCCTAGACTCACATTATAAACATTTTATTAACACTTTCGTACGCTGGACCGCACGTTTGCCGGCTCTAAAGCCATGCCGGCAACTCTCACCCTCGACAAGCACTACATCAAGCCTACGACTACTTCAAGACTGTCAATAGACTACCCCTAGACTGCAAATGCCGCGGACCTTCGGACACCCTAAGAGATGGTTCTCATACGCATATAGTGGGAGGAGTATTAATGTGTTATTTTACATCCGTGTATGGGTCCTTACCCACACATTCGTAACAATATATGAAGGTCCGGGGTTAAAAAGGTCCACGACCGACGTGTCAGAAATCAGTAAACTTAAGCATAGTCTAACAACAATATTTGAAAGTACAGGGAAAAAAATGTATAATCTTTTTCAAGCTATATCCTTGATTCTCATGACTTTGCTATCGAGAGGTAAACAGTAATTTTTGAAAATCCATGTTAAAAGTATTTTTTTCCGTTTGACAAATTTTTGAAAGACAGCACAAAAGCACATTTCAGTTTTACTGAATGTAGTCACATAATTGTTCGTTTGAAATGTGTTATTTGTTGTGATATAATTGTTTTGATTATTATAATATAATTAATATTTGCTCAAAGTCAAACTGGACCTTTGTGACTCGCCCTGCTCTATATATATATATATATATATATATATATATATATATATATATATGTATACATTTTATTAAATTTATTTTAATTAATTGAGTGTTACTTTGAACTTATCAGAAAGCAGGTCAAAGAGGTAATACTTAATTCATTTTTTATCTCTCCTCGCAGAAATTTGATAATTTTGTTTAAGCTCAATTATAACACAAAATCCAGAATCCAAAAAAATCTGAAAAACTTGAAACGTAATCAATAAGTCGGAAGACCAAAATATAGAAAACTAATAAGGTTTATTGTTTTTATAATACCTCATTGTATATGGCATTCAAACAACACATCTTTATACACATAAAGTATTAATATTTTTGATTCTCTAGAAATTGTTTAGAATATACCTTACTTAGCAAAACAACGTTTGCCGGGTTGTATATATATATATATATATATATATATATATATATATATATATATAATATATATATATATATATATATATATATAAATCATAAAATTGTTCTTGGGCATCTATCCAGTAATTAAAAACAGTTTTATTGAAGGAAAATGTTTTTTTATGAAAACATACGTTTCGGGTCTTGATTTGACCCATTTTCAGTGCTACAAATTAATTATTTCAGGGTTACAATTTAAAACAATATAAAAATGCACAATTACAGAAAAATATAAATAAAAACATGTAAAAAAATGAATGAATGAATAAATGAATCTAATCAATTTAATAAATTTGTTTTATAACAAATATATATTGTGAAAGTATATAAAAGTGAAAATACAAACATAGACATAAACAAATGTAAAGAACTCACCATACAAATAAATTAAAAAAAAAAAACACAAAAACACATGAAAATTGCACGAAAATATTATGGAACACAAATTGATAAACGTAGAGTTATATGACAAATTCTAAATAATTGTAAAATTAAAATAAAAACAAATAATATATTTTTTATAAAAAAGCTTATTCCAAACGAGGCATGTTGTCAGTTTGGAGTTTGTGTGATAAGTAAAATGTGTGCGTACGTGTTTGTGGAAAATTGTGAAACTGTTTCGTTATTGGTTGAAAGACTGAGATGGAAGGATTTTTAGTGGCTTCATAGTACGAAGATGTCCTCGGCGATCATGCGCAGTAGGAACATAGAAAATATAGCTTGTGGAAACAAACTGTAATCAACGATTGAAAACATGTGAGAAGCCGAATCAAATCGTTTGTTAATGACAGGTAATATTTGTATGTAAATACTCTCAGCGAACTTTCTGCATAAAGTGTTGTCTTCTCGATGGATAACTCTTGGATTGGTGAAATTAAAGTAATGTTCAATGTTGAAGACATGTTCGGTGATCATGGTTTTATTAACTTTCCGTAGGGCAAGTTATAGTAATCGCAAAAAAACGCAAATGAAAATTTTTATATATCTTTACGTTTCAAAGGTTTCTGAATATTTTGGCATACCTTAGAAAAAATGGATGTAAGTGTGTTTGTGTGTGTGTATGTGTGTGTGCCTGTGTGTGTGTGCGGATACTAATTTTCGTCGACAATTTCGGGAATACCGATCAACCGATTTGAATAACTCAAAAAGCATTCGATTCATATTGATAAGGAGACGTGCTGATTAGTTTTTGGCCAAGGCAGGTCTAACCGTTCCAAAAATACGGGGCAAAAAGTGCCAAAATGGTAACTCAGTTTTTAAGAGAACAAAGCGTCCGATTTTAATAATTCGGAATAATTAATAAAAAAATGATCAAATTTTCATAAAGGCAGGTCTAGCGGTTTCGGAGATCTAATGAAAAAAGTAAAAAAATGCCATTTGGCGGTCACAAATGATCATTAGACATATGTACATCAAATTATCAGATATTTTATAGAGATTTTAAAAATAAGTTTAAATTTTGTTTACATTCCTATGGGTTCCGTACCAATGTTTATCCGTTAGACGGCAATGCGGCGCTTACGCGCGTTGACATTTGGTCTCTATGCTGTTAAAGCACTACAATTACTTTAAAAAAAAGTTCAGAATTTCCAAAAAAGGTCAAAATAATTTTTTTGTTTTTCAATTTTTTCTTAAAAGAAAAAAAAAAAAAATTCAAAAAAAATTATTTTTCAAAAAAAAAAATTTTTTTGTCAAATTTATAGTTTCTCAAAAATCTAATTTTTTTGAAGAATTTTTTTTCCAAAACTGTTAATTGTTTTTAAAATAATAATAATTTTTGGTACGGGAAGTACCAGCAATTTGCCTTAAGGCACGATGCCATGCGTCCTACTAGTTTTGTTTCTTGTTTATGCTATTGAGTTCGTGTTGGCGCATTCGTTTTGAGCGAAATTGTGAAGTTTCAACAACATAGCAATTTGAACAATCATTACAGTCAATGACATGCACGATGTTTGACATGCGAGAAGTGGGGATAGGAGTTTACTTTACATTTGTTTATGTCTGTGTCTGTATTTTCACTTTTAAATACTTTTACAATATATATTTGCTATAAATTTGCTAAGAAAATTAGTGGTGTCTATTAGTAGGCTTTTGCGCTTTAATGAAAATTGCTGGAACTTTACGCACCGTAATTAAAAATTCCAGTAATGACATTTATGAAAATTATGCTTGGTTAAGTCAACGAGCAATTCTTGCCACAAAGAATAATGATGTACACGCACTGAATTTCACCATTTAATCAAAAATTGCTGCCGATTTGGTGACATACCAATGATTCCCACTGGTCTTCCGTTTGACTTCAAACGATTGCAATTTCCAGTGCGCCTTGCGTTCGCAATAACAAGTCGCAAGACCAATCGCTTAGTGTTTGCGGGATATTTTTTTTTTTTTTATTGGCTTTATAAGCTAGTACATTAGCCATATACTAAATTACATAATATCTACACTATCTCTTAAAGTCTAGTCTTACGTATATGTATATCATTGTTTTATGTATATTTCTTTTATAATTTTATATTATTAGATTTGATGTTAGTATAAAGAGCACGATATAATCTTGTATCTGTCAGCACTGTTATAAAATTAATTGGAAGGGAGATTTTTTGTTTGATTATTTCCTCCCATAGTTTTTGGGATGTATGTTTGCTCTGTTAAATCTTTTTATGTCTCTATAAGATATTCCATCCGCAGCAACTGTCCCTGTATTTATTGCATCTTTGGTACCGTTATCCGCCGCTTCGTTGCCAGCTATCCCAATATGGCTTCTTACCCATACAATGCAAAACTCCCAATTTTTTGATAATATTGCATGTATGTCATTTAGTGTATCTATCGTTAATAATGACGGGTCCTTTTCCAACGACAACATGCCCTCAAGAGCAGACCTGCTATCGCTGATTATGACTGATTTCTTCACATTATGTTCATCAATATACTTTACGCACCTATTAATAGCGTACATTTCCGCATAGATTATTTAGAAAATCATTGTTTTTCGCATGGTCAGGTATACGTTGCCTGTTCATCAGTTGGAAGACCATACCCTTTGTTTGTGTTAACTTTAGATCAAAAAACAAAAAAATGTGGTTTACCGAAGAGTACTTCAATAAAACGGATAATTTGCGGATTCACTTTCATTTACTTAGAGAAGTTCAACTAAAAACATTTCATTATTGTAATCGAATTAAAAACATAACTGTTGTGAAATAAAATCAAATTTTTCCTTTTCAAATATAAAGCAAACAAAAAATTTCTTCATCTTTCTCACGAAACCATCTGGTGGCAAAACGGAGTTCGTCGGGTTTGCTAGTATATATATATATATATATGTATATATATATATATATATATATATATATATATATATATATATTTATACATACATTTATATATATATATATATATATATATATATATATATATATATACCCATGTAGAAATTAATATGGTCTGAATCTACAAGCAATATACAATCTACATTGGTCAAATTTGAAACCAATATCGGCTGGTCATAAAAATTGAACATTTTTTATATTGAGGCCATATTGGTAAACCAACATTGGTCTATATTGGTCTATATTTGGCAATTTGGAACCAATGTTGCCTACAAATTGTTGAATGTTGGTAGGTAATATACCATTAGACAGAGAGCTGGTGAACATTTAGAATTATTAATTATTGAATTATTCTGAAACTTATAACTGATGTTGAAATATTACACAAATATTTGAAGATTTGAAGTTGAAATAATATAATGCATAAATCAATGTCATTTATTTAACAATAAAACACCTGAAATGAACATTAACGTAAATTTATTAAAAATGTTTTTGTGGAAATTCATTTATTAAATATAAACAATGATGCAGATATATAACTGCATTAAAAATATATGATTATTTATAAAACACAAAAGTGTCATAAATATTGATTATTTTTTTAATAGATATTTATTAATACATATCAAGTAAATTTTTTTTATAACAATAACAGAAGCAAATAAACTTTCCTATTTATAACATCATCACTCGATAAAACATTTCACAGGATCTGAACATATTTTACTTGTTGTTAATATATTTATTATCCATTATGAAATATTTATTTCATCGTCTAGAACAGTCATTGGGAAACCTACCTTACATTTGATATATATCAAGTAAATTATAATGGAATAACAGTAATAAAAGCAAATTAACTTAACTATTTATAACATCATCACTCGATAAAACATTTCACAGCATCTGAACATATTTTACTTGTTGTTAATATATTTATTATCCATTATGAAATATTTATTTCATCGTCTAGAACAGTCATTGGGAAACCTACCTTACATTTGATATATATCAAGTAAATTATAATGGAATAACAGTAATAAAAGCAAATTAACTTAACTATTTATAACATCATCACTCGATAAAACATTTCACAGCATCTGAACATATTTTACTTGTTGTTAATATATTTATTATCCATTATGAAATATTTATTTCATCGTCTAGAACAGTCATTGGGAAACCTACCTTACATTTGATATATATCAAGTAAATTATAATCGAATAACAGTAATAAAAGCAAATTAACTTAACTATTTATAACATCATCACTCGATAAAACATTTCACAGCATCTGAACATATTTTACTTGTTGTTAATATATTTATTATCCATTATGAAATATTTATTTCATCGTCTAGAACAGTCATTGGGAAACCTACCTTACATTTGATATATATCAAGTAAATTATAATGGAATAACAGTAATAAAAGCAAATTAACTTAACTATTTATAACATCATCACTCGATAAAACATTTCACAGCATCTGAACATATTTTACTTGTTGTTAATATATTTATTATCCATTATGAAATATTTATTTCATCGTCTAGAACAGTCATTGGGAAACCTACCTTACATTTGATATATATCAAGTAAATTATAATCGAATAACAGTAATAAAAGCAAATTAACTTTCCTAAGCATTGAAATGAGATTGTAAAATAGGATTGACTTTACTCTTCCCTTTAGAAGTGATAACTTTTATCTTATCATCTAGAACAGTGACTGGGAAACTTTTTCAATCATAACCCCAAAATATTTTCGTCCAAGTTTGTATTGTCATCTGAAACCTCGTATTCCTTGTTAATAAATTTATAATATATCATTATATATTATCAATATGAATAATTTATGAAAGCGTTAAAATGAGATTGTAAAATGTACTTGACTCTACTTTTACCTTAAAAAATAATGACTTCATATCATAGTCTAGAATCTTGCTATGCAAATGTACAGATTTATTGACATTCCACATTGCATTTATTATAATCAAACCTTATGACTATTCTGTCAAAATTTATATCTTTCCTTTCTATAACTTATTTAGTTACAAACTTTTGATGACAACCTTTTGATAACATTTTACTACTAAGCAAACCAGTTTCTCTATTTTCTGCGCTTACAACAATATTACCTGAAAATAAATAAGAATACGTTTTAAATGCAGAGACATATAATTATATTATAACAAGTATTGTCTTACCTTTTATAAATATGAAAGTGCAGATATGTCTTCACTCAAAAAGATTAGGTTATGTTATATTTTATTATGTTATATTTTATTATATTTGACATAATATGTACAACTGATTTCTCAATGTGTTTAAACTCCTGATCAATATATAAATCCTTAGTGAGAAAAATAAAATTATCTTGCATTTCTTACCATTTTTATTGAGAACTTGCAAATCTTGACATTTCGAATAGCTAGTTTCCGATTATTTATTACTGATACTAATAATGTAGTTAGAAGTAATTATTCTAAAAATGAATAGCTATTAATTACGATGCACAAACGCATAATTAAGTATTACACTCACAATAGTAAAAAGAATTCGTCTATTAAAACTAAGGTTATGTTAGATATACATAACTTATTTTTTAATCCATACATCCCAAATCAAATCAGATGACGTAAAATTAAATTGAACTCGCCAATGTTTGTATTTTAATCCAAAGTAACAACGAAGAAATGAAATAGTGTATATTTTTCTGAGACAATGCTGACTAAACAAATTCTAACTAAACTTGTTTGTAGTATATATTTCGCACCAATGCACATTACACACATTAGAAAACAATTTACACTATAACACTATTACACATTACACATAATTGAAAATATTATTCGATTATTTCCAGCAAAACTAGTATCTTAAAACATACTATAATTAAGGGGTTTGTTCGGAGTACAGTCACCGACAGTCCGCAACCGTCAGACGCATGCGCAGATCGTTTTGACCGTTCGATGTGTCCAAACTGAATCCCAAACTGTTGTGGATTTTTATCTACGCGTTCGGTCAGCTCGGTTTGATGCGTTTGTGACTGTCAGAGAACATGGATGCCGATTCTTTGAAAACATTAATTCTTGACTTTTCTAACCTCAAATAAAGTATGAGATTAACAAATTCATCAAATTTACAGGAGTTTAACGATTAAAAATAAATAATTGAATAACTGAAAATAAACATCGAAAAACTTATTTATTATATTTTTAATCTATTATTATATTAAACAATAAAGCTAAAAAAAATATAAATAATAAATAATATAATTTAATTAAAACTAGTAGTATTAGATCAATATTCAACTGCCCAAACAAACATAAAAACAAAACGAATTATACTAAACGGTTTGTGAAGGTTAGGTCGCGTTCGATGTAAACCGTCCTGTCAAATCGTTGGAAACAGTCATGAGACGGCGCATGCGCAGTGTAACAAATCAGAATGAGTTTGGAAGAGTTGTGGATCGTCACAAACTGCCACTGCGAACAGACTCAAGAATTTTGCATTAAGGACGCCGTGATTTTGACACGCACGGCGTTACTTGTTGCATCATGAGTCATGCAACAAGTGCCTAGAAAGTTCTAGAATCCTATACCTGCAATACAAGATAGTGAGTTGTTACAATATCACTATATATCTTGGTGGTGTAATGGTTAACGACACAGCGTTTTAATTTTGATTTTGGGGTTCAAATCCCAGTCCCTTTATTATTATTTTTTTATTTTATAATTGCATAAGTAAATAAAATTAAAGTCTTCAATTAGTTTTATATAAATCGTACAGTATTTAAAATAAATTACCCTGTAACATTTATAACTTTTTATAGTGAAAGGAAAACTGAATTTTTGTACTAATCTCACTGAAAACCTCAATTTCATAAAGAAACCGTATGAAGTATCATACATCATTAGAATCGTCTCAAAATTCTTAGTTTTTCTTCCACATATCACAACTTGGTATTTCAAACGGTTTGGCCTATGGGCGAGTTGCAGTGCTAAAATTCTAAAAAAAATGGAAAATTTCAAGAGAATTATATGAATACACATGTCGAATTATATATCATTTTATTCGTAATTTTATTCTGCATCTTTTGTCCGAATAAACCATTTAAGTGTCCTTTACCGTTTGGATTGTAGCATAGGATATATGTGAATATATAGATCTTTGATCTCATTCCACTTCGACAAAATATTTAATTAGCAAATCAGATTTTTTCACAAAACAAACTTCTTTTTCGAGAAGTTAATTAAATAATAATAACAATATTTAATAGTGAATTATAAAAAATGTTGCATCAACATTTTAAATTTGAGTACAATATTTATTATCCGATGACAAAAAATATTACATCATATTTATTTTTCTAGAGAAGGACAATATTTATTAGCCGATGATAAAAAAATATTGCATCAATATTTATATTTTAGTTTGAGAACAATATTTATCAGCCGATGATAAGGAATATTGCATCAATATTTATATTTTAGTTTGAGGACAATATTTATCAGACGATGATAAAAAATATTGCATCAATATTTCTATTTTAGTTTGAGGACAATATTTATCAGCCCATGATAAAAAAATATTGCATCAATATTTCTATTTTAGTTTGAGGACAATATTTATCAGCCTATGATAAAAAAATATTGCATCAATATTTCTATTTTAGTTTGAGGACAATATTTATCAGCCCATGATAAAAAAATATTGCATCAATATTTCTATTTTAGTTTGAGGACAATATTTATCAGCCTATGATAAAAAATTTATCAGCATCAATTCTCGTCTAAAAAATATTGCATCAATTCTATTTCAGTTCTCGTCGAGCTCTCGACCCGACCGGACGTGTCACGCGAGCTCTCGAGCAAATAATTTATTGGGAAGTCATCCATAATCCACGGTTATACATGTGTAGAGATCCATATACATTTTTATTTATTCTTTTTAATTTCATTTTAAAAAGTATTGGTGATATCAGTCGTGTTAAAATAAGTGCGTTATATGTTAAAGTGAGTCATGCAATCAAGAGAGTTTGCTCAACCCAATGGCCGACCACCAGACGTAAGTTTGGTTAGCTGTTCAACTGTTGGCGAATCAATTGCGCAAGCAATGAACACTGTGAATCACAAGGAATATGACAATATTGATAGTGAAATGGATCTAAGTGACTACTCAAGTGAAAGAATTAACATAAAAACAATTAAAAATGTCAGTGACCCAGTGCATATAAATACCGCCGGTAAAATTACACGGCGTATCAACACATTAACAATAACGTCAATCAGAAGACCGAAGTACACACAACTCCTGAACCAACCAATAGAAATATGAATGATGTTGATCAAGGCCAGGGATGGACAACCGTTACAAATAAAAGAAGACAGGAAAATTACTGCAACGAAGCAACAACGAAAAAGGTTACCTTGAAAGACTACTGGTTAAACTCAGTGCCCACAAAGAATTATTATGATACTCTGCAATACGCGCCTTCTAGTGTTGAACCAGTAGAAAAGACAATTAATCCACCACCAATCTTCGTCTACGGTGTTGACGACATCAAGCCTCTCATCGAATTATTAGAGTTACACGCCAAGGACAAATATTCTTACAAAACAACTGGACTGCAGCAAGTTAAAGTAAACACAAAGGATCCACAGACGTATAATATCGTACTAAAACATTTGAGAGAAAAGGGAACTGAACTACATTCATGTCAAACGAAGTCACAGCGATCTTTCAAAGTTGTAATAAAAAATTTACATCATAGCACTGATGTAGCAATGCTAAAACAAGAAATAAGTGACAAGGGTCACAATGTTTTAAGAATTTACAACTTAAAATATAGATACACAGGATACCCAATAAATATCTTTGTGGTGGAATTGGAACAACAGAAAAATAACAAAGATATTTATTCCATTGACTTTCTTTACAGAACCAAGGTTTCTATAGAAGCAAACAGACCTACTCGAGAAGTGCCACAATGTACAAGATGCCAGAGTTTAGGGCACACAAAAAATTACTGTACACGCACTGCGCGTTGTGTAAAATGCGCCGGAAAACACTTTACTAAAGATTGTTTGTGGAGAGATCCTGTCAACCAAAACGTAAAATGCGCACTTTGTGGAGGAAACCATCCCGCAAGCTATAAAGGATGTGCTATTTATCAACAAGAAAAACTTCGTAAATTTCCACCATTAAGAAGAAGTCAGACTCGCCTCAAAAATCCCGTTAATACGAGCCACTCCTTCGTACGTGCAAACGTCTCCTTCTCAGAAATAACAAGAAACTCACAGAAAATAGATAATAATGTTACATGCCAACAAGACAATTCAGAACAACCTACAAACCTTCAACAAGCCAATCAACAAAGTGACATACATGAATTTAAAAATATGATGAAAACGTTAATGAACCAAATGGGCACTGTGCTCAATATAATCACAAGTCTTTTAGTGAATAAAAATAATGGCATTCGAATATAAATTGTGCACATGGAACGCCAACGGTCTAGCTCAACATCACCAAGAGCTCAAACAATTTCTCCTAAGCAATGACATTGATATAATGCTAATTTTAGAAACTCATTTTACGAGCAGAAGTTATTTTAATATTCCATTCTATACCACTTACAGCACCAGGCATCCTGACGATAGAGCACACGGAGGATCAGCCATTTTAATAAAATCTAAAATCAAACATTATCTAATGGAACCTGTCTGTTAAGATTTCCTGCAAGCAACCATCATTTCTGTAGAATTTCCTCGAAGTAATACTATAATTGCATCAGTCTACTGCCCGCCTAAACATAAGATACTAAAACGAGACTTTGAAACGTTTTTCAACGGTCTTGGAAATAAATACATAGTAGCAGGAGATTATAATGCCAAGCATACTCACTGGGGTTCAAGACTATGCAATCCCAGAGGACGAGAACTCTTCAACTTAATTAACTCGAACAACTCAACACCAATTTCGGCAGGAGAACCTACCTACTGGCCAAGCGACATGCATAAAAAACCAGATTTACTAGATTTCTTCATTTGCAAAGGTATTCCAGAAAGAAACTTGAAAGCCTACTCAAACTTGGACTTGTCTTCAGATCACTCTCCGGTAATTGTATCTTTTAGCAATACTGAACCAATCTGTAACCTCAAACTTTACCTTACAAATAAGTATACCAATTGGAGCAAATTTGGAGATATTCTGGACAATAATCTGGAATGCAACTTACCACTAAAATCTGAAAGAGATATTGATTTTGCAGTGAACTTTTTTAATGACTCACTCTATATCGCAGCACAAAACTCCACTCTATCAATCGAAAACAACCTTTCTTTTAATTGTCCAACTTCAATCAAACGGCAAATCGCAATAAAAAGAAGACTAAGAAAAATCTGGCAAACCACACGATCACCGGTAGATAAATCCAATCTTAACAGAGCTTGCAAAGATTTTAAACTCATGCTCCGGAACTTTAACAACTAAGATTTTGAAGAGAAATTAAAAGACTTAACTTCTACCAAAGAAACTATTCACTTTGGAGAGCCGCAGAGAAATTTAAACAACCAGTCGCTCAAACGGTACCAATTAAAAAAGCCGACAACTCCTGGGCTATAAGCCATGAGGATAAGGTCAATTACTTTGCCGACTATTTTGAGGAAGTTTTTCAATGTCCGCCTCAGAAATGCAGTTCTCAAGAAGAAGAGTTTATTTACTATGGGCTTCGTAACATGTCTCCAGGACCACAAGTTCCGACAATTCGCTTCTCCCTATCAGAAGTCAAGAAAGAAATAACAAAATCCAAATCAGGTAAATCACCAGGATACGACAAGATCTCGATGCAAATGCTGAAACACCTTTCACCAAAGTCTATAAGGTTTCTGACAATTCTATACAATTCGATATGTAGACTTCAAATTTTTCCTCAAGCTTGGAAAAGAGCTAGGATTATCTTGATTCCAAAACCTGGCAAAGATCCATCCTATACAACATCATATCGACCAATAAGTCTTTTACCCCTCCTTTCCAAAATACTCGAAAGATTGCTGTTTAAAAGAATTCTTGTCACATTGAACAATAATAATACAATTCCTTGTCATCAGTTCGGTTTTAGAAAGATGCATTCAACGATTGAACAAACCCATAGATTGGTGCATAAGATTAACGAAACTCTACAAGAAAAGAAATATTGCTCAGCTCTGTTCTTAGGTACCACACAAGCATTTGACAAAGTTTGGCATACAGGACTTCTTTATAAAATTAAAAATACTTTACCCAATGAACTATTTTTATTAATTAAATCATACTTATCAAACCGAAGTTTCTACGTAAACATTATCAACATGAACTCACCTATTAAAACAATAAAATCAGGAGTTCCTCAAGGCAGTGTTCTCGGCCCAATTTTGTTCTTAATTTTTACAGCTGACATTCCCACCTCACTTGACACAGACATAGCCTCATTTGCTGACGATATTTGCATTCTTTCAAAACATGAAAATCCCACAACTGCTTCAGAGCAACTTCAAAGTCACTTAACATCAATAGAAAAATGGTACAAACTGTGGAGGCTAGAGATCAATGGTCAGAAATTATCCCACATCACTTTTACACTCAAACACGAGACATGTCCACCTGTAACTGTGAATGAAATAGAAGTCCCTCAGGTCAAACACGTAAAGTATCTGGGCATGCATCTAGACCGCAAACTGAATTGGAAAATTCACATGAAAAAGAAAAGACAACAGCTTGAGGAAAAGTTACGAGAACTATATTGGTTATTGGGTAGGAGATCCCATCTTTCTGTACACAACAAAATACTGGTATACAAAGTTGTACTTAAGCCGATTTGGACATATGGCATAGCACTTTGAGGCACCACATCTAAAAGTAATGCTAACATCATTCAAAGGTTTCAGAACAAAGTTCTTAGGATCGCTTTAGGCGCCCCAAAATATACTCCCACCTGGCTGATCCATGATGACACACATATGCGCACTGTAGCCGAGGAAGTTAAAAAATTCGCTGTTAACCACAAAGACAGACTGTAAGAACACCCAAATGAGTTGGCCAACGCACTGCTATCCACAAACACAACACGAAGACTTAAAAGAAAAATATTTAGTGATTTAATTAGATTGTAATTACTCGTGTCACATTATATTACTTCTTTTAAAGGAAAAATGCAACTGTGTATTTTTCACTATTTATATGTCGATGTCATTTTTACATATAATTGCCAAAAGATTTACTTAATGTCTATGTAGGACAGTTGTAAATATATTGTTGAATAAAAAAAAAAAAAATATTTCTATTTTAGTTTGAGGACAATATTTATCAGTCGATGATAAAAAAATATTGCATCAATATTTATTCTTCTATTTGAGGACAATATTTATTAGCCGATGATAAAAAATATTGCATCAATATTTCTATTTTGGTTTGAGACCAATATTGGACAAGGCCATTTATAGAGATTATTGCCTCAATATCGGCTGACGTTGGCCTAATCGATTAGTTGACATCATCACAGAACCGACGTTCGCGATATTAATTTCTACATGGGTATATATATATATATATATATATATATATATATATATATATATATATATATATATATATATATATATATATAGATACTTTATTCAAATTCAACATTTACAATTTAAGTCAATACAATTATATTATAATATAACTAAACTAATATCAGTTATGTTTATGAACAACCTTAAGATTAACCTAATGACAATTAATTATATATATATATATATATATATATATATATATATATATATATACCAGGGCAGATAAGGGTAACATCACGGTTATCATGAACAAAATTGACTATATTTCCAAATCCATGTCCCTCCTAGCTGATGTAAACATTTACGAACCTATAAATTCAAATCCCACTTACCTTATAAATCGGAATACTTTGAAATTCATAGATTCACTCATAGAAAACAAGCAAATCCCCAAACCTCTCTCTCTACAATTAAAAACTTACAATCCCCTTTCCCCAAAACTTTATTGTCTTCCCAAAATCCACAAAAATGGCTTTCCTCTTCGACCAATAGTTGCTGACTTAAATTCCCCTCTTTGCTAATTATCCAAATTAATTAGTTCAATTTTATCCAATATCACTCATAATTTTCCCCATTTTGTCAAAAATTCTTCCGAACTCATTCCCAACCTTAACTCCATCAATGTACCATCTGGTTTTTCCTTTGTAAGTTTAGATGTTGTTTCCCTCTTCACTAACATTTCACCTGACCTTAATCTCTCTGCCATAGACCATAAATGGGTTGACATCAGCAAACACACAGATTTCAATTTTTCTTGGTTTCTGAATTGTATTAAATTCATTATTTCCAATACTTATTTTTCGTTCAACTACTCCTTCTTTAAACAAAAATTTGGCACTCCAATGGGTTCCAGTTTGAGTGCCCCACTTGCTGAACTTTGTATGCAGTTCCTAGATAACTCTACTCTTAATACCTTGTCCTATGTACCTCTTTTTTACAAACGTTACGTTGACGACATTTTAACTTGCATTCCTTCTTATCACATAACCAATTTTCTAAATTCTTTTAATAATTTCGACACACACCTTTGTTTTACCGTAGAGACTCAACTCAACAACTCCATTAATTTTTTAGATATTACTCTTTTTATAAATAACGGCTCCATCACTACATGTTGGTATCAAAAATCCACTTGGCCTGGACGTTATTTAAATTACCATTCCTATCACCCCAAATCGGCTAAGATTGCATCTATCATCAACTTACTAGATCATGCCATTCTTCTTTCTCATCCATCACATTGGGAAAAAAATATTAATTTGATATATTCTACCCTTCAAAATAATTCCTATCCATTACAACTTTTGTGCTCAGTAATAAATAATAGATTAACTTTTCTTCGTAATAAATTCCGTACATCTTCCTTATTCACAACAATCACAACAAAACAATATCATTTCACAAACCCTTAACCCTGTTCCTGAAAATTCACTATCTCTCAATTCCTTCATCTCATTACCGTACATTGACTGCCTTTTCAACTTTTGGAAAAAACTTTTTTCAACCGTTGGTCTGAAGCTTGTGTGTTTATTTTTGTCTATTTCCCGCACGTCAAACGTCGTATATGTCATTCATTGCAATGATTGTTCAAGTTGTTATGTTGAAGAAACTTCACAATTTCTCTCAAAAAGAATGCGCGAACACGAACTTAATAGTTTAAACAGGAAACAAAATAAAACCATGATAACCGAACATGTCTCCAACTTCAAACATTCTTTTAATTTCACCAATCCAAGAATTATTTATCGAGAAGCCAACACTTTACGCAGAAAGTTCGCTGAGAGTAATTTCATACAAATATTACCTGCTATTAACAAACGATTTGATTCGGCTTCTCTTTGAAATAATTACCGCGATGTTTCGAATAATTTTTTCAATATGCGCAATACATCCTAACACTTATTTTATGTATATGTATGTATGTACGTGTATATACGTGTATATGTATATGTATATGTATATACATGTTTATGTTTGTAGGTCTATATGTATATGCATATATATATGTATATGTGTATATATATGTGTTTACATATATGTTGTATATGTATGTTGCATGTTTTGCATATATATGTATGTGTATGTGTATACATATTAACATTTATTGTTTTGCGTATGTATACATATATATGTTATGTTATAATTTTTTTTTATATAATAACTCATTCCATAACTAATATCGTTTTCAGTTAATATCTATACTTCTACTTAATAAATTTTGTTTCATCACATTTTTTTTTATTTTTACATTGTCTTTCATGGTTTTATTATGTTTCTATATTTTCATATTGATCCACATATTTTGTTCAACTGTTGATTATGGATTGTTTACACATTTTTATTTTTTCTATGTTCCTACTGCGCATGATCGCTGAGAAAATTTTCGTAATATGAAACCACTAAACTTCTCTCTATCCCTATCTCTCATCCAACAGTTTCCACCATTTTCCGCAAACACGTACGCACACATTTTACTCTCGTACACACACGTAATACATATTCCAAACTTACAACATGTTCGTTTGGAATTAGCTTTTTTATAATAAAATATATTATTTATATTAATTTTACAATTTTTTTAAAATTATCATAACATACGTTTTATCAATATTTTATTTCATATTTATTTTATTTTTTCGTGCAATTTTGTGTGTTTTTGTGTTATTTTTCAACATTTATTTGTATGGTGAGTTTCTTTACATTTGTTTATACTATAAATTTGTTTTTCATATATACTTTTCATATATTCTTTCACAATATATAATTATTTTTAAAACTAATTTATTAAACTGGTTAGATGTATTTATTATTTTTTTTACATTGGTTTTACTTATTTTTGTCTGTTATTATGTATTTTTTATATTGTTTTAATTTGTAACTCTGAAATATTTAATTGTAGCACTGAAGATGGGTCAAATCAAGACCCAAAACGTATGTCTCTAAATAAAAACATTTTTCAATAAAACTGTTTTTTAAATACTGGATGGATGCCCAAGAAACAATTTTACATATTATTTCACCATCTGAAGAAAAACCTCTCGTTTTATATATATATATATATATATATATATACATATATATATATATACATATATATATATATATATATATATATATATTAATTGTTTAATATGAACAAAACAGCACTCAGATTGGAGACAAAACGCAAATTGGACCTTTGTGCTTTGTCTTGCTCTACATATATACTTTATATTAAATTTACTTTAATTCACCGAATGTTACTTGAAACTTTTCAAAAAGCAGGTCAAAAAAGAAATACTTTTTTGAATTTTAAATATTTATTTTCTATCTCTCCTCGCAAAAATTTGAAAATTTTGTATAAGTTCGGTAGTATTATTCACAATTATATACAAAATCCAGATTCCAAAAGGAATCTGAAAAACTTGAAACGTAATCAATAAGTCGGAAGACCGAAAAAGACTTGGGTGCATTATACTATGTTTCCTATAGAAAGTGTATAAATCTTCCAGTTTGATTGTACTGATAAAATATAGACAAACTAATGTCATTTCAAAATGACAGGATTCAAACAACACATCCTTATACACTTGAAGTATTAATATTTTTGATTTTCTAGAAATTGTTTAGAATATACCTTACTTAGCAAAACAACGTTTTTCGGATCAGCTAGTATATATATATATATATATATATATATATATATATATATATATATATGAATAGTCTTAAATTTGATGTCGATATAATATGTGTAATTTGAGTTAAATGACATATAATATATATATATATATATATATATATATATATATATATATATATATCATATTATGTATTACTTTATCGTCATAATAAATTGAGCATAAATAAAGTACTACCTCTGCCTTTGCTCGCGTTCAGAGCATTGACGATATTGAAGGTTAAATCCGGACTGAGCGGTTCGGTTCCAGTTTCTTTATACACAGTATTTATGTCTAAAACTTTACCATACGGATTCATTAGCAGCTTTAATGGCGGTGGAGGCTTATTGCTTATATCACTGGCTGTTTCCAATGTAGTACAAGAAGATTGGTGACCTATTTACATAGAATTAATATATTCGATGAGTATATTAACTATAACTCATAAAATAGTACAATACAAATAATCGATCGAGTAAATACATTTTATAGAAGTATTTACGGGAAATAGTAAACTTCAATTTGATTAGATGCTTCAGAACATTTAGTATGCAAAATGTGAGGACCGCATTCTGTACATGGTTTTTAGGTCAGATTATAATTTTAAATATTTTCTGGAGTTTTGTTCGACTTTAATTTTAAACACCACTCCTTTGAAAACCAAGTATTCAAATGAAATATATCATTTAATAATTGCTCTAGTAACAATATTGCATTAATTCTTACAATCTAACATACTCGTATATATTGCTACGCAAATAAAAATAAAATATAACTAGTTGAAAGTGACATTATGCCTCAAGGCAAGTTAGTAAGATTTCTTGATATGTGTAATAATTGACTTAATGAACCGAAATTGAGATAGCGATATTTAGATGAAAGTTTAGTTTAGTTTCTACTCGAAATACTACGATTTCCAATTATTATCTTTCAAACACATTTATAATATATGTAAGCAATTATAATAATTATAGAGCACAAACACGAGCCATGGCCGAGGTCGTTAACGCACGGACCGATGTGGATGGGGTTGCGTGTTTGATTTCCTGCTCAGTCAATCTGACATCGAGCAGCGCGATGTCCATTTTCAATTGAAAAAATAGATCAAAATAAGTTTCTGAAATTGAACCTGCTATACAAAGTTCTAGTGAATATATATACTCATCCAATTTTAGTCAGAATGTTTATTGCACACACTTGAGATAGAGAGATTTTTGTGAAAAAGCACCTTCTTGCTAATTCTAAAAAATGACTTGTCCAATCATCTCGAAAATCTTACCGGGGCTCCTTTTTTGTGTTTAATCTAATAGCTTTCAAATTTGTGAGATTGTATCAGGCGTTTTTGAGAAAATGTTTAAGAAATTCAAATTTTAACTTATCACATCATATGCGACTATTCCATTCTAGTGATCATAATATTTCAAATTATGATGAATTTTTAATCGTTAATTATAAAGAAACGGCAAATTTTTATGTTATATAGAGAAATGGCCCGGCGAGTCTTTACTAAAAACAGATCAACACTATTTCCAACCAATTACTTTCGAACGGTTTTTGAATTTTCAAATATTGGTTTTAGATAATGGGCAAAAACGTGGAAGAAACATTTTTCACCTATTGGTTAATTACAAAAAAACGGCTTGGTCGATGATTGTGAAAAACAAATCAACGCGAGTTAAAATTGGTTCAGCCGTCTTTAAAAAATGTTTATAAAATTTCTTTTTATTTTTTAAAATTAAACCATTTTTCGTAGAGCTGCAATATTTCAGTATGTTCTATAAGACTATGGTATCTATCGTCAGATAATGTTTTAATAAAAATCGTCAAAAAAAATTTAACGGGTAATTAACAAAACTAAACAGTACGATTCTCAACCAACATCTTTAAAACGGTTTTTGAATTTAATATTGATTCAGGAT